>NW_020949351.1:12521137-12568567 GCF_900497805.2 Vombatus ursinus
AAAGAAAGAAAGAAAGAAAGAAAGAAAGAAAGAAAGAAAGAAAGAAAAAGGATGTTTCTGTCTATATTCGGACAACATCAATTCTTTCTCTGGAGTCAGATAGCACTTTTCATCATGAGTCCTTTGGGATTGTCTTAGATCATTGTACTGATGAAAATAGCTGAATTATTCACAGCTGTTCATCATAAATATTGATGTTACTGTTTACAATATTCTCCTGGTTCTGCTCACTTCGCTCTGTATCAGTTCATGTAAAGTTTTTCCAGGTTTTTCTGAAATCATCCTGCTTGTTATTTCTTATAACACAATAATAATCTATTATAATCATATACTGCAACTTGTTCAGCCATTCCTCAAATGATGGGCATTCCCTCAATTTCCAATTCTTAGCCACCACAAAAAGAGCTGCTATAAATATTTTTGTACGAATAGGTTCTTTTTCCCTTTTTTTTTTTTAATCTCTTTGGGATACAGACCTAGTAGTGGTATTGGTAGATTAAAGGGTATGCACAGTTTGATTGCCCTTTGGATATAGTTCCAAATTGCTCTCCAGAATGGTTGGATCAGTTCACAACTCCACTAACAGTGTATTAGTGTCCCATTTTTCTCACATCCTCTCCAACATTTGTCATTTTCCTTTTCTTATGCTTCAGTTTCTTGATCTGTAAAATGGGAATAATAAGAGCTAGGGTTGTTGTGAGGATCAAATGAAATCACATGTAAAGTGCTTTGTAAGACATGTTAAATGTAAAACATTTGATGTAAAGCATTTTTGGTTAAGTACCACATAAATGTTAGCTATTATTATTTCAGATGAGAAAATGGAGGTTACATGAATTATATACTTCAACAGGTTGCATGATATTTGTGTCATAAAAGGAATTTGGTAGGACTCCTTCTTTGCCTGTTTTTCCAAATAGTTTATATAGTATTGGGATTAATTGTTCTTTAAATGTTTGGTAGAATTTGCTTGTGATCCATCTGGCCTTGGGGATTTTTTCTTAGGAAGTTCATTGATGGTTTGTTCAATTTCTTTTTCTAAGATTGGGTTATTTAAGTATTTTATTTCCTCTTCTGTTAATCTGGGAATTTATAGTTTTGAAGATATTAATACATTTCATTTAGATTGTCAAATTTATTGGCATTGTTTTAATTTCCTCTTCATTGGTGGTATATTCACCCCTTTCAAGCATACTATTTGTCTTTCTTTCCTTCTTTCTTTCATTATTTTTGTTTGAGTCTTGTACAAAATAACTAATATGGAAATATTTTAAATGATTGCACATGTATAACCTGTATCATATTGCTTACTGTTCTAGGGAGAAGGGAAGGGAAGGAGGAGGGTGAGGTAGATTTTGGAATAAAAAACTTAAAAAAACACAAACAAATGTTAAAAATTGTTTTAAATTGTTTTAACATGTAATTGGGGAAAAAAGTTGCATGGGTAATAAGTATCTGGGGAAGGTTTTAATCTACTGTAAAGGAAAATCCTGGTTTGGGCCTCACCCTGGTCAATTAAAGGCAAACTCAGGAAATAAGACAAGAAGGAAGCTTATTAGCACACCAATTTATCAAGCAGTTGGAGTGTAACCTACCGCCAAATTCAAACTGTGAGCTGCTGTTTTTTAAAGACTGGAGTAAAACAATTTACATTTAAGAGTAAAACAATCTTGATTGGAAGACCTCTCAAAGAGGAAGTGGGATTAGTGGCACCTCAAGTTTCTCCCCAATAGAGCATTTTTGAGAGGTGGGATTAGCCTTCAGAAGATGGAAGTAACCCTCAGGGGATGGGAGTAGCCTACAGGAGATGGGATTAGTCTGAAAATGATCTCTCTCTCCTGCTGGTTGGCTGGCTGAGCACCATACTCAAAGGTTGAACAAGGTTAAAACATGGGTCACTCAGACTGACTCTCTCCTAATGGCAGACTTTGCACACTACATTATGTTATAAAGATGACTCCAGACTCAGTTCCGAAGACCGGTGTCTCAAAGACTTTTTGTTAAAGAGGTTGAAGTGTGCCATTTTGATTCTAGGGAGAAGTGGGAACACTTCCTTGGAAGGAGAGAAAATGCGAGCCTTAAAAGAAGCCAGAGCAATCTTTTTAGTTAGTAATTGCCTAACTCCTCCCTTCTGGAACAGGATTGGTCCTAATCCTTTTGGGTTACAATCTTCCTTATATGCCCCACCTCTAACATACATTATGTTCCTAGAATTGTGTTATCACTCCCCACTTTGGACAGAGAAGTTAGCCTGTCTGTGCTGATTTCTTATCTACTTATGTGGAAACTGAACTCTTTCATTTCTCACAATTATCTGCCTCCAAAGCCAAAGTTCGTTCTATTGCCTGGGCCTTCTATGCCGAGCCAGACACATGATATATGTAACTTTAACCGAAACCCAGCTTCCTATCCTCTCTGTTCACTGTATGCCTCTTTTCTGCTTTGGAGAACATTTGCTTTCAATTTGCTTTAGTGAATGATTTTTGTACCATATCCCCTTTATCTTATTCTGTAAAGCATCCCTATTTTATTTTTCCCTCTGGTTATGAAGTTCCTGACAAATAGTGCCATTAGAACACAGCCTCTTCTTTAAATAGAGGTTAATATTACCCTCCAACCTAGCCCTGCTTCAACCACTTTGGCTTCCCAGTATGTGCAAAGCTGACTTCTCAATAGGACCATAAATGTTGTCACAATTGATTTTGACTCTGATGGCTGAAAACACCCCCAGGGTCATAATCTCTACTGCTCTCCTTTCCAATCATCTCTATTATTTGGAAGATGTGAAATATATAGTCACACTTCCTAATGGTAAGATTAGTCTTTTCTAATAGTTCCTTCACATTGCCTAATAATGGAGCAAAGTCATTTTCATCTCAAAATTGCTGCCACCCTTGTTTCATAAAAGAAATAAACCTCAGGCTAAGGCTAGTGGAATTCATTTTTTCCTTTTCTTTCAATCTTTTCTTCTCTTTGTAGTCCAAGCTACCAAGCTTGGTAGTTGTTATTTGTTTAGCTAAGATGAATATTGCATGTTGCAGATTTTATTTATTTATTTTTGTGGCAGTGGGAGGGTGGGAGTAAGGGTTGCTGGAGTATTTCTTTGAGGAAGGAACTTTTCTCTCTTACTTTTGCTTTGGTAAGACTGTGATGGCTGTTTTCTCTATTGGAGAAAATGCACAATTCAAAAGATTAAGTACTGAGCTCAATGTTTCAAAACAAAATAAAAATATTAATTTTCACTTTATTGCCCTTTTCTCCTAACAACCCCAAGTAGCAGATAGTACAAGTATTGTCTTTATTTGACAGATAAGAAAATTGAGGCTCAGAGAAGCTACATAGTAAGTAGAAGAGCCAGGATTCCAACCCATATCTAAGGCTGGTGTATATTTCCTGTCTACTTTGAACTTGGCTCAGCATAGAATGTTAGAGCTGGAAGGGACCTTTGAAATCTTTCAGTCCATCTATCCAACCCTCTCATTTTAAAGATCAGGAAACGAGGCCTAGAGAGACAGAATAGCTTGTCCAAGATCACACAGTTAGTTTGGATGAGAGTAAAACAAAGCACTTGCTGTCAAAATTTCCCTGATTAGCAATGCTAATAGGTTCAAAATTGAGCTTTCCTTTCTGGAGTCCATTATACTTTCAGGGGCAAACCTTTAAAATGGAAATTAGCTGATTGTGGTTGCACTTCCAACATTTCTCCCTTGAAAAGGGATCAAAATGATTGTTAAAAATATTTCTGTCACATACCCGCCCTCTTTGGTTATCAGACAGCCATCGGGTTTATCATTGTTTCTTCATTTGGAAACTGAGCTGTTAAGCTTTGGTTAAGCCCTATGATTCATTTCCTTACTTTCTAACCAAAGGTCATTGCAGTTCCCACATGCATAGTTCCCTTTGGAGGGAGTGGAGGCGCATATAGCTGGTGTCCCCTTGACCTAAAAAAACTCAGGGGTAGCAATGAGTCACTGATTCCCTGCTGTCTCTTCCTGGACTCAGATAAAGCTCCCTACGTTTCGTGGCTAATTAAATGCAGGGAGCAAGGTGTGGAATGAAGGCTGGCAGCAGTCTGGGGGAAAATACATTTCCTCTTTCAAAGTAAAATATTTATTTTAATTGGCTCACAACAAATAGGAGGCGTGAATGTAACTGACTGCAGCAAGGTGTAAGTTTGTATACTTAGCATGAAAGGAACCATTCAAGCACACACCAAGGTGGAAGACTTTCACACTCAAATCACACTGTAACTTTTAGCACATGCTCTGGGCCTTTGTTCTGGAGGTCCCAAATTTTTTTTTTCTATCATATTCCCTTTGTGGAATAAATACCCCTATGCCAGTTTTGGAACTTTTAGTTGCAACAATCTATTTATTAAACTTCATTCCCTTGCCTTCTTTCTAGAATTTTTTGAATACATTCAACAAGCCCTATGCTGGCAGTTTTAGTAGATACTCTACCTTCATAAGTTCAGTGGCATATGGGATTCGACTGGCTTGCAGGAAAAGTTGGGGATGGTATTTAGAGACCTTTCCCATAGAGGGATGTGCTATGGTTCTGGGTAGAACTCAACTCACAGGTCCTCCAGGGGAGGGGTAATCTTCAATTTCCCCTTTCACCTAAATTAACGGTGGTCCTCTCTGGCACTCATAGACATAGGTTCAAAGCAAAGGCATTTAATGAAATATAATAATAAGAGAAGTAGTATATAAAGCATTTTCTTTATAAATCTGAGGTACATTCTACCACAAATGCCCACTCCATCAGTAGGAAGTGAGCAAACCCAGGGAACATAGGTCACCGGTGTAGTGCTAGGACACACAGAGATGTATACAGGTAGAGAACTCAAGTGGTCAGGGCACACACAATGAAGGGTAACATGTCTCTCACTACAAGGCTATTGGTATCTTCTGGTGATATGAACATGTTGGTTCTATTTTTGTTGTTTATGTTAGATCTGGCATGTAGTCTCTGACTGGCATAATGTATAGTCTCTTTGTGTCACTTCCTGCTTGTCTTTTCTGGCTATTGCTGGACAGTGGTCCATTGCTTTGGTGGTCATTGGTCCTTGCCAGGGTTGTCCTACTGAACCTGAGATTGTTGAGCTTCTCTCTGCTTTCAGCTTCTGGCTTTAGCTGAGGTCCTCAGTTGAGGTGCTGCCTCTTCACCATAAGAAGAAAAGTGGGTTTTGCCATCACTCTTTTAATTTAGAGATCAGAGGCTTAAGTTTTAGTTCTATTAGAAAGGCAGGGCCTTCATGTACCTAGTTATCTGACTAGATAAAAAGCCTTAGCTTCACTTATTCACATAAGGAGAGTTTGTTTGGGTCTTGGTTGGAATAAGCTTTTCGTCTCCTAAAGAAGACTCCTTGCCCAAAGGGACCAAGCTGTTTCGGAATGTGGAAATACAGAACAGCTAGTTAGAGGCATTATGTCTTTTTTTTTTTCAATCTTAACTTCCTGTTCACCAAGGGCAGTGACTGTCCTAAGCCTCCACCTGATTTAGGTTTATAAAATCTTATAACTTTTTCTTAATGTCTAATTGTCAAACAATACTCCTTTAGAAAGATTTTAGGGGCTTTGCCTTCAACAAATGAAAATCCACGGTCTAAGTTCCCTTTTGTTTTCTCCTCCCTCCCCCATTCTTTTTGGTCTCATGCAAATGAATATGAGATAAAAAAGCAAAGGAAAAAAAATTGGAGCATCTTCTAGATTTCACCCCATGCCTCAATTCTTAGTTTTATATTCCTACCATTTTTAGATATATGTGACCTCACCAATTCGCCATAATCTTTCTTCTCTTAATTCCAGTTGTATTATTAAAGGAATATAATAAGAATCTTGCACTAATATGGTCCTAGAAAGAGTTATGGAGTACAAGAAATGTGTGCACCATTTTTTGTGATTCTTATACAATTCCTTCACTTATTTAACAGAGCTGATATAAATTCCATACTCTTTTAAAATTGTTTTGATTGTGGTATCCACAGTCACCTGTAGTAAATTCCTGTTTTGGGAGGTGAACTAGCTACTGTGGTAGTGGAACATAAATTGGGGCAAAATTTTACCATTCATTCAGCAACATTTTTTAAGTGTCTACTACATGGGAGGCACTGTCCTAGATGATGGCAGTATAAAGATGAAATGAAAATGGTCTATGTCCTCAAGCAACTTACCTTCTATTTGGGTAAATAAAATACTGAGATAAATATAAGATCAGGTAAAATTTGAAGAAGGAGAATACTAATAACTCTATGGATCAGGAAAGGATTCCTGAAACAAAGGAGTGGCACCTGAGCTGAATCTTAAGGATTCTAAGAGACATATACCTAAGGAGGAAGGTATTCTAGGCATATGGGACATCCTGTAGAAATGTTCATAGTGGAACATGAAATGTTAAGTTTGGAGATAGCTGGTAGGCCAATTTGATTATAATGTAGAGTTTATGAAGGGGAATAATATGAAATAAATCTGAAAAGATAGGGTGATTCCAGGAAGATTGGGAAGGTCATTGAATACCAAGTCAAGGAATTTGTATTTCATCATAAAATCATTAAGATGCCCTTAAACATTGCTGAATAGGGCAGTGAAATGGTCAGACTTGAGTGAATTATGATTGAAAAGAGGAGGGACCAAACAGGAAAGACCTCAACTGTGGATACAATGACAGACTATCTATCATCAGAAGTCTAGACTAGCTTATACAGAGAGGAGCCTCATCAGGTTGGATGCAGATGATGACTTTTGTCCCAGCAATTCATAAAACCGACTTACTAAGTTGTAGGGGGCTAGTATTTGCATTGATGGAGGGAGTACCCATACAGATTAAATAAATCATGGATCTGCCAAAGTACTTCTTTTGTGCTCAGTTCTTTTCTAATGTAGACATTGTTACACATCTAAAGTTGTTCTTTAGGAGGAGGAGAGGTTTGGCCATGTTCACATGATTGTTTTTTTCATTCTAGAGCTAATACCTTTCACTATGGAGTAGCTTGTCCTCTTTCCCTTCTTTGGATTGCCTTCACAAGGCTCTAATACTCTGCTTTGATTTTTGACAGTAGGTCCCTTGGACTTTTTCTTTCTAGAGAACAGTGTTAAAGCCAGTTTGTAGCAATGCCCTATTAACAACTGTGGCAACTTTGATAAGGGGCTGTGCCAATTCAATTTAACTATCATGTATTAAGTACCTACTATGTTCCAGGCATTAGGCTAGATAGAAAGACAAAAATGAGATAGCCCATGCCCTCATGTAATTTATGTTTGACCTGGGGATACATGTACATGTATAAGTAAATGCAAAACATATAAAAATAAAGAAAAGTAATTTTGAAAGTGCAGCTAGATGGTACAGTGGATAGAGTGCTGGGCCTGGAGTCAGGAAGACTCATGTCCCTGAGTTCAAATCTGGCCTCAGACACTTATTAGCTGTATGACCCTGGGCAATCACTTAACTCTATTTGCCTCAGTTTCCTCATCTGTGAAATGAGCTGGAGAAGCAAATGGCAAACCACTCCAGTATCTTTGCCAAGAAAACCACCAATGGGGTCATGAAAACTCAGACAAGACTGAATAACAACATAAGATGAGAAAGTAGAAGCAAGGAAGGTAGTCAGCTTTTCCTAGAAGTTTGGTTAAGAAAGAAATGAGAGGGACAGCTAGGTGCCACAGTGGATAGAGCTCCAGCCTTGGAGTCAGGAGGACCTGAGTTCAAATATGACCTCAGATACTTGACACTTACTAGCTGTGTGACCCTGGGCAAATCACTTAACCACAATTGCCTCAGCAAAAAAAAAAAGAGAGAGAGAGAGAGAGAGAGAGAGGAAAGATATAGGATGATAGCTTAATGAATGAATAATCAAGTGAAGATTTAAAATTTTTTTTTCCTCAGGACAGGAAAAATCTTGACACGTTTGTAGGTAACAGAGAAGAATGAGTGGATATAGAGAGACTGAAAATTAAGGAAAGAGAAGGGATAACCAAAAGGTCAAAGTCCTGGAGGAAAAGGGATTAAGGGCACAAGTAAAGAAAGAGCTTGGCCTTGGCACGAAGGGCCACTTCTTCCTCTGATGCTTGAGCAAGGGAGGAGTGAATAGGGAGATCCAGTTACTTGGATGTGAGTTGTGCAGAAGAGGGAGCTTGAATGGATGGCCTCAGGGTGTTTAATAAAATTTGAATGGAGGTCCTCTGTTCTGAGGTAGATGGAAGAGAGTGGTGTAGTTGATCTGAGTTTCCTAGAGGAGAATTAAGGCCCAGAAGCAAAATCTCTTCACCTGTGTCCCATGTCCTTTTTCTTATTCTCATCATGGGAAACTTTGGCACCTCATAGGTGAAGGCCATTTGTCTAATTAGCAAAATCCATTGCTAAGGCGGTCATAAGAAAGAGAAACTTTGGGATAGTAAAATGAAACAAGCAGACAGTTTATTATAAACAGCACAGAGCTAATTTAATGAAATATATCTTAGTCCTTGATCACATTCTGGAATGACATTCAAATGAAATGTCACACTGGAAGATGTATATCCGTATCTAATAATCATGACTTTTACAAAAGGTTCATGTGAGAAAACAGGAATTCTGTAATAGTTTGAAAATGAAAACATTATCTTCTGTAGACTTGCGTATAGAGTGTATTGGCTTGAATTTGGGACATATTTCATACTTAAAACTCCCATTTATATCTCACTTTACTTCTTGACAAAGAATCACAGTGCTTTCTATAGATTCCACTGAAGGCACTCTCTTATCTCTACCAAAAGAGTATATGAACTGCAGACAAAATTATGTAAGAGGCTGACATGATCCTGCTTGACAGCTCATTCATCCAGCTAGTGATGGGGCATATTTCACAGTCATTCCTCCTTCCCTCTGCTGATTCAACATAAGAAGAAGGGCCAGGGTAGCAGTTTTAAGATACAAATTACCTGCTGCTGATGGCCTGGGAATTTTAGAACAACAGTGGACATTACTAAATCCTCAGATTCCTTGTCAATTTATAAGTAACTTGGAAGGGAGGGGGATATTGCTTTACAAAGTCTAGGAGTTTGGGAAAGGCAAATAACTCATTGTGGCTCTGACTGACACATTGTCTCTTGTACAATCATTCTACCTTGTAGTATCATTTAAGTTTTCACATAGTCTGCAAAGGATTTATGGGAAGCCGAACAAGAAGGTTAAGAAAGATTACAGTCTTTATTAGTGGAGGGATGCATGCAGATAAAATCATGGACCCATTGAACTATAAAATTGTCTTATCTCCTTGAAAATTCTTGAGGGCAGGGATTCTACCCTCTCCCTTATAGACCTAATACAGTGGTTTGCACTGACATTCAACAAATACTAATTGAATAAACAAACAAATATTAAATTGAGACCCAAAGAAAATTCACCTGGGGGTAGGTGCCCCCTAGGGGGTAAGACAAAACTTTTAAAATGTATTTCTTTTTAACTTAGAAGGTAGGAACACCACTTCTCATTCCCTTGCATAGAGTAAACCTTGGTTAGAATTTGTCCATTGGTTTGGAATTTGTGGTAATTCAGAGACTGGTCTTGAAGTTTGCTTTACCTTAACAAACCTTTTTCTAATTGACAGTATATCTTAGGACTTGAAGTCAGGTCTACCTGACTCTGAGGCCAGCTCTTTTTCTATTATATTATGCTGCCTCTATAAATGAATATAGGTATGATAATAATCATCTTCAGAGTGCTTTGGAATTTACAGGGTGCTTTATAAAATGAGGTACTTTCCTCACAATAGCCCTAAGGATATGAACAAGATTGTAGGGGGAAGAATTTAAAATATTTATGACTATTTGCAAGCACTTTACAAATACACACACACAAACACACACACACACACACACAAACACAGAGACAAATACTTTCTATGTTACTAAGAAATTACTTTTATCTGTTAATGAGAATTTCCTAAGAACTTTTTATTAGTCAATATTTTATTAATTTTGCTTGAGTTACCATAGGTACCTGGAAAAACTAAAACTGAATTCTTCAGACCACTCCAATTCCAACCCTTCTCCTTCCTCCCCCACATAAACTTTTAAATAATTTACTCTGGACTTTCTCTTAATTAGTGTGAATTAAATAAAGTATACTTTTATTTTTCTTTTTTTAAACTTCACATCATCAAAAGACCCTCTGTCTTTCTGCTTTTCCACCTTCATCCCACTTTATTTTTATAATTTTTTTCATTCCCCTACAACTAGCTAGCTTCATGGCTCCTATATGAGTACTTTACTGATTTTCTGCCCCTATTAATTTTTATATAATTTTAAATTTACTCATTATATGTAAATGTATGTGTAATATATTTAAATCATAGGTTTCGTTCATGACTCTCTGGACTTTCTCTACCATGCTACAGAAGCCTCCTCACCTTGGAAGTTTACTTCACTCCTGGACTTCTCAAAGTGGAAGTAAATGCTAAGCCTATGGTTCCTTCTTATGATTGGTTAGTTCCTATCAGGACCCCTATTTTGAGGAAAGCATCTGACCTAGTTATATATGCATTCCACTCCTGATTCTTTGGATTTTCTCTACCATGCTCCACAGGTACTGCCCCCACCCCCCTTTAATATGTTGTCTTCCCTCATTACAATGTAAGCTCCTTGAGGACAGGGATTATCTTTCCTTTTGCTTGTATCTGTATTCCCAGAGTTTAGCACAGTGACTGGTACGTAGTATGCACTTAATGTTTCTTGACTTGACATGTTTTTCCTTAATAGAATTTAAATTCCTAGAGGGCAGGATCTGTTTCTTTTTTTGTCTCTCTATCCCCAATTTACCTGATACTTATTTTTCCCTATGATTTCATAAGTATAATGAACTCTAAGAGTGAGAAAATTCTTTCTACTAGTGCATATTAACAACTACTCTAATTTTTGTCTTAGAGAGCTCCTAGGGCAGTAAGAAGTGACTTCTTTTTTCAGTGAGGCAATTGGGGTTAAGTGACTTGCCAAGAGTCACTTAGTGAGTATTATGTGTCTGAGGTCAGATTTGAACTCAGGTCCTTCTGACTCCAGGCCAGTGCTCTATCCACTGCACCAACTAGCTGCCTCTGAGAAATGACTTCTTTAGGGCCACACAGCCAATATGGGTCAGAATTAAGACTTGAACTCATGTCTTCCTGACTATAAGGCCAGCCCTCTATTCACAAGTCTTTACTGTACATGGTAACCTTTCTGCCCCATTGCTTACTCTTCTCTGGCTACCTCTAGTCAGATTTTTTTTTCTATATTCTCTCCTCTCCTTCTTCATTTTTTTTTTTAAATTATTAACCTTCACGTAACTGTAGAAGACCTCCAGAATCCCACATCACATTGTGAGAAATAATGATCTGGTACATCTCAATTTTCCCTAAAAGGTTGCACATGTTAGCATTCCCCCTTTTAAAAGAAGTTTTCCATTATTTTTCTAGTGAAAGTGATTTGCAGTTACTTACTAGAGATTAAATTCTCTTTAAGCCAGGCAGTTGGATTAGCTTTTGAAATTGACTCCAACTGTACTGACAGTGCATTTAGGTGACCTCTCCCAGGGAGTGGCTTTCTATAAAGTTTGATAATCATCACGTTGCTCATAAACACAGAAGGTGTTTAGAGAGCTTTCTAGAAATGAGCCAATTATTCCAGGCAGCTCCCTTTTGAGGTAGATAGAATGTTTTATTGTGGTCCTACTATGCTGAAGAGACTTCTTTTAGTTCTGGCATTATTCCCTAATTAATATGGAGAAATTCCTGATTCACAGCTTATCATCTCCTACCTCTTTGGCTAAAATGGGCAATTATTGTCTATTGAAACCAGTTCTTTCTTCTGGGAGACTATTAATAATTCTCCCTCCCTAATAAGGAAAGTAAAAAAAAAAGCTCTCCAACCGACTTCCCCTCCATATTAGTTCTTTCTGGTACTTCTGGCAAGAAGGGAAAACTCATTCCTAGCTGCCAACAGCAGCTTTTTCCTGTGCTCCTTTATGAATGTCTCCTTTTTCCTGTGCTTCTTTATGAATGTCTCAAGTGATTCCAAAATGTCTACCAAGCAACCTTCCCAAATCTCCTGAATATTCATTCCCCTCAAAGAAATGAATCAATAACCATTTATTAGATACTTACTATGTGCCAGGCCCTGTGCCAAGTGCTGGGGTTATAAAGAAATGCTTTCAAATTGCTTACATTCAAATAGTGTGCTTTCTTACTAAACATATTCATCATTTTCAGGCCTTTGGTCCTTATCTGAGCCCTTCTCCCAGATGAACCTAAAAGTTTGGCATCGAGAAGACCTGGGTTCAAATCCCACCTCAGAACTTACTAGGTTTATGATGTTAAGCAAATCATGTTACTCTTCTTCTTCTTCTTCTTTTTTTTTTTTTCAGTTAGGCAGTGGGGTTAAGCAGGGTCACACAGCTAGTAAGTGTTATGTGTCTGAGGTCGGATTTGAACTCAGGTCATCCTGAATCCAAGGCCGGTGTTCTATCCACTTTGCCACCTAGCTGCCCTCATGTTACTCTTCTGAATTTTAGTTTTCTCATCTGTAAGGGGTTTGGAGACTTCCAATTCTAAATCTATGATCCTATGATTCTAAAGTGTTTTTTTTTTACCTTGATTAAAAACAGCTATTTTCTTTTTTTTTTCCAGCTATTTTCTTTTGAAAAACATTCTTTTTTTTTTGGAGGGGGTGGGAAAGAAGTAGAGGTTGCTGGAAAAGTAGGAGCCAGAACCTTTGCAAAAGCTTTGTAGGAGCACAATAAACTCTGAGCAAAATTCCTTTATGTGGGGGAGGGTGGTTTTTTTTGTTCTGCCTCTTCAACCTTACATACTTCTGGGATATTCAACAGATTTAGTTGGCAGATGACCCCATTCACAAGAAAAATTGATTCAGATAGATGACAGCCATGATGAATAACTCATATTTCAGGAATATTGATTGACTTTATGGAATTGTGAGAGCAGCTCAATTCTCTTCCTCTACTCTTCCCTGACCAAGAAATTGGCTCTTGTCGCTTTTAATGCCATTATATCTAGACATGTCTCAAGGGGCTGATCCAGGCAGGGGTGTGTTGCAAGAATTTGCACTGAATCCTGTGTTTGAGGAGCAGAAAGTTAGATTGTTGGATGAAATAAATGTGCCTGATTAGGTAATAATACTTTGGGTTCAGCTGAACAAAGGAAACTTAGATGAAGACTAAGTGCTTGAAAATCATGGGTATTGCAGTAACATCCACGTTGTGTGATGACTAATGTTGATAGACTTAGCCCTTCTCAACAATGCAAGGATCTAAGACATCTCCAAAGGTCTCATTATGGAAAATGCTATCCACATCCAAAGAAAGAACTATGGAGTTTGAATGCAGATCAAAGCATACTATTTGCTATTTATTTTCTTCTGTTTTGTTTTGTTTTCTCTTTCCTGTGATTCCTCCTATTGGTTCTAATTCTTCCTCACAACATCACTAATGTGAAAACATGTTTAATAGGAATGTATATGTATAGCCTATATCAGATTGCATGCTGTCTTGGGGAGAGAGGTAGGAAGGAGGGGGGAGAAAAATTTAAAACTCAAAAGTTTATGGAAGTGATTGTTGATAAATCAAAATAAATTAATAAAAAAACATGGGTATTCTATTTGAGAAAGTATGACTTTCTTTGGGGGGAGTCAGTTTTTATTGGATTTGAGGAAGGTAGTATACATTTTGGAGTCTCTTAATATTTGTCCAAAGTCAGCTACATCTGAAAATATCCCTGGAAATAGGCTTTATGGGCTTAGTGAGAAAACACATCAGATTTTGCTTGATGTTCTGTGTATTTATCCCAAGATTTAGGTATGTGAATTTGGGGAGTGCGGAGATAGGAAAGAAAAGAATGTGCAATCAAGAAATGAATTCTAAGCACATTCATTTTTCTTTTTTTAACAGTATTTTTTCCAGTTATTCGTAAAGACAATTTTTAGCATTCATTTTTACAAAATTTTGAGTATCAAATTTTTCTCCTATTCTCCCTACCCTCCTCTCTTTGGAAAATGGTAAGCAGTTTGATATAGGTTTTATATATATGTGCAATCATGTAAAACATATTTCCACATTAGTCATAGTTGTGAAAGAAGAATCAGATCAAAAGAAAAAAAAATGAAAAAAATAAAGTGAAAATAGTATGCTTAGATCTGTATTCAGAGTCTACCAGTTTTTTTCTCTAGATGTGTATAGTATTTGTCATTATGAGTCCTTCATAATTGTCTGTGATCATTGTATTGTTGAGAAGCACTCAGTCAGCATAGTTGATCATCATACAATGTTGCTGAGACTGTATATAATATTTTCCTCGTTCTGCTCATTTCACTTTTTATCAGTTTGTACAAGTCTTTCCAGGTTTTTCTGAAATCTGCCTGTTAATCATTTCTCTCTCTTTTTTTTTTTTTTCAATTTATGGTGAGGCAGTCTGGGTTAAGTGACTTGTCCAGGGTCACACAGCTAGTAAGTGTCAAATGTCTGAGGCCGGATTTGGACTCAGGTCCTCCTGACTCCAAGGCCAGAGCTCTATCTACTGTGTCACCTAGCTGCCCCTAATCATTTCTTATTGCACAATAGTTTTCCATTATATTCCTATACCACAGCTTGTTCAGCCATTCCCCAGTTAATGGACATTCCCTTAATTTCCAATTTTTTGCTACCACAAAAAGAAGTGCTATAAATATTTATGTACATGTAGCTCCTTTCCTCTTTTTTTCTAAACACTTTTGTTTTGGTTCTTCACTGTGGTTTTGGTAGATTTTTTTGTTTGTTTGTTTTTTGCGTGAGGCAACTGGGGTTAAGTGACTTGCTCAGGGTCACACAGCTAGTAAGTGTTATGTGTCTGAGGTTGGATTTGAACTCAGGTCCTTCTGACTTCAAGGCCGGTGCTCTATCTACTGTGCCACCTAGCTGCCCCCCCTTTCCTCTTTTACAATGATCTCTTTGGGATATAGACCTAGGAGTTGCATTACTGGATCAAAGGGTATGTACAATTTGGTTGCCCTTTGGGCATAGTTCCAAATTGTTCTCCAGAATGGTTGCATCAGTTCACAACTCCACCAACAGTGCATTAGTGTCCCAATTTTCCCACATCCTCTCCAACATCAATCATATTCCTTTTCTGTTGTGTTAGCCAATCTGATAAGTGTGAAGTACTACCTCAGAGTTGTTCTGATTTGCATTTCTCTAATCAAAAGGGATTTAGAGCATTTCTTCACATGATTCTAGATAGCTTTGATTTCTAATCTGAAAACTGCCTGTTCATATCCTTTGATTAGTTATCAATTGGGGAATGGCTTGTATTCTTATAAATTTGACTCAGTTCTCACTGTATTTGAGAAATGAGGCCTTTATCAGAGATACTTGCTATGAAGATTGTTTCCCAGATTTCTGCTTTCCTTCTAAAATTGGTTGCATTGGTTTTGTTTGCACAAAAACCTTTAAAATTTAATATAATCAAATTTATCTATATTTTACATCTCATTATGCTCCCTCTCTCATTTGGTCCTAATTTTTTCCCTTCTTCATAGATCTGACAGGTAGACTATTCCTTGCTCTTCTAATTTGCGCATGGTATCAGCCTTTATGTCTAAATCATGTGCCCATTTTAACCTTATCTTGGTATATGGTGTAAGATGCTAGTCGGTACCTAGTTTCTGCTATTATTTTCTAGTTTTCCTGGGGTCTTTTGGGCTTATAAAAAACTAGGTTACTATGGTTGTTATTACTGTGTCTTGTATACCTAATCTATTCTACTGATCCACCACTCTATTTCTTAGCCAGTACCAGATAGTTTTGCTGACTAACACTTTATAATATAGGTTGAGATCTGGTATGGCTAGGCATCTTCCTTTGCATTTTTTTTTTTATTAATTCATGTTGTATTCTTGACCTTTTGTTCTTCCAGATGAATTTTGTTGCAATTTTTTCTAGTTCTATAAAATAATTTTTTGGTAGTTTGATTGGCATGGCACTGAATAAGTAAATTATATTGGCTTGGCCTACCCATGAGCAATTGGTATTTTTTCAATTGTTTAGATCTGACTTTATTTGTTTGAAAAGTATTTTGTAATTGTGTTCATATAGTTCCTGGGTTTGTCTTGCAAGTAGACTCCCAAGTATTTTATATTGTCTAGAGTTATTTTAAATGGAATTTCTCTTTCTATTTCTTCTTGTAGGTCTTTGTTAGTAATATATAAAAATGCTGATGATTTATGTGGGTTTATTTTATATCATGCAACTTTGCTAAAGTTGTTAATTAAGTAGTTGATTCTCTAGGATTCTCTAAGTATACCGTCATATAATCTGCAAAGACTGATAGTTTTGTTTCCTCATTGCCTATTCTAATTCCTTCAATTACTTTTTTTCTCTTATTTCTATAGCTAACATTTCTAGTACAATATTGAATAATAGTAGTCATAATGGGCATCCTTTTTTCACCCATCATCTTATTGGGAAGGCTTCTAGCTTATCCTCATTACATTTAATACTTGCTGATGGTTTTAGAACATTTATTTTTCTTAAGTTTAAAATTACAGTAAATTGAAGATTAGCATTAGGATGTGTTGGATTGGGGTGCTAGCAGTAGAAAAATGGAATGGGTGAAATGCAAAAGAGTTGAAGATGTGGACTGGGTAAATGACTGGTACTAGAGTGATTAGATAAACCAATCATTCTTAACTAATATCCACCGAGTCAAAGAGGCGAATTTTTTTTTTTTTGAGACATAGTTAGCCATGGTCATAAAATCCCAGAACTTCAGAATTGATGGGGACTTCAGAGGCCATATGGTCTAACTGATTGAAGAAAAAGAATCCATACTACAACACACTCCACAAGTAGTCATCCAGCTTACTTTAAGCCAGGCTTCCAGTGTGGCAGATTCCATAACAAACTGAGGAAGTCAATTCCATTTATGGAAAGTTCTAATTGTTAGAACAAATTTCCTGGCATCAAGTCTACATTTGCTTCTTACCAGTTCTACCCACTGCTTCTAATCCTGCCCTCTAGGGCTAAATAGGACAAATCTAATTTCTCTTCCCATTCTACTTTTTAATAACTCTAATCATTAGAAAGTTTCTTCTCATATCAAACATAAATTTATCTGCCTCTTCCACTCTCAGCAACTGGTAGTATAGTGGAAAGAGGGGGCTGAGAGTTGGGAAGATCTGAGTTGAAATTTGACCTCAAACACTTATTAGTTGTGTGACCTTGTGCAAATCACAAGATGCTGCCCTCAGTCTCCTTATATTACCTACCTCCCAGGATTGTTGTGAGAATAAAAGGATATTATATTTTTAAAGTGCTTTGCAAAGCTTAAAATACTATATAAATGCTATCATCATCATCAGCATCATCTGTAATCACTACAAAGTTAACAATCTCAGTGGAATATAAGCAATAAGATCATAAATTTATAGCTAGAACAGATTTTATGGGCCATCTAGTCTAATCCCCTCATTTTTCAGAGGTGGAACCTGAAGCCTGGAAAGGTTATACAGGGAGTAAATGGCAGAGCCAAGATTCTAACCCAGGCTCTCTGACTCCTGGTTCAGCCCTTTTTGCAATGCACCATAATGCCTCTTTGTATGCAAAAATATTTCTAATATATACATGATAAATATCTGAGGCCCTCTAACATTCTGTGCCTTGCAGTGGCAAGAAGGTGAGACAGGGTTCAAGAGTGCTACTCTGACAGTGCAAACTTAGGCAGTTTCTCTGAATTTGGAAAGACTGAGAAGGTGTGCTGAAAAATAATCCCTAACACTTCTTGTGTGTTTTTATAATCTTACCTTCATGAGAACAAATCACTCTCAATGAAAATGTCTACCTTCCAAAGGAAAGAAGGAAGAAAGGAAAGAAAGAAAGAAAAAAGGAAAGAAGGTGAGCAGGCAGGAAATAAACATTTATTAAGCATCTACTATGTGTCAGGCACTGTGCTAAGCACTTTAAAAATATTACCTAATTGGATCCTCAAGCAACCCTGAAAGGTAAGTGCTATAATTAGCCCCATTTTACAGTTAGGAAAACTGAGGCAGATAGAAGTGAAGTGACTTGACCAGAATCACACTCACTGCTGGTAAGTGTCTGAGGTTGGATTTTAACAAAGCTCTTCCTGACTCCAGGTTCAGCACTTTATCCACTATGTTACCAGTTATTTCTGGTGCTGCCAAAGGTGATAAATTCAAGATGCTGAGTGTCGTTGAACATTCTTAGTCCATAGAATCCTATTTCTTTTGAGTATTACTCAAGGCTGGACCACACCAAGAAAGATTGGGGCTGGAAGTTGGCGTACCTCAAAAACTCGGACAGATTTTTTTATTTGCTAGAAAGAACAATAGACATGCAGGGCAGAACTTTGGCAATGAAGTGAATTTCTTTATGTTCATTGCATGTTTGATTTACCTTTTCAAGTTGGGCATTGATAGAGAAAATTTTCTCACAGGGAGTTCTCTATACCAATGGAATCCCAAGTCCAGCTTAAAAAAAATGTTGGCTATCATGTATATTCATTTTGGAAGTAATATTCAGAATGACCTTAAGATAATATAGTAGAGAATAAGAGATGATGGGGAGGGGCCATGTTACAGTTATCAGTAATAACACCAACTTCCATTTCTGTGTAACTTTAAAGTTTATAAAACAATTTCTTCATAATAGCCCTGTGAAGTAGGTAGTGAAAGTATTATTTATCTCCATTTTACAGATGAAGAAATGGACTGTAAGAGATTAAGTAACTTGCTATCAGTGTTTACATCAGCTTTAGGATTTGACAATGTCTAGCATGTAGCAGATGCTTAATAAATTTTTACTGATTAATTTTACTGGGCATCAAGTCCAGCCCAATTTCCACTGAAAAGCTTGAATGAGAATTGACTAATGAAGGTTTTAGTCCTTGAATTAAAGAGAAATTGGATAAGAGATATAGTAAAAGATATGGAACTATGTTCAATATTTAATAACAATTTGGATATAAAACCGAAGGAAATGAAGCTGTCAAAGATAATTTCCCCAAACTACGTGACTGAAATTCAGGGAAGATAATATCATTGGAATAACAAAGATGTATGAAATAATGATGGAACGACATAGAAAAGTTCTTTTTTTCTTCCTTGTGTCAAGTGGTGGCAAAATGCAGGGAGATACAGGACAAACTGGATCAAGGGCTTCCAATGAGCTGCCTCAGACTGATTGGGTAGGACGTTATCTCTCATCTATCAGAAGATGAGGGGTGAGGGCCATTGATTCCAAAGACTTGGTTGGGACTTGCCATGGCTAGATATAATTTTGTTCAAGTACATGTGTGTTAGATGTTAATGTAAAAACAAAAACAAATGAAAAGACACTACTACTCTGCAAGATTAGAGCCTTTTATGGGTGGTTATTTTCCATGGCTCTGTCTTGCCTCTTCTTTTCTTCTCTATTTAATAGAGAATTACTTTACTGGAGAGATCATCAGCTCCCATGGCTTCAAGTATCATCTCCATTCAGATGACTACCGAATCTATAGATCCAGCCACAGTCTTTCTCCTGAATTCATCACATATAATGCACTTTTTACTAGAAAATATCTGTGAGAATAGCCAACAATTACTGCAAGGAATGTGCTTGATCCTGGATATTGGTAAGAAAGATGTTCTTTAAAGACAAGTGAACTAGATATTGAATGTGAATACAAAGAGCCTGTGTGCATTTAAGTATTCAAATCTACAAAATAAGCATCATCTGTAATGACTGAGAATTTGTTAGTCTGATTTTCATAGTTGGATTTGAATACCCAAGATTGAAAATTGGTCCTTTACTATGGCTGCAAGCATACTAGCTTTAATTAATTGTATTTATATAATTTCTCATGTACATTATCAATACAATAACAACAAATCCAATACAACAGACTTTTTTTAGTTTATACTCTGTGTAGAGCTTGATGGAAGGTACTAGGAAGATTCAACATTTAAATTAGATATATTCCCTGACCTCAAGGAACTTATAGTCTCACGAACCCCAACATAGTTAGAATAATTAAGTTCTTTCAGTGTATAATTTCCTTTAGAAATTTCAAAATAAATGTCCCAGTGACATCTTAAATTCACCTTGTCCAAAACAGAAATAACTATTTTTCCCTACAAACCCAATCCTTTCCCAAACTTCTTAGTTTCCTTGGGAGGCATCATTATTCTTCCCATCTTTCTGGTATATAACAATGGTGTTATATTCAACTCTTTACTGTCCTTCACCTCATATGTCCAATCAATTGCCAAATCTTGCCATTTCTACCTTCTCAACATCTCTTACATAAGACCTTTTTTGTTTTTGCTTTTTTGTTTTTGCTATACTATGCTGTATGTTTATTCTGTATACATATACCTACATATATATGCCTTCATATACCTATATCCACATATATACGTACACTTATATATATGTGTGTGTACATACATACACCTTTGTTTTATTGTCTCCTCTGTCAGAATGTCAGCTCCTTGTGAGTAGGTATTATTTAATTCACTGTATTTGTATCCCCAGCACCCAGCAATAATGCTTGACACATGACAGAAACTTAATGAATACTCGTTAATTGATTTATAATTTATAATTGATCACTCCTTCAACATATTGGGGAAGAACTGAAATTTTATACTGCCTTCTTCAGTGGCAGAATATAAACTGGACAGTGTGGAGTTAATTGCAGAGATGGCTCATACTGACTCTGTGCTTCCTGAGTCACTTTTGGGGATGACACCCATTAATATTGATTTTTTAAAAGAAGTGCTCGCTGTACTGCCCTGAACATTTCATCCTAAAAAGGTAAATTCTCTCCTCCTTTGAAACTAGATAGAAAGTATTCAGTGGTAAAAAGCAAGCTTCTAACCCCACTGTGATTTCATGCTAGAAGGTGTTTCCTGCCTGCTGATATAAATGATTTCTTTGAGCTTTCTGCTGGCTGCTGACTGCTGTAAAGTGCCTGAGGCCAGAATGAGAGTTTTAGGAAGCTGCTTTTACTGTGTGCTGTCATAGGGACCGGTTTCATTTTATACCTAAGTAAAGAACTATAAAAACTGAAGCTTTACAGTGGAGTGGTCTGAGGGGAAAATACTGATGAAATAAATGACAGAATATACCACCTTTCCTTTGAATTATTTTTTACTTTCCTTTAGAAGATAGCTAGAAGAATCCATCCCTTCTATTTGTATTTTAACAGAACCTTTCAGAGATAAACGGTAACTATTATCATTGACTTTAATGCTCCTGGAAGCTCAGTGTATAGTAATTATGTAAGGTCTTACAAGATTTGTAAGTGATTACAAAGCTCTCATCACCAGGTTATGAGGCAACCAGAAGAGTGAATTGGGATCATAGAATCATAGATTTAGAACTAGAAGGAAATGCAGAGGTCATACACCTGAACTGGAAACTTCTGTTGAGTTAGACTGCTATTAATAAAAGCCTTAGTGGAATTTTTTCTGAGATCTTTGACATTAAAAAAACAAACAAACAGATTATGTAACTATATTCAATCCATTTCCTAGCAAGCTAGGGAAACATTACTTCACTTCTTTAAAGATCCATGATTTCATCTTTGTGGGCATTTCCTTTTTGATTTGAGTAGTTATGTCCAATACAATTCATCTCCTGGTGATCCATTTTGTGTTGCTGAGCCTTTCTGATTATAAATCTCCTGGTCTATGGACAACAGATACAGATACTGCACCTGGGTATAGATGCAATGCCTGCCTAGCTTGCAGGGCCTGTTAGGGGTTGTATCTCTCTGGCCTGGCCTTAGAGAAATCAGAGTCACCTCTACAACATGCAGAACCCATTAAGTCGGGGTTTAGTGACAAAACTAATACAATGAAATGTGGTCCTTTTCCTTGTGCAGCCTGCCTAGTTAAAACCTAGGCATCTATGAATTTGACAGTGTTAGTACTAAAGCTGATGTTCTTGCTATGGACCTACTTTAGAGGTGTTAGCATAAGAAGGTAAAGGTTTATTTTAATGAAAATCTTAGAAGGGGGAAAAACATAATCCACTACTATTCTGAGGGTCAAATTTCAGCCCAAATTTCAGGATAAGACTTTAAGTTTTTCCTGGCATGACTTTCAGTCATAGGTTATGGTAGAATTATGTATAATGAAATTGCAAGTGTGATTCTCATATATGGGATATATTAGGTAAAAACAGAAATATTTGTATTAAATAGCATACACATATATAAGTGAAATTTTGCTTACTTGTCATATTCCTGGATTTTATAAGGGGACCTCACCATGCAAGTTCTTTTCCCTAAAGATGTATGTATATGTACATAGATAAATAAAGTATTTATTAAGTGTTTTCTATGATGTAGGGAATGGAACAAGTATTTATTATGTACCTTATTATGTACCTACTATGTGCAAGGAGCTATGCTAAGCCTTTTACAAATATCTCATTTGATCCTCACAACAACTCTGTGAGGCAGGTGTTATTATTACTCCCATTTTACAAGTGAGGCAACTGAGGCACAGAGAAGTTAAATGACTTGCCCAGGGTCACACAGCTAGGAAGTAGCTGAGGCCAGATTTGAACCCAGGTTTTCCTGACTCTAGGCCCAATGCTTGATCCACTTTGTCACTGAGATGTTTAACTGGTAGGCACTGTGCTAAACACTGGAGATAAAAATATGAACAAGAATAGCAGTCCCTATCACCTAGGTTGTTGTTGTTTGTCCTTTGTTCTTGAAGAGGACCATGGCATCAGGGAGGTGATGTCATGACATGCAAGTGAATTAGATTTAAATTAGGGAGGGCTGTGCAGTCACCAACCCCACTTTCTCCCCTAGAGCCATGTGGGTCCAGTGGCCACGTATGGATCAGGACAACTGGAGATGGACCAGGATGCATTGAGGGACCTTGCCTTTTTCAAGCTAAGGTCTTTAACAGGTCACAGTTTGATTGAGGCAAGGCCCATTCAGTGATTAAGGTTTAATTAGAAATGGGGCAGAGAATAGCATCTTTACCTAAAATTAAAAAAAAAAATTCATCTGGGAGGGAAGGACCCTCAGAGTTTCTGGCCAAAATAGAAACAGTTGCTATTTACATTCATTCTGAGCCAATCTGGGCACAAACAATGACCAAGTAGGGCTTGGCCTGGGACCTATTGTAGGCCAATCAATGACAGCCTGCATGATTTGGGGTTAGGAAAAAAAAAGCTTCAGAGATTGAAATAAAATTTACATTCCTTTGGGTGGAGAACCCCTCAGGTAAGGGGTAAGGGTGTGATACCCTATGTGGACTGAGGGAAGGGAAAAAGAGAGAAAGAGAGACAGACAGAGATAGAGACAGAGACAGAGAGAGACAGAGAAAAAGAGAGAATCAAGACATGAAGACATGCAAGTCAAGACATTACTCTGTGATGTCATTGGTCCTTTTCAAAAATGAAGGACAAACAACAACGACCCAGTCAAGCAAGCCTCAAATACAAGGTGTTGAGCAGGTGCTTATCTGCATTGATGGAAAACCATAGAATCATAGGTTCAGAGCTGGAAGGGATCTCAAATGACATCTAGTCCAACCCCTTCGTTTTGTAAATGAGGGAACTGAGGTCTGGAGAGACACACAAGTAGTAAGTTACAGAGGCAGGATTTGAACCCAGGTTTTCTGATGCCATATCCAGTTGTTTCCTGTATTCTTTTAAAATCACAGATATGGCAAAAAAAAAACCCAAAAAAACCCTTTCACTAATCCTAATACACTTGATCAATAAGGACTCTACTCTTAAATGAGTCATACAGTTAGACTTATCTGAGATATAAAATAATAATTACAATAATAAAAATTATTTATTATTATTATTAAATAATGCATTGTTTGTGTATATCTATGATTTAACTCATCAAAGCACTCAGTCTACTATTTTCTTTTCTTCTAACAACAGCCATGTGAGACAATTAGTAGCCCCCTTCATGGGTTTTAATTGAAACCAGAGACAGTTCTGGAAATCAGGAATCACTAGGAACAGCTGAACAATTATGGGAATTGAGCTTGGATTATGGTGAGATCTGGCTATTCTAGACTATTATAGCCTGAGCTTGTTCTCTCAACAAAAATCCCCTGTAATCTATATCCAGGTTTTAAGCA
Organism: Vombatus ursinus; assembly: GCF_900497805.2. Classification (NCBI taxonomy): domain Eukaryota; kingdom Metazoa; phylum Chordata; class Mammalia; order Diprotodontia; family Vombatidae; genus Vombatus; species Vombatus ursinus. The sequence continues at coordinate 12,545,266 of NW_020949351.1, forward strand.
TATTTTCAGTGTCTCTTCAATTTACATTTCATGATCCCTTTTCTGATATTCCCTATATGATATGACCAGGAAAGAAGATTTGTGAGTTCAAATTAAAAAAAAGAAAAGTATTTTGGGAAACAGAACAGCAAGATCCCGACAAGAAATGAAGTAGTAAGTGTTCCTAGTCCCAGGATGGCTACTTTTCGTGCCCCCAAGTGAGAATGTCAGTTATCTCCCCATCCCATCTGTCTTGCATTCTCAACATAGCAGGAGAAAGGACTTAGCTAGGTTAACTTACAACACTGGTGCTGGAAATGATGTTGATTAAGCACTTCCCCTTCATTCTCAGCACAAAATGGTAGAGAATGCTGTTTGCCATGGATACTGGCCTCCATGGCCCTAAGCTCCAACTGTAGTCAGAGTCTAGACAAGATTCAAGAATACAGAAATACCACACCAGGTTGTTATTCTTTGTCTTTCTCCACACGGTTACCACTTCTATCTCTGTACTACACTCTGCTTGCTCTGTGTTTTGCCAAACATGTAACTGACTTCAGCAAGATGTAAATGGTGCTGCCATTTTTCTAGTCTCTCTCCTTTCCTCTTTTTAGCCTTGCCATACTGGTTTTTCTAGTAAAAATTAACCATCTCTCCAGCTCCCAATTGTAACCTTAATTTTCAAATCTCCTGTGTTATAGAACCTATTTTTATCCTTCTTGGAGATACAATCCAGAGATTTTCTCACAGTGAGGGAGGTTCTGTGGACTCCAAGGCATCATAGGAACATTGAGACCTCTATAGAGAAACCTTGCTTGGTGTATTTAATAGCAGCTTATTGGTACATGATCCAAACATTTAGTAGAAATTTTGTAGCATCTTTTAAATTCTTTTCCTGTTCTGTAATTATTTTAGATTAGAGGCTCCTCTTTAAGCCACTCTGGTTAACTCCTCTTTCTCCATTTTGTTTCCTTTTAAAACATTTTTTACAATCCTCACAACTGTAACTTCAACCTGAAACCTTCAATGAGTACCCTATCTGACAATCTTTTCATTTATGCCTCCAACCAGAATAGATGGTATTTAGATTCTGCCGAGATGGAAACCAATATGCCCAGATAGCGTTCTCAGGTTTCATTAGAAATTCACTAGCAAAATTGTAAAAGTCACCTTATGCCAGTAAGTTCATTTTTATCACCATTGTATTCTTCAGAGATGTCAAAAGCATTCATAGACTCTTGCAACACCATTCCTTTTGTTATGTATCTGGTTAGTGCTCATTCCAGTTATTTCTTTTCTTTTCTTTTTTTTTTTTTTTTGGCAAGGCAGTTGGGGTTAAGTGACTTGCCCAAGGTCACACAGCTAGTGAGCATCATGTGGCTGAGGCCGGATTTGAACTCAGGTCCTCCTGGCTCCACGGCTGGTGCTCTATCCACTGCGCCATCTAGCTGCCCCTCAGTTATTTCTTAAAACTTTGAAAAAGATGCTGTTTTACTATGGGAATAAGTCATACCTTTATCCTGGCATTTAAGGTCTTCCACCTTTAAACTCCAACCTCCATTTCCAGTCTTATTTTGTTACACACTTTCATTTACTTTATATTCCAACCAAACTAGTCTACTATCTGTTTCCAGAAGGTGGCATACATCTTGTATTTCTTTATCTGCACAGGCCACCCCTTAGGCTTTGAACTATTTCCTCCTGATCTTTCTTCAGAATCCTTCCCTGCCTTAAAAGATCAGATGTCATACCTTCCTTGAAGCCTTCTTTGATCTCCCCAGCTGAAAGTGTCCTATCCTATCTTAAATATTACCAAAGCCCAGAATTTATTGAGGCTGGAGATGAATGCTAAGAAACACAGGAAGGATTTGTTTGTTTGTTTGTTTTAAATTATCATAGATACAGAGGAAGATTGAAAAAGGGAAAGGATTGTATGATCAAAAACTTGAGCTGGAAGGGCCTTAATGGTCAGCTAGTCCAATCCCAATTTGATAGGATTGCTACTGAAGGTGGATGGAATGTCAATAAGGGATTTTCTTCTATTTTCTCTTCTAAAGAGAATGATCTTTGGATTTAGAAGGATAGAGCAAAAATGGTTAACAGGGAGTTGAAACTCAACATAAGTGAAGAGAAAGTAAGTACTTGATTGCTCTCAATGAGATAGAATCACAAGGATCAGATGAATTACATCTTTAGGTTCTGAAAAGCTTGGCAGATGTGGTTATCAGTGGCTATGGTTGATGTGTCAACTATTTGGGGAAAGGCAGTGAAATCATAGGACTGGGAAAAGGACAATGTTCTGCTTTTCAAAAGAGGGAAGAAGGTAGTGTGTGAAAACTATTGGCAAACAATATTAATTCCAGAAAAGATTCTAGAAAAAAATATTAAAAGGATATTTTTGTAACAATTTAGAAAGAAAGCAGCAATCACTGAGAAACAACAGAGGTTCAAGGTTAGGTTATGTCTGTATTTTTTTTTTTGGACAAGGCAACTAGACTGGGAGATCAGAGGAATATTATAGAGACAGTACACTTATATTTTAGCAAAACATTTAACAAATCTTTTGTGCTCTCTTTAGAGAAAAGATGAATAACTGTGGGTGAGATGATAACACATTTAGGTGGATTCAAATCTGATTGAATGACCATACTCAAAAAATAGTTATTAATGGGTCACTGGTGACTTAGAAGAGGGGTCTTTAATGGAGTACCACAGGGATTTGCCCTTGGCCCTGTGCTGTTCAATAGTTTTAGTAATGACTTAGATCAAGGTAAGATTGGAAGGGCAGCTAGGTGGTACAGTGGAGACAGCACTGGCCCCTGGAGCCAGGAGGACCTGAGCTCAAATCTGACCTCAGACACATAACACTTACTAGCTGTGTGACCCTGGGCAAGTCACTTAACCCTATTGCCTAGCAAAAAAACAAAAGCAAAATAAAAACAAGGTAAGATTGGAATAGATGACAAATTTGGAGATTACTTGTTTCTGGAAAAAAATAACTAATATATTAAATGACAGAATTAGGATCCAAAAAACTATCAAGCACCTAGAAGAATCAGACACATAATTGCCTTTTCTTCTTTCACACAAATGGCCTTTTTAAACTTTTGTCTCTCATCTCATGTGGTAACCCCAAATTTGGGAGCAAGTCTCTTTATTGAGGCCTGTGAAACTCCCAAATAGAATTTTCCTCAACAAACTGAGCTTTTGCCAGAATGCTTGTTAAGCTCTTTTCAGAATGACTATTGACAATTGTCAAAATATCTTTTAACTGTCCAATTCTCAGGATGTTAGTTAAGGAGCTAGTTCTCAGAATGTCAGCTAACTATTTCTATAATAATCTTAAAGGTACAGGGTCAGTATCCAAAGTCTCTGTAATCCTAGGTCTTGTAATCCTAGGTAACCCAGTGATATCTATGTCTATTTATGCATATGAATACATCTACCTACCTATCTATCTATCTATCTATCTATCTATCTATATCTATCTATCTGTCTGTCTATTTATCCATCCATTTTGTTGCTGTTGTTTCAGTCATGTCCAACTCTTTGTGACCCCATTTAGGGTTTTATTAGCAGAGATACTAGAGTGGTTTGCCATTTCCTTCTCCAGCTCATTTTACAGATGAGAAACTGAGGCAAACAGAGTTAAGTGACTTCCCCAGGGTCACATAGCTAGAAAGTGTCTGAGGCAGGATTTCAACTCAGGAAGATGAGTCTTCCGGACTCCAACCACAGTATTCTATCTACTGTGCCACCTAGCTGCCCATATACATATACGCATGTACACACACACACACACACACACACACACACACACACACACACACACATGCAGAGAAAGAAAGAAACAGAGAGAGACAGAGAGAGAGAATATATACTTCTACATCCATGTATTATCTCCCTACTAGAATATAAATTTCTTGAGGGAAGGGACCATTTGTCTTTTTATCCATAGCAATAGTGGCTACCACATAGTAGGTGCTTAGTAAATAATGGAAACTGAAGTTTTAATAAAGATAAATGTAAATTATACACTTTAGATAATCAGTTTCAAAAATACTGGATGGGAGAGAAGTGACTTGACTGCAGTTGATATGAAAAAAGGTCTAGGGATATTGAAGTAGAGTGTAAGATCAAAACGAGTTAACAGTATGATTCAAACAGCCAAAAAACCTCATAGTATTCTGGGTGACTTTAAAAGCGGCAGTATCCAGATCTTGTGGTTATAGTTTCACTGTATTCTGACCTTATTAGACCACATTTGGAGAACTGTGTTCAATTTTGGGTGCCGCATTTTGAGAAGGCCACTGACAAATGAAATAGTGGTGAGAATTGGGATGGAATAGAAGACTTTGCCATAGGAAGATCAATTGAAACACCTGACAGCATTTAGTCTAGAGAAAACAAGATATGAAAACATGGTAGCTACCTTCAAATACTGCAGGGGTTGTCATTCAGAATGTAGGCTTGTTCTGGTTGGTCCTAGAAAGAAACAGAAGAAACTATTGTAGGAGTTTTAGAGAGACAAAGTTAGGCTTGCTATGAGGAAAAACTTCCTAACAATTCCAACAGTATGGAATCTGAATGGGCTGCCTCAAGAGGTAGTAGACTCCTTCTTACTTTTTACTTGTTAGGAGGGATGCTGTGGAAGATTAGGATTAGAGAAGATGACCTTGAAAGTTCTTTTCCAATCTGGAATTCTGTGATTCCTAGAGCATTTTGGTTTTCTTCTTTGCCTCCAAATGCTTGCTTGTAGTTTAACTACATTTCTGTTAGATTCCACTCATCCACACCCCAACCAACTGCTGAGGAGAATGTAAACTCCTTGAAAACAACAGGTACATTGCTACTTTTAACTCTGTACTAAGTACCACTTAGTCAGACACTTATACACAATAGGCAATTATTTGTAGTTCTATATACTCATTCATTTAATATTTGGAGAAAGTGTTAAAATCGGAATACTTCAATTTAAATCAAAATCCAGAATTTCATTTACATATATGTATATACATGTACATATATCTCTATCTATATAACTCTGTGAACAAAAATGACAGTGAGTTGAAATGCAAGATAAGTGAGGAAAAGCTAAGTAAGTAACATAATGTTTTAATCACCAGAGCTACATGAACTACATCCTCAGACTCCTAAAGAAATGGCAGATGTGATTATAAGATGATGACCTTTGATGTTTATACATACATAGTTATCCTAAAAATCAGTGCAATTTTAAGCTTTTAATAACAGAAAACTGAACAGACTTTAAGACCCACTGTATATGTGAGTGTGTGTGTGCATATTTGTGTATTTGAGTATGTGTGTATATCAACATTTCTTTTTGAAAAAATATCCAGCTTTAAAAAAATATCTCTCTTCTTCCCCAACCCTCAACAATTCCGAGAAAAGTAATATTAGGCCCAGTACTGGAAGGAATTGCAAGAGAGTCTTAATTAATAATCAGACAGTCTGATTCAGACTATAGGGGAAAAAAAGCACTATATGGGGAGGCCCTTTCACAGAAATCCAACTCTGATGTCTCACCAGGGTGTGGCAAAACTCTAAATTTTAGGAGATGATGCCAACACAATGCAAGCTCTGACAAGCATCACCAAATTGGGGAGGATTTAAGTGGATGGTCTGTTTGCTTGTTGTCAGAGGAACAGCCCAAATCAATATATAGAGAGAGGCTTATTACCAGGGGGTTGGCCAATCCAATTCAGTTTAATTCAACAAGAATTTGTTAAGTGACTACTTTGCTAGCCACTGGAGTTACAGAGAAGAAAAGGAAAAGCAATTCTTTCCCTAAAGGAACAAAAATCTACTGGGAAGGGAGGGTACATCATTCTCAAAGAAAAGTAAATACAACAATATTTTAGGAGGGAAAAAATGATCACTAAGTGAGGGAGTCAAGAAAAAACTTCTGCTTATTTTATCAGAGAAACCAAGAAATGTACAAAAACACAAAATAGCCTTCAGTTCTGTACAGTCTGCTTCTGCAATGATGATTGGAATGTGTCGCAAAAGAAGGCAGAGTTTTATGGCTTTCATCATTCTTAGTAGGTAGGTAGTACAATGGATAGAGCACTAGGCCTAGAGCAGGCCTGCACAACCTGTGACGTGCCAAAGGATTTCGGGGTAGCCTGCAAAAAATGTAGAGGAAACATCCTCTATGTTTTTCTGAGGGCCACCTCATGTCAGGAAGACATGAATTCAAATCCAGTCTCAGACACTTACTAGCTCTGTGATCCTGGGCAAGTCACTAGACCTCTGTTTGCCTCAGTTTCCTCATCTGTAAAATGGAGATAATGATAGCACTTGATTCCCAGGATTGTTGTAAGGATTAATGAGATAATGATTATAAAGTGTTTAGCTCAATGCCTGACACATAGTAAGCACTAGTTTTCAAGAAAGTATTGATTTGCATTGGTAGAAGGAGTTTCCTCATCCTGAAGTTCCCTTTGTCAATGAAATCACAGGTTCCAACCCTATCTCTATACTCTTAATGTGCAATCTTTGTTAAATGGGTTGACATACCACTGAATGACCATATTGGACATATCCATATTGACTTTTTTCCTATAAACAAAACCAAAAGACAGGAGGAATTTTCAGCTAAATGGAAGGAAAGATGACACATAGAGGACAGAAATGGACCTTATAGCTCATTTGGTACAATCTCTTCATTTTATAAAGATTTGCTCAATATTATTCAAGTAGTAAGGAGCTGAGCAAGGAGCTGCACCCAAGCATACTGTATATGGAGTCCAAGAAATTGGGTTCAAATCTTGACTTTGTCACTTGGCATAGTATGAGACCCCAGGCAAATCACTTAACCTCTTAGGGTCTCAGTTTTTTTTTTTTTTTGGTTTGTTTGTTTGTGTTTTTTGGTGAGGTAATCAGGGTTAAGTGACTTGCCCAGGGTCACATAGCTAGTAAGTGTCAAGTGTCTAAAGCCAGATTTGAACTCAGGTCCTCCTGACTCTAACACCAGAGCTCTATCCACTACGCCATCTAGCTGCCCTGGGTCTTAGTTTTCTAATCTAATATGAAAGGGTTAGACTAGAGGTCCTCTAAGGTCCTTTCTCATTCTAATACTAAATCAGCTATTTTTTTTAAGGCAATTGGGGTTAAGTGACTTGCCCAGGATCACACAGCTAGCAAGTGTCAAGTGTTTGGTCTGAGTTCAGATTTGAACTCAGGTCCTTCTGACTTCAGGGCCGATGCTCTATCCACTGCGCCAGCTAGCTGCCCCTTAAATCAGCTATTTTTACCACCACATTTCACTACCTCTCACCTCACAGATTTGTTTTTTATCTTTCAGAAAGCCAAATAAAAGGGTTGGCAGAATTGCTCAAGGACAACAAAAAACTTTATTTGAAGTGACTCTGTCATTTCATCTTGTAGTTCTAAAATCACCATAAATGTATCTATAGCTTATGTTATAACATTTCTTTCAAAAGATGAAGAATAGGAGGAATTCTATGAAGGAATCTCTAAGATCCTCCAAACTAGGTCAACTTTCAAAAACATTTAATGATTTATATACAAAGATGGGCACAGAGGACAATGACAGAAACTATGTTGGGAAATATAGTTTGGAAATTAGGAAAAGAAAGAGGCCAAAGACTTTCTGTCCACTCAGAAGTTTTGCATCTGTGTATTATGAATATCTTCTTCAAGATATATCCTAAGATATATTCTTCAAGATATATCCTATTCAATAGTATCCTAAGGTGCTACATGTGGTGAGCATCTCATTACGTCAGAAAAATGAGAAGGTCTGTCGGGACAGGAAACAAGTAACTAGAGATATAGCAGTCATTTCAGCTGCCTGGGCTACTTAGATAAAGGACTACTAGAGGAAAAGACATAGTAAAATCCAAATTAGAAAGGAAGACCATACACCATGTGCAGTTACGGCATCTTCAATTGAATGGTTTAATTAAACAAGCAATTAACTCTGAAACATGGGAAATGGACAAAAATAGACTGGCTGCATTAGTCTTTTACAGGATTTTTAACCAATGCAAAGTATATAATGTATCTTCATTGGATACATGGTTTCATTGATGAAGGGGATAAAGACGTGATCTGAACCTCCAGTAGTTCAGATTACAACCCATCTATACTCCTCATCGTAGGTGATTCTTGTACAGGTCCTTCCATAAGCCCTCCATAGAGCATCTATCCAATGTGCTGAAGGTCTTCCTCTATGTAATAGTCTTTAAAGTAATGCAGAAGTACTAGGGGAGTGCTAAGACCTTTGCTCTTGCTACATGGTTGACCTACTTCATTTCCTTTCCTTGAATGATATATTTTACGCCATATTTTTACATGCAAGTCATCACTAGTAATATGATGCTGTCTATACATGCCTACCATTGCTTTTTGGGTTGCCCACTATGTTGAATCTTTGGAGATTATGATGTTCCATGATTTATTGCCATATAGCATAAGGAAATGATAAAAATGTTTTTGGGGGTGGTATATGTCTGAATATGGTAGCAGCATGAAATATTTGCGAGTGTTTTACAATTTCACAAATATAGCCCAGCTTGTTCTCCTTTTTCTATTCAAAGCTGGGCTCAAATCACTGTCCATTTGTACTGAGTGTCTGTTTAACATATATTTACTAGTTGAATAATGTAGTGCAGTACCTATCCAAATGCATAATATAATTTGGACAATAAGCATTTCTTATCCATTTGATTTTTCCTTCATAGGAAGAAATGTGTAATAGCTCAGAAATTGTTTGAACCTGCAGACATTTGATCTTCTTTCTAGGTAGGGAGAAATGGCAGACAAGAGCAACACTAGATTAGAGTTAAAGCTCATTTGCAAAGCATTTTATGGAGGAGAATGACAGAAGTTTTTGAGTAGTATCACTGAACAATACTGGGAAAAGTAGTTGCAGACAGAAAGAAATATAGGGAGCCAGCTAAGTTATAACATTCAGGGGGTATTTGTAGACAAAATTGGAAAGAAGGCAAAAAGCAGATAGGAAATGTTTCAAGAGTGATCTATTCTCATCAACAATGATTAAATCTTGGCTCTTTTACTCCCTGCCTGTGAGATGTTGGACAATTCATTTAATTTCTCTTGGTCCTAGTTTCTTCTTCTATAGTCTAGATGGTCAATGAGGTCCCACTCAGCTTTAGACCTATGGTTTTTTTGTTTCTGCTTTTTGTTGTTTGTTTGTTTTTTACAGTATCCCCTCCTTGATCACTCTTCCAGCCCCACTGACACTGATGAGTTAGATCCCTAGAGGGAGGCTGACAACTAACTCCCTCAAAGTTCTAGGGGAAAATCTTGAGGGGCTGGGTTTTCTAGTACATTTGCTCATGAATCTCTATTAAGTGTGTTTCCATTGATTATCAGCCAGAGTTAATTAGCATTTAGAAAGAAATGTATACTGTGTTACAGTAAAAACAATTGGAAAAAAAAAGTTTTTTTTTTTTTACCCTTAAAGCCTCAGGCATACCTTCCAGCACATATACACAGAATCCAGAAAAAAAATGGGCTCAAATTTAGAATATGATGGTAGTAAGCCACATGTGTAGAGAATATTTGTGTTCAGAGGATAAGCTCCAAAATTCTGTGTAATGGAAAGCTTTTTTGAGTCCATTGTCATCATTCTTTTCTTGTTTAAGGGGCGATGTACCTAGAAGCTGCTTCTTTCCTCAGGTGGCTATCCTTCTGTATCTGTGTTTGTGTTTGTCCTTTGTATATCTCCAGCATTGGATGCATTGCCTCTCATTGATTGTCTCTCATCATCAATTTGGGGGAGTGGTTAATTGTCCTTCTGGACTACACTTATCAATTCCCCCTGATGGGGTGATGGGACCTAGACCCCTAAAAGGGAAAGACCATGTCTTTGCCCTGAACTTTCCTACACTGGCATTTCACCTGAGGCACCTGGCACAACACAACCCACCCAGATAGTCAATAATCCTTTTAACTGCCCTTTCACTGGGGCTCTCTGACCACTTAACTCCTTTCATTGTCTGTACCTGGCCCACCCCAGGTCATTTATACTCCTTAATACCATCTAGACCCTTCATCTAGGTTGCCCCTGGGCCACCCCAGGCTATTTACCACTCTTTAATCCCATCCAGATCTTCTGACTTTTCTTGTATATAAGTACCAATCTTACCCCCATTAAACTGCTTAGATTCACATAGTCTAGCCTGCTCCTGTTAGTGATACAATAGCAGAATTACTAGGAATTTTATTATATCGCCATACTGGTGATATAATATATATTATATGATTACATGGTATAATATAATTACTAGGAATTATATCACCATACTGGTGATATAATAAAACCTGGCTACTTTGGCTGAAAGAAAGCTTGAATGGTCAAATTCTTTTGAGGACTACTCACCCTGTACCCTTACATTTTGGGGTTCCCAGTACCCCAAACTGCAACATATTTGGTGGCCATATATGTGGAATTGCCTGACCTCCTCAAGACCTTCTCCAGTAAAGTCTAGAAGGTATTTAAGCTCCCTCTCTATCCCTTTCTTGCTCTGCATTTGGGGTCTTTCCAAGCACCTAGGAAGGCTTGGAGGTACTTTTTGGGCCTGATGTTCTAGGCTTCATTTAGGTCACATGGTTATGAGGCTTGTCTTGGACCTGGGCACACTTTCCACTGTGTAGGGGATGCCCTTTCTGGAAGCATATGCCCAATTCTCTTGATTCTTTAGGATGCTAGGGAACTGGGAAAACTGCAGGTGTCTTTTTGGTTTCCTGAGATTCATTCCCGCTACATCCTGGGATCCTCCTTCTTTGAGGGACTCTCAGTTCCTATGCCCATGCCTGCCAGATTCCCTTTCTCTTCCAGCCTTATGGCCACCCAGATCCTCAGCCTGGAAGCCAGACTCAGTGGGACTTCCCCAAGATTTGCCCCTAGGTTATCTTTTACAGAATTGGAACAAGCTTGGTCTTCAAGACTTTGAAAAGCAAAACTGCCTGGCCTCAATACAATCTACAGAACCAAGAAAAATTAAATTCTTTAAGATTCTTCTTCCTGTAGTCCCAGCTCTGACCAGGCTAAGACTACAGTGAAAAGTTAGAACAGTTAAAAACATCTTAGCAGATTCTGGAGATTTTGAGATTGATCATTAAGGAGTTTTGAAACACTTTACAATCCCTGTCACTCCTTTCCTCCACTCCCTTCCCCTGAGTCAAGAGGGGACTGCAAACATCCTGGTGTTTTCCGGTTAACCCCTCCCATCCCTGATCAGAGTAAGAGAAGAGTGTTGGAGAATGGTAGCGGATTTGAGTCACCCTCCCCTATGTGGCAAACGAAGGAGGGGGAAGGGGCAGCAGCTACAGCAGGGCCCCACTGGCAATAGCCCTGGCTCCTGGGCACCCTGTAGACCTCCTGCTTGGAAATATCATCCAGGTTCAGCTCATCCTGCCTCCCCCCACTCCCATCCAGCAGCTGTGGGTGAAAATGAGATGGGTCAAGGCAGTACGAGGTAAGAAGCCAGCCAGCCTCTGTACTTGATAAGCCCACTCTTTCAAAAGTTGTAGTTTTAACATGTTAATGATGAGATGCTGATTTTCTGTGTAAAGTAATTTGGAAACGTATTCAACAAGATTGAAACCACCTGATTGGTAATAGGTTTGTTTCAAGTTTCAAATTGGTAAACTTGTATCAGTTATGTCAAGCAACGTTTCATAACTTGGATGTTATTAGAGTATGAAATGAGAGAAACTAAAGACAGTGGAAAAAATTGTTTCCCTGTTAATCCTGTCTTATAATGTCTCATAACTGCCATTTAGAAAATTGGGTATTTTCACCTTGGCCTATAGTTAAGAGGAAATTGCAGCTAAAACAATTTGGCTATCACTTATGGAAATTGTAAGATTGTTGGTTATTGTTTTAATGCTGAAACCTAAAACTAGTAATTGATTACTGTGTGTCTGTAGGGCAGGGGTGGGGATGTGGGGGGTGGGGGGGATGAATGTGAAAGTCTTATCCAGATTGGTTCTGCCCATTCAGAGTAGTCCTCAGGGCTAGTCGAAAGGCACAGCCCACAACAACTCTAAGGGTAGATAGGGTGGATAGGAAGCCCCTTCTCTGGGTTCCCTGTCTATCCTTATTTTGTAAAACTAGCCAAAAAGCTTGTTTGGGTTATGGAATTCCTAAACAATGAACCTGGCTTGCTGAGAATTTGCAAGTATGTAGAAATGTTCTCTAATGATTGGCTTTTACACAAGGACTAATTTAAATTTGAGATAGAAGTCCTGGTACAATTTTCCCCAAGCTGTGATTAGTGAAATTTGCTGCTTGAAGTGAAAGTCCTTGGGACTATAACTGATTTTGAGTTCTCTGATGATAAGAATCCATCCATAATCAATAGTCAATAATCTACTATCTGAAAGAAATGCTACACTGAAAAGATAATATGATACAGGTGGAGGTCTGCAGCTGGAAAAGCTGAGAGAACAATTTTAGCCTCTGTCTAAAATGAGATCCTCCTGGCTCAATTTTCCCATTGTGTTCCTTTGAGAAGAAATGTTACCCACCTGAGTCTGGCTATGAAGTGGAATTGACAAATCATATTCCTGCTTTATTCTTTTATGGCAAATTTCTATAATCAGAGCAAATGATCAGTAAAAGATATAAGAGCACAATACGAGTATGTGAGATCTTGCTGTTCAAACCTGAAAGTGTAGTCATTTCATATCCCAAACAATTGGGTAAATTAGTACTTGGGCTTGTCATCTGCCTGCCTGCATAGTTATGTGACTGAAATTTAATCGAAAACATCTTCAGTTTGGTTTAGGGAAGAGAGTTTCAGTGCAATCAAGTTTCTTAGAGGGAGGTAACCTATAGAAAGATGGATACTTGGCCTACTCATTACTTAAGTATCCTCCCAAGTCTTTTGTTATAATTGGAGTAAAAGTCAAGTCTCTGGCAAATTCATCTGTGTAACTGTTGAACCCAGGGGTGGAAAACTTGTATTTGCTGAAGTGTTGTTACTTCCAGATAGTATATGATCCTCCAAAAGGAATTGGAATCAGAGTGGAAACTTGTGGGAAAGTAACACGATCAGGTAATCCTGTGTGTCAAATGTGAATTATTCTAATGGGGCTTTTGTTTTCTTTTTTTGTTTTCCCCCATTCTGACATCACTTTTAATTCTCTTTATATTTGGGCCCTACATATTGAACTTGCTTGTCAGATCTGTGTCTTCTAGACTACAGGCCATTCACCTACAGTTGGAAGCAAACAGTGGGTATCAGCACATGTCCACCCATCACTCCCTGGATGCACCTGATGCTCCTATGCTCTGGTTCCAGCCAACCTCCTCCCTGGCACCCCCTCGAGGCAGGGATAGCTTACAGCCCTTGCCACCAGGAAATAGTTTCAGAAGCCAGGACCTTCGCGTTTTACCCGAAAAGATTTTGGGTTCCATTTGTTTGAAGGGGGAATGATGGGATGATGGGACCTGGACCCCTAAAAAGAAAAGACCATGTCTTTGCCCTGAACTTTCCAACACTGGCATTTCACCTGAGGCATCTGGCCCATCACAGCCCACCTAGATACTCAATAATCCTTTTAACTGACCTTTTACTGGGGCTCTCTGACCACTTAACATTGTCTTGCACCTGGCCCACTCCAGGCCATTTTCTACTCCTTAATCCTATCTAGATCCTTTCTCTGTTGCCCCTGGGCCACCCCAGGCTATTTACCACTCCTTAATCCCATCCAGATCTCACTGTCTTTTCTTGTATATAAGTACCAATCTTACCCCGAATTAAATTGCTTGGTTCACTTAGAATCTAGCCAGCTTCTATTGGTGATACAATAGCAGATTTACAAATAAACCTCACTACTCTGACTGAAAGAAGGCTTGAGTGGTCTAAAGACTCACCTGTATCCTTACATTTTGGTTCCTAGGACGATTGACATTTCCAATAAAGACTAGGTAGAAAATGGCTCCCATGAAAGCTCCTAATGTTGGGGCAACCACAGGGACCCACCACCAGCTGTTGCCTGCTGTGAAGACTTCATTGCCCCAGCCTGCAATGCTTGTGAAGATCCTTGGAGGCAGGTCCCTGGCTGGGTTGATGGCATAACCTGTATTCATGCCCAGTGACAGTCCTATTGTGATTATGAGGATCCCTATGACCAAAGCATGGGTCCCTTGCAGAGCTGGGCTGTTCTTTTTGTCAGTGATGACCAATAGGCATAGCTGGAGTATTCCAGTTAAGAATAGCTCATCTATGAATCCCTTCCACAGTGACATGTGGGGGGCAGGGTAAGTAGCAAAGATACCTGCAGTTGCCCGGGGTCCAGTTACTGTGAGATTCCCATTTGTGTACCGTATGAGTGCCTCATAGTAGAGGCCATATATGGTAACCGCTGCTAAGAAGGATCCAAAGCACTGTCCCATTGTGTAGACAGGAAACTTCTTCCAGGGTGTCTGACCCAAGACACAGCTTGTAAAGGTAATAGCACTGTTCATGTGGGCACCAGAGATTCCCCCACCCACGTGGATCCCCATGGTAACACCAAAGCCAAATCCCAAGTTGATGGTGAGGTATGTCCCATAGTCATTCCCCCCCAGAACCTTCTGTGCCACGGACCCCAAACCAAACACCATCATGACATATGTACTCATGAATTCAGCCAAAAATTCTCGCATTATGTCTCTCTGCCAAGCTTCTTGCATGCGCTGTATCACATCACTAGATGTTTGTAGTCTCCTTATGGGTTGGTTTCTTGGCTGAGTGTATGTTTGTGTAGCGGTGGATTCCATGGTATAACTACTTCCACTCCCGTAGCCCTGGGTCCGCTAGCAGCTCAGTTCCAGTCTTTCACTTCTGTGTTCTCAGTTCGCATAGAGAGGAACTCTGAAGTTATAGCTGGTACACCCAGAATTGGATCTTCCATACAGAGGGTTCTCCCTGGTATGCCTTGGCCTATGGCACTTAGGCTCAGGAAGCCAGAGTAGGTTTGGTCCTTCCTGTCTCCTGTCCCCTTTCTATATCTGCCCAAGGTCCAGTGCCTCTTAGACACAAAGAGGAGGGAGGCCCTGTCCTAGTTGCCTCTCTGGGGGAGAGGTCAATGGAACAGATGTATTAATAACTGCTCATGAGACACATTAAAAAACCAGGGAGCCAAAATAACATGGCTCCAGGACCTAGCTCTACCTGTTTCACTTTCTCCCCAAAGAGGGGGTCCAGGTACTGTGAAAACAAAATACCAAGGGAAACAGTTTCCCTTACCTCCCTTTGTGAGGTCAATATCATAGCCCTGTGCTTAGGCTGAGGTCATAAAATCATAGCATTTGAGCCATCAGGGACCTCAGAGGTAAGTTCATCTCACACAGAAACAAAAATACCCTCTACAAATTTCTCTTCAGCCTGTTTGAAGAAGACCTTCAGTCAGAAGAAACCTGTCATTCCCTGAGACAGCCCATTTCATTTTTGGATAGCTCTAAGTACTAGGATAATTAGGTGGCTCTAATTATTCAGGGGCAGCTAGGTGGTGTAGTGGATAATTTCTGGCCTAGGATCAGAAGACTCACCTTCCTGAATTCAAATCTGGCCTCAGACACTTAGTAGCTGTGTGACCCTGGGCAAATTACTTAACCCTATTTGCCTTGGTTTCTTTGTAAAATGAACTGGAGAAGGAAATGGCAAACTGTGCTGGCAATATCTTTGCTGAGAAAACCTAAAATGGAATCACAAAGAGTTGAGTGTGACCACGGTCATACAAATAGCATGTGACAGAGACAGAAACACTGGAACCCAAATCTTCTGGTTCTACTGTGGTGTGCTACTTACTCTACATCTCAAAACCCCTTGATATTATTTCTTCTTCACCTCTCCTTTGCTCCAGTCTCTGATGAAATGACCATGTCTTTGCCCTGAACTTTCCCACACTGGCATTTCACCTGAGATGTTTGGCCCTTCACAGCCTACCTAGATACTCAATAATCCTTTTAACTGTCCTTTCACTGGGGCTCCCTGACCACTTAATTTAACACTGTCTGCACCTGGCCCACCTCAGGCCATTTCCCACTCCTTAATCCCATCTAGACCCCCTTCTCTGTTGCCCCTGGGCTGCCCAGGCTATTTATCATTCTTTAATCCCATCCAGATCTTCTCACAGTCTTTTTCTTACCCCCATTAAATTGCTCAGATTCACTTAGAATCTAGTTGGCTTCATAACAAATAAACCTCACTACTCTGACTTAAAGAAGGATTGAGTGGCTGAATTCTTTTGAGGTAGACCTCCCTGTACCCTTATGTTTTGGGGTTCCCAGCACTCCAAACCTCAACATCCTCACCTCCCTTTTCTTTGGTACAGGCATAAGGGTATACTTCCCCAAGGAGATCCTGAACTTAGAAGCTCCTGAAGATTGACTACTTCATCTTTGAAATGAGTGCTTCCAAACTGGATTTTTAAATTATACACAGGGCTATAGGTATGTCTGATTCTTTCAGGCAATCACAAAATACTTCCTGTTAGGCATTTTTATTTTCGTTCAAACTTAACTCTTCCAAAATTGATTCTTTGACTCATCTGAGAAGTCTGGGCCTTCTGTATTTAATTGTGAGGTGAAAGTGTACATCCACTCTTAACATTCTCTTCTTAGTTAAATATTTGCTCACCTGTGCTCTTTTTTGCCAAAGTCCAAAGCCCTAAAACCTTAGATAAATCTCTGTTGCCTTGGGGAGGTCCAGCATTAATTATCCTTTATGAATTTTTTTTCCCAGTGCCTTGTATTAAGGGGCTTCAGGAAAAGTCTCTGTGGTACAGTTAATAAACCATTAAGAATTTTTTCTTTATTTTAAAATAAATGGTGATACAATGTAACAAAAAAGTTTTTAAATATCCTTATAGGTTATTGTCTTTTTTGTACTGTACTTTTGTACTTCCAAAAGCCTTTCCCAATCTATAAATAATAAAGAAAAGAAAAAGTAAAGTAAAATCATGTTTTCCTTACAGCAGTAAAAGTCTGGTTGTCTTTGAGCTTCCACGTGGGGCTCTTCCCACAGAAATATATTCAATTGGAATTCTCTCTTTCTGCCTTCAGGTGACAAAGCAAATAGATTTGGCTTATTATTTGTGAAATAATACTAATTCCTTGGCACTGGGGAATTTGTGTGAGTGTGGAGACTCTCCCTCTCCTATTGTGGGATCCCTCTGTTCTAGGCTTATTTGAGTGCTATAACAAACCAACAATGGGTCTAGGGGAGACTAGGACACTTTCTCTCCTGTTCCCACAAAGAGGTTCCTCTACTCTGGACCCAGACATACAAGCTAGGTTTAATAACAAAATTTCTCTGGGTCCATGAAGTATAGAGCACCCATTTTTACTCCAGGGTTCACTAAAGGACATCTGAAAACCAACTGGAGGTCCAAAATCATGCCTCAGTGGGACAAATGGACTAACTTTAAAGACAAAATATCCTGAAAACACACACACACACACACACACAACTGTTGAGGTCTAGGGGTTCTGGGAACCCTGAAATTTAAGTTCAAACAATGTGGCTCCTGCTTCAAATGAATTCGACCCAAGCCTTTTTTCAGGCAGAGACAACGTTTATTAAAACACCAGTTGGATGGGTGAGATTTTAAGAGTGAGCCTTTGTGATGCCAATACAACTGGGCCAGACTCTTAATTTTTTTTATTAATTTTTTTTTTATTTTTCAATAATCACTTCCATATGCTTTCGAGTTTTAAATTTTTCTTCCCCTCTTTCCCTTCCCTCTCCCCAAGACAGTGTGCAATCTGATATAGGCTCTACATATACATTCCTGTTAAACATTTTCACATTAGTGATGTTGTAAGGAAGAATTAGAACCAATAGGATGAACCACCAGAAAGAGGAAACAAAACAAAAGAAGAAAAAAAGAGTAAATAGTATGTTCCTATCTGCATTCAAACTCCATAGTTCTTTCTGTGGATGTGGATAGCAGGCCAGACTCTTAAGGAGTCTGACTGATCTAATGGGGACAAGATGGACACTTATAGTGGTCAAGGGGTGAGATGACTGGGAGGTAACAGAAAAGGACCTAGAAGGGCTCGGTGCCCCAGGCTAATGCCAAGGACCTGGGCCATGTGGAAGGGGTCTAGATGGAATCAAGAAGTGGTCTAGTGTGGGGCCAGGTGCAAACAATGAGGGCTGGGCTGGGTTAGAGGTAACAGAATTGGAGATTGGGGCAGGGTCAAAGTCACAATGTAAGGACAGTTGAAAGGATTATACTGAAATGGAGAGTTCAGGGGAAGTTGGAGGAGTAGGAAGGGTTTCCAGGGACTATATCCAGTCACCACTATCACCACCACCAACACCAACTTTGAAGAACTCCCCAGACTACTCCTTTCTTCAGGGTTCTAGTGTTAATCTTAAAGGCCAGAGGGCTTTCCAATTACTGTCACTAGTGAGACCCCACCCAATATATTCCCTAATGATTAACAGTCAAAAGCCTAAATTTATTTTTTAGTAAAAAGAGTGTATTGGAATAGTATATATAGTATGAACAGTTGTCATAAAGAATGACCCCTTGAGTTTAGGGAATGGTTTCCCACAGTATCTGTGAGGATTACAAATTTTAAGAACAATAACACTGAGGCATAGATATAGAGAAGACAGATGACAAAAGTCATTGTATTGCTGAGAATAGCTAAGTCATTCACAGTTCTTCATCGTACAATGTTGCAGTTACTGTGTACAATGTTCTCCTCTGTTCACTTCACTTTGCATCAGTTTACATAAGTCTTTCCAGGTTTTTCTGAAACCGTCATTTCTTATAGCACAATAAAATTCCATCACAATCATATACCACAGCTTGTTTAGCCATTCCCTAGTTAATGGGCATCCTCTTGATTTCCAAATCTTAGCCACCACAAAAGGAACTACTATAATATTTTTGTACAAATAGGTCCTTTTATTTTTATTTATTTATTTTTTTATGTCTTTGGGATATAGACCCAGGAGTGGTATTGCTGGATTAAAAGGTATACACAGTTTTATAGCCCTTTGGGCATAGCTCCAAATTGCTTTCCAGAATGGTTGGATCAGTTCACAACTCCACCAGTTTATGTCCTAGTTTTCCCGTATCACCTCCAAAATGTATCATTTTCCTTTTTTGTCATATTAACCAATCTGATGGGTGTGAGGTGGTACCTCAGAGTTGTTTTAATTTGCATTTCTCTAATCAATAGTGATTTAGATCATTTTTTATATGACTATAGATAGCTTTGATTTCTTTGTCTGAAAATTGCCTGTTCATATCCTTTGACCATTTATCAATTGGGGAATGACTTGTATTTTTATAAATTTGACTCATTCTCTATATATTTGGGAAATGAGGCCTTTATCAGAGATAATTGTTTTAAATCTCTGCCCCCCCCCCAGTTTTCTACTTTCCTTCTAATTTTGGTTGCATTGATTTTGTTTGTTCAAAAACTTTTTCATTTTATGTAGTCATAATTATCTATTTTGCATTTTGCAATGCTCTCTATATTTTCTTTGGTCCTAAATTCTTCTCTTACATATAGATCTGACAGATAAACTATTCTATGCTCTCCTAATTTGCTTATGGTATCACCCTTTATATGTAAATTGTGTATACATTTTGACCTTATCTTGGCATATGATGTGAGATGTTGGTCTATATCTAGTTTCTACCATACTGTTTTCCAGTTTTCCCAGCAGTTTTTGTCAAATAATGAGTTTTTGTTCCAAAAAGTTGGATCTTTGATTTTATCATATACTAGATTACAATGATCATTCACTATAAAGTAATGTGTACTTAATCTGTTCCACTGACCTATCATTCTATTTCTTAACCAGTACCAGATTGTTTTGATAATTACTGTTTTGTAATACAGTTTGAGATCTGGTATGGCTAGACCACCTTCATTCACATTTTTTTTTCATTAATTCCCTTGATAGTCTTTACCTTTTGTTCTTCCAGATAAGTTTTGTTATTATTTTTCCTAGCTCTATAAAATATTTTTGATAGTTTGATTGGCCTGACACTGAATAAGTAAATTAATTTAGGTAGAGTTGTAATTTTTATTATATTGATTTGATCTATTCATGAACAATTAATATTTTTCCAGTTGTTTAGATCTGACTTTATTTGTGTGAAAAGTGTTTTGTAATTGTGTTAATATAGTTGCTGGGTTTGTCTTGGCAGGTAGACTCCCAAGTATTTTATATTGTCTAGAAATTTTAAATGGAATTTCTCTTTCTAGCTCTTGCTGCTGGGCTTTGTTAGTAATATGTAGAAATGCTGATGATTTATGTGGGTTTATTTTATATCCTGCAACTTTGCTAAAGTTAATTATTTCAAGCAGTTTTTCAGTTGATTCTCTAGGATTCTCTAAGTATACCATCATATCATCTGCAAAAGAGATGGCTTTTTTTCCTCATTGCCTATTCTAATTCATTCAATTTCTTTTTCTTTTCTTATTTCTATAGTTAACATTTCTAGTACAATATTGAATAATAGTAGTGATAATAGGCATCCTTGATTCACCCCTGATCAAATGAATTCCCATGAGCTTGATTGGAATGTTCCAGAACTTGACTGGCATAGGCTGACTTGATGTTAAAACATGAGATTTTGAACTGGCATGCTGTTTTATCCATAGTTTCTGATTATCCATCTATCTGATTATCCATTGTCTATTTGATTATCCACAGCAGTCTGATTTTCTTCAGCCAATCACAAAATATTTCCTGCATGATATCCTACCTCACTTTTTACTAGGACAAGAAGTTTAACTTAAAAGGAGAACAAATTTTCAAACTCCACAAAAACACTGATAATCAATGGGCAGAAATCAGATGGGGGCTCATGAGTGACAGTATTGCAAATTTTAGAGCCCATTAGATTTACCCCTAATCCCTGAGGAGAGAAATAGTCAATAATCCTTTGGGACCCATTCTCAAAGTGCTAGTGGGTGTTGGGAAGTGGCCTGGGGTGTGTGATGGGGTGAAGAATGCTACCCTATGAAATCTACCATGGATGTAGATTTCCAGTGCTCAAATGCTGATATCAAGATACCTCAAGGAGAGTTTCTTTAAAAAAAAAAAAAAGGAAAAGATTTTGAGTGGAGCTGTTGCAAAAAAAAAAAAAAAAGGCAGATTGGAGCATCAGAGCCACAGACGTGTAAGGGGGCAATTATCATGTCCCTTAACCTCCAGTGATAGAACTAGAGTTGCTCCAGTAACTGGAGAGAATGCTGAGAGATCACTTTCTGTTGGTGAGACCATTTCCTTTCTCTTCTGGTCTGAGCTGAGGGATTATTTCTTGATTCTAGCTGGAACTCCTTTACTATTATGTTTTCCTTGGTCTATTTTAATTTGTATAGCTTCCCCAGTTCTGTTTACTGTTTTGTTTAGATAAATGGGTTTACTTGCTATTAGGTATTTGTGATGATCTTGTGTGTCAGTGTTTGGTGTGAAGGAGCTAATTTGAGTAGGTGTAAGTTAAAGGGCATCCTGTCCTCTTGAGACCAATTAAGGAAGCAGCTTTCATTCTGAATCTCTTAGAATCATACTTCTGGGCTAGATATTTGGGGGATGGCAGATAACTCTAGTTCTTTGAAAGTGGAATACTGGATCCTCCCCACTTATTCTCTTTAGCTAGGCTAGTGGTGAAACAAGCATTACCCTCATTCTACCCTCTGTAGAAGTGGGTCACACCTTGGGTCCTTTCTATCCATGCCACCTGTGGGCCACATATGTGTGCGTCTGTGCATTTAGATAACCACAAACATGTATTTGGATTCCCCAATTGATAAATGGTCAAAGGATATGAACAGGCAGTTCTCAGATGAAGAAATTAAACCCATCTATAGTCATATGAAAAAATGCTCTAAATCACTATTGATTAGAGAAATGATTAGAGAAAATTCAAAACAACTCTGAGGTACCATATCACACCTATCAGATTGGCCAACATGACAAAACAGGAAAATGATAAATGTTGGAGAAGATGTGGGAAAATTGGAACACTAATGCATTGTTGGTGGAGTTGTGAAATAATCCAACCATTTTGGAGAGCAATTTGGAACTATGCCCAAAGGGCTATAAAAATGTGCCTACCCTTTGACCCAGCAATAGCACTTCTAGGGCTGTATCCCAAAGAGATCATACAAATGGGGAAAAGACTCACATGTACAAAAATATTTATAGCAGCTCTTTTTGTTGTGGCAAAGAATTGGAAATTGAGGGGGTGCCTATCAGTTGGGGAATGGCTGAACAAGTTGTGGTTAATGAATGTAATGGAATACTATTGTGCTATAAGAAATGATGAACAGGCCGACTTCAGAAAAACTGGGAAAGACTTGTATGATTTGATGCTGAGTGAAGTGAGCAGAACTAGGAGAACATTGTACACAGTAACAGCCACATTGTGCAATGACTAATTTTTTTAAAAATTAATAAATTTATTTATTTTTAGTTTTCAACATTTACTTCCACAAGATTTTGAGTTCCAAATTTTCACCCCATCTCACCCCTCCCCCCATCCCAAGACGGAATGCATTCTAAATACCCCTTCCTCTAGTCTGCCTTCCCTTCTATCTCTCCCCGCCTTCTCTTATCCCCTTCCCCTTCTATTTTCCTGTAGGACAGGATAGATTTCTGTACCCCATTTCCTGTATTTCTTATTTCCCAGTTTTATGTGAAAACATTTTTTTAAACATGTGTTTTTAAAACTTTGGGTTCCAAATTTTCTCCCTTCCTCCCTCCTCACCCACCCTCATTGAAAAGGCAAGCAACTCAATATAGGTTATACATGTGCAGTTATGCAAAACACTTCCATGGTAGACATGCTGTAAAAAACTAGCTCTATTTCCCTTAATCCTATCCTGCCCTCCCCCATTTATTCTATTCTTTCTTTTGACCCCGTGCCTCCTCAGACGTATTTGCTTCTGATTACCCCATTTCCCAATCTGCCCTCCTCTCTATCATCCCCCTACTCTCTTGTCCCCTTTCCCTCCTATTTTCCTGTAGGGTAAGACAGATTTCCATACCCAATTGAGTATGTATGTTATTCCCTCCTTAAGTCAAATCCTATGAGAATAAGATTCACTCATTCCCTCTCACCTTCCCCTGTTTCCCCTCCACTGTAAGAACCTTTTCTTTTCTGTTTTTTTGGGAGATAATTTACCCTGTTTTACCTTTCCCTTTCTCCTTCTCCTAGTATAATCCTCTCTCACCCTTTAATTTTATTCTCCAGATATGACCCCTTCATCTTCAACTCACCCTGTGCCCTCTATCTATCTATCTATCTATCTATCTATCTATCTATCTATCTATCT
>NW_020949351.1:12568577-12706461 GCF_900497805.2 Vombatus ursinus
TCTATCTATCTATCTATCTATCTATCTATCTATCTATCTATCTATCTATCTACATATATATATATGTGTATATATACATACATATAATTTTTTCCCTCCAACTACCCTAATACAGACAAAGGTCTCATGAGTTACAAATATCATCTTTCCATGCAGGAATATAAACAGTTCAACCTTAATAAGTCTCTTATAATTTCTCTTTCCTGTTTACCTCTTCATGTTCCTCTTGAGTCTTGTATTTGAAAGTCAAATTTTCTATTCAGCTCTGGTCTTTTCATCAAGAATGATTGAAAGTCCTCTATTTCACTGAATGTCCACTTTTCCCCCTGAAGGGTTATACTCAGTTTTGCTGGATAGATGATTCTTGGTTGTGATCCTATCTCCTTTGCCCTCCAGAATATCATATTCCATGCCCTGCGGTCCCTTAATGTAGAAGCTGCTAAATCTTGTGTTATCCTGATTGTGTTTCCACAATATTTGAATTATTTCTTTCTGGCTGTTTATAATATTTTCTCCTTGACCTGGGAACTCTGGCATTTGGCTACAATATTCCTAGGAGTTTTCCTTTGGGGATCTCTTTCAGGAGGAGATTGGTGGATTCTTTCAATTTCTATTTTGCCCTCTGGTTCTAAAATATCAGGGCAGTTTTCCTTAATCATTTCTTGAAAGATGATGTCTAGGCTCTTTTTTAAATCATGGCTTCAGATAGTCCAATAATTTTAAAATTCTTTCTCCTGGATCTATTTTCCAGGTCAGTTGTTTTTCCAATGAGATATTTTACATTGTTTTCTAATTTTTCATGCTTTTGGATTTGTTTTACAGTGTCTTGATTTCTCATAAAGTCACTAGCTTCTTCAGTAATCTTTTGGACTTCCTTTTCCATTTGGCCAGTTTTGCTTTTTAGTGCATTCTTCTCCTCATGGGCTTTTTGGACCTCTTTTGCCATTTGGGTTAGGCTATTTTTTAAGGTGTTATTTTCTTCAGTATTTTTTTGGTCTCCTTTAGCAAGCTGTTGACTTGTTTTTCATGATTTTCTTGCATCACTCTCATTTCTCTTCCCAGTTTTTCCTCTACTTCTCTTACTTGCTTTTCAAAATCCCTTTTGAGCTCTTCCAAGGCCTGGGACTGATTCATATTTTTCTTGGAGGCTTTGGATGTAGGAGCTTTGACTATGTTGTCTTCTTCTGGTTGTATGTTTTGATCTTCTTTGTCAGCAAAGTAAGATAATATAGTCTGACTCTTTTTGCACTGCTTACTCATGATCCTGGTCAATTCTTGAGTTTTAAACTCTTTGTTAATTTAAGAGTCTGCTTCCAATGTGGAGAATGTACTGTCCCAACCTTTGGGGATTTGTACAGCTGTTTTCAGAGACACTTCTAGGGACCTGTAAATTTCAGTTCTTCCAAGGTGGTATGATAAGGGGTGAGGTGTTTCCTCTGCACTGCCACAACAAGCTCCACCACTCCTCCTTGCCCCAGGACCTCCCCTCAGAACTGTGACCCAGATCCAAGCATGCGGAGAGCAAGAGATTCCTGCCTCAGCACTGGCAAAGAGATCCTGCAATCCCTCTCTTATCAGCCACTCGATTTCCCCTCAGTCTGTAGGCTGGAAGCTGAGGAGGCAGCCGCTGCCCCAGAGGTCACACTAGGGACTTGTGGCTGAGACCTAGCTCCTTCTCTCACCGCAGTCACAGACTTTTCCCATTGACCTTCTAAGTTGTCTTTGGCATTCATGGGTTGAGAAGTCTGGAAACTGCCACACCTGCCCACAATTGAGCCCTCTGAGGCCTGCTCCAGAGTCACTGCAGCCTACGCACCCACGCCAAACTGCGCTCCTCTCCCTGCCCAGCATGATATACCTTTCTGATCAACCATCCAGGTTGTCTTGGGCTGGAAATTTGTTTCACTCTGTCTTTTTGTGGGTTCTGCTGCTTTAGAATTTGTTTAAAGCCATTTTTTACAGGTATTTGGAAGGGTTTGGGGGATAGCTCAAGCAAGTCACTGTTTTCACTTTGCCATCTTGTGATGACTAATATTGATAGACTTAAACCTTCTCAGCAATACAAAGATCTAAGACATCTCCAAAGGCCTCATGATGGAAAATGCTATCCACATCCAAAAAAAGAACTACGGAGTTTGAATGCGGATCGAAGCATATTATTTTCTTTTTTGTTGTTGTTGTTCTGTTGTGTTTTGTTTCCTCTTTCTGGTTCCTCCTATTGGTTCTAATTCTTACTTACAACATCACTGTTCTTTTTTTTTTTTTTTTTGGTTAGGCAATGGAGTTAAGTGACTTGCCCAGGGTCACACGGCTAGTAAGTGTTATGTGTCTGAGGCTGGATTTGAACTAAGATCCTCCTGACTTCAGGGTGAGTTGCAACATCACTAATGTGAAAATATGTTTAATAGGAATGTATGTGTATAGCCTGCATCAGATTTCGTACTGTCTTGGGAAAGGTCTTTTACCTTTTACCTTTTACCTTTCCAAATCTCAGCTCAACTTCAATTTTCCTCATCAATATGTTGAGGTTTAGGGGTGCTGGGACCCCAAAATAGTGACATAGATCCTGCCTCAAATGAATTGGACCCAAGCCTTCTTTTCAGCCAAAGACAAGGTTTATTAGAACACTGTTCAAGGTGGGCATGATTCTAAAAATTCTTGCTGGATAGATGAGGCTGACTCTTTTCATGTGAAAAAGATCTGGATGGGAGTGGCCAGTAAACTGGGATGACTGTGAGGTAACAGAGAAGGACCTGGTCCCTTAGGCATATGCTACCAAACTGGACCACTTTGCCAAGGGAGAATGGGGTCTAGATAGAATCAAGAAGTAGCTGGGGGCAATCTGGAAGTAACAGACAATGAAGGGCTGGGCTAGGTTAGAGGTAACAGAAAATTGGGAGATTGGGTGTGAAAGGCCAGTTGAGAGCATTACTAGGATGGATTAATGCCTCAGGTGAACGCCAGAGACTTGACCATGTGGGAAAATTCAAGGAGAACTTGGGGGGGGGGTGTTCCTCCAGGGCCCATACCCTGGAAGATAATAAAGGATAACAATAGTACCTACTACATGAGTCATTGTGAGGCTCAAGTGAGGTAATATAGCTGAGATGCTTTGCAAGCCTTAAAAAGTGATATATAAACATCAGGGATTACTACTGTTCATGCAGCCTTTCCAGGCAAGAGCCATAGAGAATTTTAGAGCTGGAAGGAATTTTAGAGATCATATAGTCTAGTTGGTATCAAACTCAAATAGAAGAGAGGCCACTAAACCTGCCATAAAGATCTTTTCTGGTGCATATTGACTTAGAAAACCACAAATTAACATTTATGTCCCATTGTGGTTTTTTTGTCCCATTGTATTTTTATTTATTTTGTTAAATATTTCCCAATTACATTTTAATCTAGTTCCCAATACTCTGTGTTGCGGCTTCAGGGTGGCCTGCTGGCCAGTGTTTGACAGCTCTGATCTTGTCCAATCCCTTCATTTTGTCAATGGAGAAACTGAGGACTGGAGAGGTTGAGTGACTTACTGTAGCTCATTAGTAACAGTGCAGCTAGAAATGGAACCGATGTGCCCAGACTAGTGCCCCATACAGTACTAACAGCACCATACTACATTTTATACACCCCACCTCACTTTACACTCCCCCATTGCTCTTCTTATTATTTAAAGTATGACATCAACACTGTTTCTTATTCCAGATCATACTCTTCTTTCTCTCCCCTCTCTGAACTCTTGGACACAAATTTGTGCTGCTCTTTTGAGTACTTACTCATATATCATTCTGTATTGTTAACTAACTATTGTACCATTGCACAATGGTATCACTAGTAGATGGCTGGGGTCAAATGCTATCCTTCTTTTGTTTACCCTAAAGTGCCTTGTGACATGGTGATCTATTGGATAGGTATTCATTGAATTGAAAACTAGCTCTCTCCATCTGTCTCTGTTTGTCTTGCTTGATCTTTTTCTCTATCTCACTGACTCTCTGTTTCATTCTCCAGCCCCAGTTTTAGACCTCTGAGGTTCCCAGTGCACATTGCCCTAACATCTATCATCACTGTGACAACAGTAAGCATGGATAGTGCTGTTATTCATTTTTTTCCCTCAATGTAATATATTTTAAAAATCTATTGCAACCATCTGCCATCCAGTAAGTCTGAAAGTCGGTTGGAATGGTAGAAAACATCATTTTCCAGACTCCATTGAATAATTTCTTCAACACCCAAAAGGTTTTTACATGTGTTTTTGTTTGAAGCAACAGTGACCTCCAGTGTTCTGTTGAGATCTCTTCTTTCTCCTTTTTTAGTTTTGATAAAACCCTGTTCCCTAGCAGTTCCTGTGTTCTGTTGGATTTCTCTCTTAGTTCACAGAAATAAGTTTCTATTACTGGCAAAACTATAAGCCTCACCACACAAAGAACAGATGCCATGGTTTACAAGTTTATAAGCAGTTTCCGAGTTTAAAGTTCATGTGTATTGGCAGTTGCAAAAGGTTAACTACTGGGTCTTCAATCCAACATTTCAGAAAGGGTTCTTTTTCCCATGATTAATTATAAAGCAGATAGATTCCCATAAAAGGGGGGACATGCTTTCTTTTGTGGGCTCCCACAAAGAGGTGGTTATGTTGAAATCTAGGGGTGCTGAGAACCCCAAAATTCAAGGACAGAAGATTTGGGTCCAGTCTTGAATGAATTCACTCAAGCCTTCTTTCAGTCAATGATAACATTTATTAAAACACCAATTGAGATGGGCAAGATTTTAAGAATCCACCCTTTGGTAGACTAACTCTTTTTATAGGGAAAAGATCTGTGGGAAGATTTAGATGGGAGTGGATAGTAGATTGGGGTGACTGGGGGTAACAAAGAGGGGGTCTAGATGGAATTAGGGGTGGGAAGTAACCAGGGGCCAGATGGCTGGGCTAGGTTAGAAGTAACAGAGAATTGGAGGTTTGGGCACAAGGCCACAATGAAAGGCCAGTTGAAAGGATTATTGGGAAGGGCCAGTTTTGTGGGAAAGCCTGGGGCCTTTTAGGGGTCTATCATTAGTACCCCATCAGTTACACCTATTGCCCATAATGAAGTCCTCTTCTAGTGCCTCATGACATTGTGTAATTGACCCTTGGTTCTCAAAAGCTTCCTCAATGGAGTGGAAACTTTGGCAGGTCTTACCAAGCTAGTAAAACATCAACTGTAGGCCAGTTGACAAATTATATATCTTGTCTGAGTGCTTGTTTTCTCAGTTTAAGAGGCTTATCCTCAGATTATTTACCAGGGGATTTTTTTTTTTTCACACAGCAATTCATGAAGGCTGTGTACTAACGTCTGGAGGGTTTTGATCTACCTTGGTAGAAGCATACATTGATTTAATGAAATACTAGATTGAAGCATTTGTATGATTACTAGAAGTACCTCCTAGAAAGTGTGGTGTGCTGGTAAATGTTTATTTAACATCCAGATTAAAAACAACAACAACAACAACAACCCTGACATATTTTTTAATCTTCATTATTAACAGTTTTTCCATCACTTCCAGTCTAGACAATGAATAAAACAAAAACGGGCCCTGACTTGTAGCATTTAAGGCTATTTCCTAGGTGTAAATGCTCACACCAAAAATTCAACAATCAGTTTTTCTGAGTGGGATTAAATTGGTTTCAGGTCATCCAAAGGACACTGCTATCTGTCTTACATACTCTTGTTGTGAGGAAAGTGCTTTATAAAATGCTAATCACTACAGAAACATAAATTAATATTAAATTACAATAATATTTGTTACGGATAATGATTAAACAAATACTGACACTCACTGTGTGTCAGACACTATGCCGTGTGCAAGGGATATAAAGGCAATGTCTCCCTCACCCTCCAAATTCTTTCCCTCTAGGAGCATACTGGCATCTTCAGTCAGGTCTTCTGGGAAATTCTAGGAAGTCCAGTCTCAGTAGAAGAAGCAGGTAAAAGGCTTCTTTCTATCTATGTCTATCTATATCTGTTTCTTTTCTCTTTTTCCTTCTCTCTCTTTCTCTATCTCTCTAATAGGGAATTTTACTTTCATGTTTGAGAAGACCCCATTGGGTCTAGGATGGGAATTGAATATTTGCCCATCATATGTTTAGAATAATTGTTAATGATTCTATTTTTATTATATAGAATAGTTCATTTGTGAGCTAATAGTTTGCCATGGTAGGGTTCGGCGCTCAACTTACGCTAAATTTCATTACTATTTATTACTATTTTGAAATTTTCCCTTATGGTATATTTTTTCTGATACTTTCACTTTTAGAAATTACCTATAATTCACATACATACATTAAATCTCTCTCTCTCTCTAGAGCTAAATTGACTTTTTTTTTTGTTCAGTATTTTTTGTTGTTCAATGTCCAAGGCTTAAAAGATCTTAGGATTCTTGGTGCCCAACAGCTAGGTTGGTATCTCAGCTAGGTAGAGTGCCAGGCCTGGAGTCAGGAAGACTCATCTTCCTTAGTTCAAGTCTTCAGAAGTTCAAGACACTAGCTGTGTGACCCTGAGCAAGTCACTTAATACTGTTTGCTTCAGTTTCCTCATTTGTAAAATGAGCTGGAGAAGGAAATCATAAACCACTCCAGTATCTCTGTGGAGAAAATCCCAAATGGGCTCACAAAGAGTTGGCCATGACTGAAAATGACCAAACAACATTCTCATTAGCAGCCTGTCCTAGTCCAGATCAGTTCCAGTATCTTCCATAAATCTTTCTCTGACTAGTCCAGTCCTTATTGATCTCTTTTACTAAATTACTGCACTCATTATATTCAGTACCATACATAATAGCACTTAATTATAGACTCTGGTATGCTGCTCTCTAATTGTTTCATCTCTTATCTCCCCAGTTCCATTCCATTCGTCAAGCACCTGTTGTGTTCAGGGCATTTTTATTAGGTCCTGAGATAGATAAAAAGTTTCTTTTTCTTTTTCTTTTTCTGTTTTTTTTAGGCAATTAGGGTTAAGTGACTT
Source organism: Vombatus ursinus (assembly GCF_900497805.2). Lineage (NCBI taxonomy): Eukaryota > Metazoa > Chordata > Mammalia > Diprotodontia > Vombatidae > Vombatus > Vombatus ursinus. Next base: position 12,575,570 of record NW_020949351.1, read on the forward strand.
GCCCAGGGTCACACAGCTAGTAAATATCAGGTGTTTGGTTTGAGGCTGGATTTGAACTCAGGTCCTCCTGACTTCACAGCTGGTGCTCTATCCATGATAAAAAGTTTAAGACATGGTTTTTGCTGTCATGGAGCTTACAGTCTAATAAAGTGATAGCCTTGAACTTTAGGGCCATTTAAAAAATGCATTTATTGCAAACCCATAGTGCCTGTCACACTACTTAATATATACATGGTAGGTGCTCAGTGATCACATTTGTCTAATTAAGTGGAACACAAGGCAAAGTTAAGTAACAGATTTTTTGGCTTCTCTTTAGAGGACTTTCTGATATGTTTGTTTAAGAATTTTCCTTTAGCAACAATGAGTCACAAGTCATATATTTTCAAAATGACCAATTTCTGTACCTTCTGAGTAATGCCTGGAGGGTACATTAACATTTGTTAATCATTTTGCCAACTAGTTGAGATCTACCTCTACCCAGACCTCTCCCTGTTTTACGATCAGAATGACATCATGTAGAAATCATCAATCCTTGGAAGCCCTCATCACATAAATTTAACCGTTTAAAGCCCTGTTACCAGAAGCTCCAGTGGATTGTCTTGACCTTTGAAAAGAATGAACTGAATGAGTTATGTGCCACTGAACATCTTGACTTTAAAATTCCCTTTTTCTATGGTTGTCTACACAACATCTTAGTGATTTTAATATGACAAGAGGACCAAAATGAAAACAAAAAGCAAAGGAATGAATCTCTGAGAGTGGAATTTCAGGCTGGAGGGCCTTCTTGATTCCCCCTCAGGATATGCCAACCACATGGGCAAACTACCTACTTCACCTATGTATAAAGCTAGTCTATAATTAGTCAACAAACATATCAAATATTTATTAAAATGTCTACCTACTGTGTTCAAAGCAAGATATTAGATGCTAGGAATACAAGTAAAAAATGAAGCAGTCCCTGCCTTAAAGGAACTCACATGCTATAGGGGGATGTACTATGTGAACAAGTAAGAACCAGGTGATTTAAAGAGAGAGAGAGCCCAAACAATTGAGGGTATCAGTGAAGTTTTAACAAACAGGGGAAGTAGAACCTGATCTGAATCTTAAAGCAGAATAAAGATTTTGCAAAGAGGTCAAAAATGTGCATTTCAGGCATAGGGATTCATCTAAGGGAGGCAGGAGATGGAATGTCAATATTATCTCAATGTCAGATTCCAACCTCTGACAGATGTTATTGTTTAGTCATTTCTGTGACCCCATTTGGGTTTGGTAAAGATACTGAAGTGGTTTGCCATTTTCTTCTCCAGATCATTTTACATATGAAGAAACTGAGACAAACAGGGTTAAATAACTTGCCCAGGGTCACACAGCTGGTAAATGTCTTAAACCAGATTTAAACTCAGGTTCTCCTGACTCCAGGACTGCCACTTTATCCACTGAGTCACTCACCGCCCCACTAAATATAGTAGTGCTTAATAAATGTTTATTGACTGACTGACTGACAGATATTGGTTGTATGGCCCAAGGCTAGCCTCTCTGTACTTAGTGAGAATGGATTGAAGAGGGGAAGGTTTAGAAGCAAAATTAGGAAGCTATTACAATTGCCCATGGGAAGGGTGATAAGGAATTGATCTAGGATGGTAATCATGTTGTTGGAGAGGAGACATATATGAAGTACATTTTGGTGGTAGAATCAAAGACTTGACATCTTCTTAGATATGGAGGAGGGAGAGGGAGCTGTAAACATGGGTTGCTGGAAAGATGGTGATACCCTCAACAGAAATAGTTAAACTTTAGAGAAGGGCAAGTTGGGGGGGGGTGGAGGAGCAAGTTCTACTTTCAACATATTGAGTTACTAATGTGACATCCAGCTGGAGATATCCAGTAGGCAGTCAGAGTTGGAGGATTGGAATACAGGAGAAAGATTAGGGAAGGATGTAACATTTAGATATGAGTAGAAAAGATAATCAAACTCATGGAAACTAATGAGATTACTGAAAGAGAAAAGTTTACATAGAAAAGAAAAGAAGGTTCAGGATACAAGCCTTAGTGAACACTCACACTAAGAGGGTGGGAGATGAATGGGGCAAAGGAAAGGAGAGATCAATGCCATAGAAGTCAGGGAGAAGTGTATACTGGAGGAGAGAGAAAAGCTGCAGAGATGTTAAGAAGAAGACTGAGAAAAAGCCATTGGACTGAGCAGTTAAGAGATCTTTGCTGTCTTTGGAGAGAACAGTTTTATTACAGTCTTGGGGCTGGAAGCCAGATTTCAGGGACTTGAGAAGTGAGTGGTTTGAATTGGGAGACAGCAAGTGCATATCATTTGTTCTGCGGGTTTGGCAGTAAAAAAAAATAGAGATTTAGGAAAATAGCTTTTGGGGTTGGCATGGTCAAGGGAAGAATTTAAAGGATGAGCAGAACATGTTGGCAGGCAGAGGGCTGGAGAGATTGAAGATGAAAGAGAGAGGGAGAATGATTGATAGGGTAAACTCTCAGAGGAGAAAGGAAGGTATGGAATTGAGGGCACAGAGACAAAGGCTACCTCAGAAACTGAGATTAGGGAGGAGGAGTTGGTAAAGATCCAGAAAGGTGTTAAGGTGTGTAATAAGGGAGATTATGGGGTCATGATGGGTGATCTTTACCTCAGTAAAATGGGAGTTAAGGCCATCTATTAAGAGAAAGGTAGTTAAGAACTAATATTAAGGGCTTTTTGTTGAAAGCAAGACAGAGTGAACATGGTATAGTGGAAAAAGTGCTAGATTTGGGTCAGAGGACCTGGGTTTGAAACTTGGCAGTGCCATTTACTACCTGTGTGTCTTTAACATTTCTAGGTCTCACATAACTCATTTGGAAAATAAAGAGATTGGATTAGATTACTCTTAAAACCAATGATCCTATGATGTTGAGTCAATTGAGAATAATAATAAAAGGTCTAAGTTGAGGCTGTGAGAACCTGGATGAAATGAGATAATATGGATTTAGAGTGGACCAAGTCAATATAGTTGCATAATTTCTTCTAGTAGCATTAAGCAGTTTAAGAGTGGGAATAAAGATGGGAGATATTAGGGAGAATTCCAGGATTGAGGATTGGTTTGACATTCTTACCAGTCTTCCAGGGAGGAGTCACTTTTTCTTTATGATTGAAGTCCTTAAGGGTATCTTTTTCTTAATGATCCAAGTCCTTAAGAGCAAGAGAGGTCCTGTCTTTGACATAGTAAAGTAATGATTAATTTGGCAATTCTTTTACATTTGAAAAACTGCTTTAGCAATAATACCAAAACAGTTTTTTTACCCCAAACATTATAGTGCTTAATAATCTAACAAATGCTACCGAGTAAAAAGACTATTGCTTTGTGAGAAAAGGATCATTTTTATATTGCTATTTAGGGGTGACTTCATGCTAAAAAAATAAAACTGCTTATAACTTTATGTCCTGAAGTTACACTGATTATTTTTTTTTTAGTGACTCCAGTGGTAAAGTGATTTTTTTCAAGCTAAAAATAGGAAGAATCATTCTGAGCACAACAAGGCCTGACTCAGAATTTCAAACTGTTTGCTTTTCTACAACATTAAAAGATTAGTTTTTTTTTCTTGCCCCCTTGAGACTTTAAAGCTAAAAGAGAGCACTTTCAAATACAATGATGCGGATTGTAAATGGGAACTGACTGCTGATGGTGGAGGCCAGCAGATAATTTTTCTTCTAGGAGAACAGAAGTCAATTTTTGAGGGTTTAAAAAGATAAATTGATCATTTCTTACAGAGAATTAAAAATGAAGAAAATTCAAGTTAAACTGATATGTTAAAATGTATCAGTTGTTTAAAAAACTTTTTTAAATTGTCAAAATGTAATGCGGGATAGAAACAGTGATTAGATTTGCCCTTTGATTCCTATTATCGTGTGTGGTGCTCTGGTCTTTGGGAAGTTTGTGAATTTCTTTCAAATTTGAACATCAGTTCTCTGGTATTGGAGTATCTGTTTAGTTTTATATGTTTTTCCTGCTTTGATTATAGAGTCATCCTTACTAACCACTAAGTATACTACTAAGATTTGTATGAGTACGTCCTATTCCTGTGAAGGGATTGTTGAGATAGCCAAATAGCTGCTTGTTGGTTTACCAACAGCACCCCCTTGTGGTAACTGTCTGCATTTCATCATTTCATGTTCTTGGATTCTATGTTTATAAAACAAGTCTCTTGTATTTAAAATTTGGAAATCTAGACTTTTTCTATTCCTCATAAGTTCCATAAATTCATATTTTCCATAATCTCCTAGGGTCATGTTGAGGCCATGGCAACTCACACTAGCTACATGGAGTTTATTCTGCAACTGAGAACAGAGAAAATTCATTAGCACATATGACTTGCCTGTCACTCTCTTATATGGTCCAGAGCTTTTTTACCCCATATCTCATCCGCACTAACACCGTTCTTTTGACCTGTTGTCATCTGGAAATTTTGCTAATCTGAATAAATCTTTGCTAATTATCATTATGCAATGTGTCCATTTTAATTATTTTAAAATTCTTGTCTCTTCAAACCAAACTTTTCTAATGTATAGAACTTATTTCATTCTTGACAGCAATTCCACAAGCATTTATTAAGTGACTATTATATGTAACACAATTGGCTAAAAATACAGGATGCACAAAAATAAGTAAGATAGTATTTCTTTCTTCTTTTGATTAACTCACATTTTAATAGAGACAGGCAATGAGGCATAGAGAAATAACCATAATACAAAATAGAACATGATTCAATCCAATGAGCATTTTTTAAATGTGTGCTATGTGCAAAGACTAAGATACAGCTTGCTGTACCGAGTCAAATGACACTAGGCAATGGATAGAATTAATAAATTAAAAAGCATTTATTAAGTTCCTACTTTGAGCTAAGAACAGTTTGAGGTGCTGCAAATACAGTCAAAAAATGGAAGTCTTTACCTTTAAGGAGCTTACATTCTATTAAGGAATGTGGTAGAGGCAGTTTGAGGAGTGATAGTAGAGAAAAATTTTCTAAACATTAGAGCTATCCCAAAGAAGAATGGACTACTTTGGGAGACAGGGAATTCCACCTCGCTGCAGGACTTCAAGAAGAGGTTGGATGGATACTTATTATAGAGGGGATTCTTATTCATGCACAGTTGGACTTGATGATTTATGACGTTCCTTAATTTGAACATTTTGTGATTTTGTGGAAATTTTTTCTTGTTAAAAAAAAAAAAAACCACGGCAGATGGTTGTGCCTGCTATGTGCCAGGCACAGTGCTAAGCATTTAACAAGTATTATTTCATTTTATTCTTACAACATCCCTTGAAGTAGGTGCTATTATTATCCCCATTTTATGGTTGAGGAAGCTGAGGCAAACAGAGGTTAAGTGACTTGCCCAATATCACACAGCTAGTAAGTGTCTGAGATTAAATTAAAACTCAAGTCTTGTTTGCTTCAACTATCCACTGTGCAATGTAGCTGCCTCCAGATTTAAGCATTGTACATTTGAGGAATTAAACCTGGGGGGAGGAATATGGTTTATATCTTGCAAAACATGGCCTATAAAGGATATTTAGTCCTTGGAGTGGAATGTCAGGAACAGATCAGTAAATAGAATGATAGGGCAGCCACCCTTATTATCTCTTCTGCCTGAGCCAATATCAAAATATTACCCACACCATCCTAGTGAAATCTCTTTGGGGAGAGACAAAGAGATGAACACAGATGTTTTTTATTGATTTAAAATACAGGACTCCTAAAAGAAAACTCTGGAGGAATATGAAGAATAGGCTAATAGCTGTTGCTACTTAAGAAAAGGCCCAATCCCTTCATTATAAATGTACTTTAAATTGTGTAAATGAGAATATTTCAGAATACTAACAATTCTCTCTTTCTGTCTCTCTGTCTCTCTGTCTCTCTCTGTCTCTGTCTCTGTCTCTCTCTCTCTCTTTCTCTCTCTCTGTCACTGCAGCTGTAATCCAAAGGTCCAATTGCCAAGAGCATTCTGCTGAAGCAAGGTAGAATCAACTCTGTCTCGATCTTGGCACACACCCCATGTTTGACTAGCTCAGGTATGAGTCATTGCAATTTTCCCATCAAAAAAAAAAGCTAATTTTAGGAGCAAAATGTCAGGGAGAGATGAATATAAGAGCCCTGCTTTCCAGGGGTTGGTTTTTTTTTCAAGTTGGGCTATGTTTGCTGCTCCCTGTCAAAGCAAGGCTCCCCACAGAAACCTTTGTGAGTTTTTTTTTTTGTGTGTGTGATTCTTTCAGATACAAAGGAAAAGTGGAAGAAGAATGTTTTGGTTGCTTTGTTCCTTAACCTCAGATGTAACTAAAATGTTTCTGCCTAGGATGGTTGATGACCTTCTCAGAAAGCTGATTTGACAAAAGTATTCCCTTTTTTATTGGTTGTTTGACTTTCATTTTCAATTTACTTTGCATCAGTAGTCATGACAGGTGATGAATAAGGAGCAGCTGTGACTCTCCAAAGGGATTACTGTTGGCCTGAAAGCGATACCTTTGGTCAGTGGAACCTGTCCCAGGAGGGAGACGATGTGCTTTTATGCCCTGCTTCACTATTCCAAATAGCAAAAGAGCAGATGAGGTCAGCTAGTCTAGCTCCCCACAAGACTGCTACTCAACCATCCAGAATAGCTAGTGATTATTTCCTTTGTTTAAGGTCTCCAGTGAAGTGGGGAGCTGCAATATCTCTTGGGCACACATTTACTACGTGAGGAAACTTCATGCTCAAAAAAAAAAAATTACATATGTCTAATTTAACTCCCTCCTAATGTTCTTGATGGGACAGGTCAGTGGTGCAGTGGATAGAGTACCAGGTCTGGAGACAGGAGGACTCATTTTCTTGAGTTCAAATCTGGCTTCAGATACTTACTAGCTGTGAGACTCTGGACAAGTCACTTAACCCTGTTGCCTCAGTTTCCTCATTTGTAAAATGAACTGGAGAAGGAAATGACAAACTACTCCAGCATCTGTGCCAAGAAAATCCCAAAAGTTAGATGTGACTGAAAACAAGAAGATGTTCTTGAAAGCAATTTTTCTGTTTACTGTCCTCATTATAAATGTGGAACAGATGCTTACTTTGCTTTCATGTGCCTGAAAACTTTACTTCTTGATCTTCTTTTCTATTATAGATTCATTCAACAAGCACTAATTGTCTGCTCTGCTAGCTGCTGGTAAGAAACAAAGTTGAGCTAAGCCATGGTGTCTGTCCTCAAGGCACTTAGAGTCCAATATGAAGAAAAGGAAACAGAGGTGACTCTTATACAAAATATGACACAAGTGTATCAGAGAGGTGCTTTGTGAGGTTCAAGGGGGAATCAGAGAGACCAAGAGAAGGACTCATTTGACTTGGGCTTAGAAGAGTAGATAGCAGTTTAACAGATAAAAAGAGGGGGATATTTAGATACAGGAAAGGACATAAATAAATTCATAGAGTTTGAAAAGCATAAAATATGTTTGAGGTTAGATGAGTTTGGCTGGAACATATAGTGTAGGGAGGGGAATAATCTGGAATAAGAGAGGAAAGATAGGGTGAAAAGAGTCAGATTATAGAAATCTTTGAATGCCAAGTAGAAGAGTCCGTAATTTGTTTAGTAGGCAATAGGCAGTCACTTAAGGGTTTTGAGCACATCAATGACACTGCCAGATCTATGTACAAAGAAGATTTTGGTGATGGTATGAAGGATGTATCTGAGGAAGGAGAAAATAGAATCGGGAAGTCTTTTTTTTTTTTTTTGTTCAGTTGTTTTTGGTAGTATCTGACTCTTTGTGAGCCCATTTGGGGTTTTCTTGGCAAAGATAGTGAAGTAGTTTGCCATTTCCTTCTCCAGTTCATTTTACAAATGAGGAAACTGAGGCAAACAAGGTTTCATGACTTGCCCAGGATCACACAACTAGTGTCTGAGGTCAGATCTGAACTCAGGAAGATGAGTCTTCAGGCCCAGTGCTCTATCTACTGAGCCACGTAGCTGCTCCCATGTTAGGGAGCAATCTTGTTAGTCTAAGCAGCCGTTAAGGACAGTTTGAACTTGGGTGGTGATAATGGGCCTAATGAGGAAGGGGCGTAATATTAGTCCCTTTAGCCTTTAAGTACCTTCCTTGTCAGCCAAAAGAAACAAACAGCAAGAAAAACTGTTTCCATCATATCTCTGCATTTTTCCATTCTACTTTGTACCCAAATGCAAAGTCATCATAGGGATATTTTAGTCAGATCACAGAGCAGTGACATTGATTCTGAGCAGTCCAGTGAACACTCATTGGTAGGCTGGCTTGTTAAAATCTGATCATAAAAATCACTCAATCTTAGAGTCAGAAGGGGCTGCAAAGGCAGTCTAGTCTAAGCCATACTTGAAGAGGAATCACTGCTACAACATTCCCAAAAAACATTTATCTAACATTCATTGTTCATTCCTTTGATCTTATAGATATTTGTCAAATTAAACCTTCAAGTTCTTCTGTAGGCTGATCTCTATAAATGCTCTGTGTTACTTATAAGTGTTACCAGCCTCTGCCACTGTCTGCTAATCCTTTCACCCCAGGGCCAGTCAGCAAAATTCTTACTGATCTCCTGTCCTTGTAAAAGCCACTAATCAGCAGCTTCTTTTCAAATTTTCCAATTTTTTTTCACCTGATTTCAACAGTGCCAAGGCAGCTTGCCTGTTGGGTTTCATTTGGTTTTCATAGAACAAAGAAAGGTCAGGGAGATTTTCTGTCTTTGTAAACAGCTCCCCCAACCTAAAATATTAAACGTCAGCTAACTATTAAAACCCATGGATGAAGAGAGAATCAGTATTCTGACATACCAAATATTTTCAGGGGAAAAATCCCACAAAAAAACAATGTACCACCATGCAGCAAAGAAAGGGAATAAACTTCCCTTTTGTAAAGAATACAGAGCAGAAATTTTCTTTTAAACTCTGGAAGTTTCATCTTGCCACCTGCTGAGAAGACCTCATTAGAGTTATCAGGATTAATTTTGAAATGGAGAATTGATGAATCATTTTTCCAGGATTGTTTATCCTTAAATATTTCCTCTGAAATGTATGGGAAATAGACATCATCCATCCAACTATGTCTTCAGAGTGATGTCTATTTCCCATATATTTCAGAAAAATTTTTTTAATGATAAATAGTCCTTGCAATTAAAGGGCAAGAAGAATAATATTCCTCAAACAAAGGAGAATTCTTTTGATTCTTGCTATAATTGGAAGAACATTGGATTTGGAGTCAAAGGACTTGAGTTTGAATTCTAGCTCTACTGTTTACTCCTTTTGTGAATGTGGGGAATTCATTTAACCTCTTCAGTCTTGGTTTTCTCAACTGTAAAGGAAAAAAAAAAGCAGTTGGTCTAAATAATCTCCAAGTTTCTGTCTAGCTTGAAATCCTATAAGGCCTATGATATTCTGAATTCAAGATTACTGTGAATCAGAAATGAAGTATAACAGGAATAAAAGACATCTACTATGCTATACATTTGGAAGTCTAAGAGAAGATAATGCCAACAGAATCCAAAGCATCTCAGCTCTAATGCCTACCAACTGTGTAACTGTGGGCAAATCATTTAACTTCTCTGAGCCTGTTTCTTCAGCATAAAATGGTAGCTCTGGCTTCCTTCAGGTCCTAATGAAAATCGTATTTTTCATAGAAAACCTCATCCTATCCTCCTTAATGCTAGTGCCTTCCCTTTGAGATTATCTGCAATTTATGGTGTCTGAGGCTGGATTTGAACTCAGGTCCTCCTGATTCCAAGGCCAGAGGCACAAACCACTGTGCAACCTACCTGCCCCCCTATATATCCTGTTTGTATTTAATTGTTTGCATGTTATTTTCCCCATTCGATTGTGAGATCCTTGAGAGGCCAGACTGTTTTGTCTTTTTGTTGTTTTCTGAGTTTAGCACAGTGTTTGGTGCATAATAGGTGCTTAACACATACTCATTCATTTGACTTGACTTTATAATATTTGAATTCTCTTTCCAAAAGGTGGTTGTGGACAGAGCACTTTTAAAACAGTGAGAGAAATATGAGTTCATAATTCATCATTGAAAGGAGAAATAATTGTGAAGAAGGTACCCACCTTTCTCATCACATCCAGCAAAAACTGCTGACCAGCTCTCACCAACAGGCACATAATTACAAGATTGGGAGTGGGAGTACCCCATTTCTTGTACTAGACCACTGGTCCTGTTTCCAGCCCAGCTCTCACAACAATCATGCAGGGAAGCAACTCCTATGGAGAAGGGGCCAACCATCCCTACCAAATGCCAACCAACTGTCACTTGAAAGGCAGGAAAGCCAGCCTGGCTGAAGCAAGGCATCCTAAGGAAGAAATGGCAGGCAGCATGTGCCAGGCAAGCCAAGCCACCACCATCATCTCCCTTCAGATCCTGATGGAGACAGCCCAGGAACCCTGAACTCAAGACCCTTGGGAATAACAATCCTTCCTGCCCAGTGTCTGTAGCCATCTTTCTGGGAGTGCAATTCCTGGGAGGGACGGAAGTTGACAATTGCTCTTGCATGTGCTACGGTCATATCTATAGAAAATTCAAAAAAGAAAGTTCTTTTCACTAAAGTCTTTGGAACTTCCAAAGGCTTCAATATCAGAGACTAATATGATTTTATCAGTGGAAATGTAACAAATTAAGAGGTGTTACCAGATGCTTTGCTATTGCACCCTAAGCACCATGGGACTTTTCCCTCTACCTTGCAGCTAAAACCTTCCATGTGTCTTGTCTCCTCCATTTGAATGTGAGATCCAGACACTGTCTGCTTTTCTGTTTGTGTCCTCAGTGTATGCTTAACACAATGCTTTGCACATAGTAAGTGCTTAATAAATGCTTTATTTATAAGAATATAGGATCATAGATTAAGAACTGGAAAAGATTTTTGCAGCCAAATCCAATGTCCTCATATACCAGATGAGGAAACTGAGACTGAAAATGTCTCAGGACTTGAATACAGGTCTCTTTGACTCTAAATCCAACACATTATTCACTGTGCCATCTTACTACCTCTCATAATATTTACAATAATATTATTTTATTAATAGATACTCTTTGGATTGTGTGCTGGACTTGGATTAGGAAGACCTGAGTTTTCAAGTCCTGTCTCTAATACTTATTTATTGTGTGACCATTAGCAAGTCATTTACCTTCTCTGGGCCTCAGACAACTCTCTAAGACTTTATAGGTAGGAGTTCCCACATAGGTGAAATAATAGGTCCCAAATAGAGTTATTAATACATTATCTGAATGAGGGTATATTTAGTAGTTGCTTTGGCTTTACAACCCTCTTAGCCTTGACCCATTTGGGCTCAATAATCCAGGTCAGCCAGTGGGACTGAGAAGAATTTTCTGTCAATAAGACTAAATGTGAAATGGAAACAGCCATTCTTTCCTTACCAACCTATGCTATTCACATTTAAATAAGATACAGTGTCCCAGCTGAGTTTTCTAAGGTGGAAAACAATCTGCAGTTTCTCATCCTAGAGTTAATCCTATTCTTGGACAATATATAAGAACTGCTGCAAAAGCTTTTGTCATTGTAAAGTGAATGCCTCTAGTTTGCCCTTAAGCTACTCTTTGCCAATTTTAAGATACTGAAATAAATTCTAGCTTTTAAATCTAGAATTAGAAAGGCAAGGGGATCTTTTCCTAGGAGTCATGTGAATTTTGAATTGGTTTAAGCTCATATGTCATGGCAGGTAGGACTCATCTTTAAACATTTTCTCTAGTAAGGGAAGTAATAGTCTATAGTGAAAAGACCACTGGCCTTTGCATTAAAGGACCTGGATTTGAGTCCCTGCTCAAATATGTAGGAGTTGGGTAACCCATGATAAGCCCCAACTTTTATGAACCTCAGTTTCGTTTTTCTGTAAAATAAGGAGATACCTATTTCACAGGTTTGTTGTTTTGGGGTCAGTGCTTTGTTATCTATGAAGCACTATGCAATCAAAAGTAATGACTATTTTTTGGCTTCTAAAAATATATATATAAATCTAGTAATTATACAAATATGAACAGTTCAGTTATTATTATACTCTGCAGTAATAACATTTATTACTGATATTACTCTGGACCTTTAGGTCTTGGCCATCAAGTCTGATTGACACAGATACACTCCCACATCTATTTACTATGGGTTTCATTTCTTTTTCATAAAAAAAAAATGATTAAACCCTTATAATGCGCAAGGTGCTTTACAAATATTATCTCTTTTGATCCTCATAACAACCTTGGGAGGTACATGCTATTATTATCTCCACTTTACAATTGAGGAAACTGAGACAAACAGAGGTTAGGTGACTTCATACAGTTAGTAGGTGTCTGAGTATGGGTTTGTACTGAGGTCTTCCTGACTCCAGGCCCAGCACTCTTTCCACTGGGACACCCAGCTACCTCCAAGACATAAGGCTTCATAGCCACAGACCTCCCTGCTATTTTCATTAGAATGTCTTGCAAACATTAAGCTTTTTTTCCCTATATTTGGAATGTCCTCCTCATGCCTTTTTGTCCACTGTATTCCTCCCAATCCTTTATAGCACAATTAAAATACTACCTTCTTTATGAAGCATTCATAGGTTCTAAAGTGGCGCCACCTCTTGGGGATTCCCCAACAATGGGAGGGGGTGATGGAATGAAAGGGGGGGGCAATAATAGCCTCAGGTGCAATTGTTGGGTGTTGAATAAAAATAAAGGGGAGGTGGAAGCATAAGAAGAGAAGAGAAGAAAATTTTGAAAGACCATTCATATATGTTTCATCTGTTGTGTAACAGAGTTAAAGTTGCAGTGATTACATTATTTTCCAAATAAACACACAAAATGCAAGTTATAACTAAGCAGTGGTCAAGTCTGATGACAGGGCTTAACAAGAAAGTGTTGACAGAGTAGTGTGTTGCACATTGTTGGGAAGTCCAGCATTCATTGGCTGGAATATGTGCATGTAATGACTTGTTTACAGTAATCTGATACTATACATAATATTGTGTTGTCAAAATTTCAATGCAGGAAAAACCTCACAAATTTACAATAAATTATTAAATTTAAGAAGCATCATTTAAAAATATTTTATATATTTTTTGAAATAAGGCAAATTAAAAAAAATTAAAGGGCTAAAGAAAGAAAGGTAATATTTGTAAAGCACCTTGCACATTATAAGATTTCCTAGGGGGTGCTGAGTAATTTTTTTTTTTAAAGGGAGCAGTAGGTCACATAAGTTTGGGAACCTCTACCTTTACTGATCCCACCATCAATCAGGTTAACTGGAAGCCAACAGTATGGGCTAATATTTATAGCTAGCCTGGCAATTGAGTTGTTGGTAAGTGTGATTTAGATACTGTTTTTATTGTTTGAAAGTGTTTTGAAAAAGAACACAATCTCCATGTAGTTCAGTGAACTACATGATCAGTGAATTCTGATAAATTAGGAAATGGTTAAGTGGTTTTTTTTGTGTTTCTGTATCTCTAGTTCTTTGTTCTTAGTAGGTGATTAATTTTAAAAATTGAATTGTTTAATTAAAGCAAATATTATATTTTAGCTCTACTATGTTTTGTATTCTGAGCTCCAGGTCATCCTTCAAGAGTGGGAATCCCAATCTTGTAGTGGCTATCCCTCCCAGTTTAATGTCATCTCCATTTTGATAAATATGCTGTCTATGCCTTTATCCAATTCAATAAACATTTTTTAAGTAGTCATCATGTGGAAAGTACTGTGCACACAACTGGGCTAAGGACAGATGCTAGGTAGAACCCCGGCAGAGATCACATTCCAGGTTAACATTCATCCATTAATCAGTACTTCTTAGGTTTACTTGGTCAAACAGTTGCAAACCCATATAATCATACTATTATTCAGAACACATCTATGGAGTAGTGGAATGAGTTCTGAACTTGGAAGATACAAGACTTGAAAAGAGAGTATGGAAAATGGCCACAAGGGGCATTGCTTGGCCAGTATTTGAGAAGAAGGCATACCAATAACTATTCAATTTTTCCCTTAGGAAATGCAGTTGCACATTGATAACTGAGCCCCACAATCCATGAGGACTGAAAGAGAACACCTATGCTATTGCATTTCTTAGGTTCTCCAGGAAAGACTTGGGATAACCACATGGACAGACAGATGGAATGAGGAAGGAAGGACTTAGATATGAATCCAAGGCAACTAAGCCTTGGGAGCAGCAGGACAACAGCTGTTACTAAGAGCCCTGAGAACTACACCAGCCTATCATCTTTACTAGGACTGCTTGTATTTGACAGGTAAAATAGGGGACAAGCTAGCAGTTTGTTTGTCTTGAAAGGAGGGAGAGATAATGAGGCAAGTTAAACTTCTTTGTGGAAAAGAAGCACAGCTAGCTGCAGGGTCTACTGTTTCTGGGTTGCTTGTGTGCCTTCGCATTCTGTTGCATGTGTCTCTAGGGAAATCTTGCTGAATTCATTTCTAAATCTATCCTTCTGCAACCATTCCTCTGTGTGTGTGTGTATGTGTATACATACACATACATACACACATATACATACATATACACACTTATGTATACATACATAAATAAATAAATGATTAAAATGAAAGACAAAAAACCAATTTAGAAAAACCAATCAACACACTGACCATGTCTAACAGCATATGCAATGTTTCAAACACATAGTCTTTCATCTTTTCAGTTCAGGGAGTGAGGTGCATTTTCTCATTATTCCTCTGGGGTCAAGCTCAGTCATTGTAATCACACAGCATGCAGTTTTATTTTATTTGTTCTATTCAGGTTGTTGCTATTGTGTATTTTGATTTGCTAGTTCTGCTCACTTCATTCTATCAGTTCATGTAATTCTCCCCTGATTCTCTGAATAGTTCATCATTTTTTACATTGCAATAATATTTCATTGTATTACAATTTTTTTCTCCATTCCTCAACTGATAGGCATCTATTTTGTTTCCAAATCTTTGTTACTAAAAAAAAAGCCTTGTTATGAATATCTTGATGTTGATGGGTTACTTCTTTCCATCCTTGACTTCTCTGAGGTATATGTCTAGCAATGAGATCTACCCATGCAATGGTAAATGCCCTAGAAAAAAACTTCCAATGTTTTGGTTAGACACCTTGGAGGTTTATGTGAGGACATGGATAAGAGCCTGTGGAGCATAGCAAACCTATATTGCTTCTATAATTACTAATATGGAAGGCTTATACCACTCATCCTAAGCTCCTGCCTTGTCCAAAAGATACCTTATGCAAGGGTAACTTAAGGAAGACGACAGCATCATATAAGATAATGATAAAATCCCTAGCCAGGATATTGATACTTGGATGCCAACATATAGAAGCTTCCATATTACATAGTAAAACACCCCCATAGTTCTACCCTATGAGTTTGTTTTGGGCAGTGGTCCTAATTGCTTTTAACTGGAATCATCATTCATTCCAGTTATTAAAAATCTGTGACTCATGACTCCAAGGCCCAGAAAACAGGAATATTATATTAGCTGCTGTAAAATAATGTACTTCAACCAGTGCCTAACATAGAGTAAGCACTTAATAAATGCTTGTTGATTGACTAATTGATCTCTAACACTGGTCAGTAATTTTGTCTCTGAGCTGCTATCACTCAGCTCCTCTCAGTACTTTTATCTGAAGTGCTGTTCTTACTTAGTTCTTAACAACTGCCTATGTTTCTTCTCAAGCTTTTTTTCCTCTGTGTTTCTCATGTGAATGTACTTTTTCTGATCCTTTCAGTACATAAAATGTCCACATAAGAAAGGGGCACTACCTTATATGATATATATTGCCCATTTCCCCACATTACTTTCTAGACAGCTTCAGGCTTCCATATTCCTGTACTCTGACCTCTATCTCTGACCTGGAACTCATGATTCCACTCTGAGACATTGGGCTTCTGATTGATGAACACTCATCTTATCTTGACCAGACCCATTCCCATCATGATATTTCTTGACTATCTTTTCTGTCATGTTGCTGCATGAATACCCTCCTCCCTAATCTTTTTCCCTCAGCCTTACAACTCTAGTTCTTGGAACACTAAGTACATAACCACTTCCATTCCTGGAAATGCCACGTCAATCAATTGCCCCATGATTTCAATCACCATTTGTATGACTTCCCTGTCTATAATACCCCTCTCAGGCCACCACTCTGCTACTTAATTTGTCTTGCTCTATTAGAATGTAATCTCCTTGAGGGCAGGGCAGCTTTGCTCATATTAGTATTGCTAGTATTTATTATATATCCAGTATATGTGCCTGGTGTGTAGTAAATGCTTTTTCATTTATTCGTTCACCTATTCCTCCTCTACATTTTTAAAATGCAAATTACCCTGAGAGCAGAAAATCTGAATTATGTAATACTTTTGTGACAATGTTCTTCTGGTGAGAGGAAAAATCATGGCAGCTTGAAAGTATCTGGGGAGAGGGAAGGAGAGGGAGAAGAAAAGAGAGGTTTGGGATTCCACAGAAAGATTTGCCATCTTCGTAATTTTGCTCAGAAATGGCTCTTTTGCTGTTGAATTTTGTTACCATGTAATGTGTTTATGAGTTCCATTAAAAAAGTGTAAGAAGTAATGATTTATAGGAAAGTAATAATGATGACCAATGGAAGTAAACTTCTAATTTTCCCCATTTGCTTTTAATTTAAAATAATAATTTCTTACTCCAGTCTTGTTGAATATCTGCTTAATAAATTGTAATATTATAGTAGATAGCTTTTAGTACATTATTCCTGTTTAACATATTAGGAGACCTGAGCATATTATCACTAAAGTTTAACCTAATGAATTTACATATAGAAGCCAAATGGTACTAAGAACTTGCAGATGAGTAAGGAAATCTCAGCATGTTGCCCTGGAGAAATCTTATTTTAATGAGTAGATATAGTTTAGTTATGTAGATGTAGTCTACCATGAACATACAAACATTACCAGGAATCTCTTTTTGAATCTATCATCATTTAAGCAAGTTTGGCTTGTTAAGTGGAAATTCTGAATTCAGACAATTTTCAGCATTAATAAGCCATTAGGTATTTTAAGGTATAAGCAGGATGGTGTGTGCCTTGGAAATTGATTCATCAGACTTCCCCTTGCTTCTTCTGTATTTAGCTCATTGTTCATTCCTTTATTTATAAACATTTATTAAATCGCAGCTATGTGTAAGATACCATAATAGGTGTTGATAAGAGAAACAAATATAAGGCTTTCTCCCTTGCTTTCAAGGGTGAGTGGTGAGGATAAGCATTTTTATAGTGATTACTATTTTGTTGGGCATGTTGCTTACAGATGTTATCTCATTTAATCCTCACAACAGCACTGTGAGGTAGGTGCTGTTATTATCCCCATTTTACAGTTGAGGGAACTGAGGTAAACAGAGGTTAAGTGACTTGTCTTGCATTACACAGTAAGAGAATGAGGCTAGACTTGAACTCAGGTACTCCTTACTCCAGGCCCAGCACTCTATCTGCTTTACCTGCTGATCAAAGCACTTGCTGCCTCTAAGGAGCTAACAATTTAGTAGAGATGATAAAATATGCACATAAATGAAAGGTAAGTGCTGCAGTGAATAGAGTGCTGGGCTTGGAGTCAGGAAGACCTGAGATCAAATGTGCCGCCCTAGCTGTGTGACTCTGGACAAGTCTCTTAACTTCTGTCTGCCTCATTTTCCTCATTTGTAAAATGGGGATACTAATAGCATCTACCTCCCAGAGTTCTGGTGAGGAAAAAATGAGATATTTGGGATGTGATTTACAGACTTTAAAGTACAAATAAATGCTATTATTATTATTATTTATTATAACACAAATTCAAATTTGGCAAGTACATAAACAACTTTCTGTGAATTTATATAAGGTAAATCATCAACAACTGGGAAATATTGATGAAGAATTAATGGAGGTTTTGGTATTTGAGGGAGGACTTGAAAAACAGGTATGATTTCATCCAGAAAAGACATGGGCAAAGAATTTTACAGGTTAGGAGATAGTGACCAAAAGTGGAGAAGCAGGAAAGTTACTGAATGTGTTGGGAGAAACAGTATTTTAATTTGACGAGTGTAAGGTGGATGAATTGATATAATCATACGATTTTTTTTTACTTTTATTTTTGATGTAATCAATTATGTTAAGTTTTCCTTTTATTAAACCATCTCTGTATTCCTGGTATAAATCCCACTAGATCACAATGTATGATTTTTGTAACGTATTGTTGTAATCTTTTAGCTAGTGTTTTATTTAGGATTTTTTCATCCATATTCATTGGAGAGCGAGCAGTGTGGCTGGAGATGCTCAAGATGTGGGGATACCAGACAAGGACTCACTGATTGGTGAGCAGGCTTCAGGGCAAAGTCACCCCTCCGGGAGCAAGGCAGCTGGTGTTGAGGTAGAGCTGGAAGCAAGACTCAGGATGTTAAATGTCAAATGGTAAATTTTCAATGCCACAAATCAGGGCTTGATTTATTGTTTTGTTGATTGTCTGGACCTAAGAAAATGATGGAGAAAATGTTAATAATACATATTAAACTTTAAAGCATATTGTCTGTAAATTTTGGGAGTGAGGGAGAGGGAAGAGAAAGAACTGGTTGTTAAACATTTACCAGCACACTATTGACTGGAAGTGAAATGAAATTTTGAGTCAAATGGTCCTACCTACCTTTACTCACCATTCCATTCATTTCTCATCTTAGTGTCTTTTGAATAAGTGGTCCTCAAGCCTTGAAATACTTTCCCTCATCATATCTGTCTCTTGGAACCCCTTCCTGTTCAGCTCTAGTGATACTTCTTACATGAAACTTTTTCTTATAACCCTTTGTTGTTAATGCTCCTCTAAAATCACTTCATATTCATTTTGTATGTCTTGTATTTATACAACCCTGTTCAGTCATTTTTCATTTTTATCCTACTCTTCATGACCCTATTTGGGGTTTTCTTGGCAAAGATACTGGAATGGTTTGCCACTTTCTTCTCCAGCTCATTTTACAGCTGAGGAACTGAGACAGAGTTAAGTGACTTGTCCAGGGTCACACAAGTGTCTGAGGCCAGATTTGAACTTAGGAAGATGAGTCTTCCTGACTCCAGGACTTGCACTCTATGCACTGCACCACCTAGCTGCCCAACCCTTGGCCTTAATCCAATGACTGTTGTAATCTCCCAGTAGAAGACAAGCCTTTTGAGGGCAGGGACAATTTCTTTTTTGTCTTTGTATCTCTAGTGCATTGGGGCAGCTTGTTGTTACAGTGTCTAGAGTTCTGGGCCTGGAGTCAAGAAGACCTGAGTTCAAACCCAACCTGAGACATTCCCTAGATGTATAACCCTAGGCAAGTCACTTAACCTCTGTCTGCCTCAGTTTCTACTACTGTAAAATGGGGATAATAACAGCAACTGTCTCACAGGGTTGTTGTGAACATCAAATGAGATAATGTTTGTAAAGTGATTAGCACAGTGCCTGGCACAAAGTAGGCACTTAATTCCCTTCTCTAGTGCCTGGAAAATAGTAGGAATTTAATATATGCCTGATGAAAGAAATTCAACTTATTATTCAAAGACAAGGAAGTGCTGGCTATTTCTTCCTGCTCTTTTCTTTGATGTCACCCTAAGCACATTACCTAGAAAATACCAGTAAAGTTTCAAATGCATTTTCTCTTTTATTTATATAATCCAGAAAAGGCACTGGGAGAGATGGTCAAAGACGTGCCAACATTAGGAAATTTATCAGGAAGGATGTCAAAGATAGAGATACAGCAAAAGAGGGGAAAAAAAAAGGCATGATGCTTAGATATGGGTGAACTTAGGCTGATGTGGTGGGCCCTGCTTGAGTGGAAGTTGATAACAAGTTGACTTTTAGAATGTAGCTTTGGGGCACAAGACCAAACTTGCAAAGAACTTCTGAACTGAAATGTTTTAAGACAGTGGGACATATTTTTAAGTGAGATTGCTAAAATCCCACTTCTGGATACTCTTAATTGCTAAAATTGATGTTCAGTCCTACTGGGGGGAGCAGGTTATTTTTCCTTTTTCTTTAAATTTATTTATTTATTTAACAGTATTAGTAATTTATTTTTTTCCAATTACATGTGAGAAAGGAATTTATAATTTTCGTATTAATCGATATGAGATGTATAATGAATATGCCAATAATTTAGTTTTCTCAAGAGTTGCCTCTCTGGCTTGGGAGTCAGAGTTTACAATGCAGCTTGAACTGATTAATCAAAACTCTGACAATGCTCACAATCACTGGACCTTAAGTGAAGCAAATCAAAGATTGTAGAACCTGTTCCCATCACAGAACTCTGGTTCTGTATTTTAGGGGAGGTGGTCACAACCCCCAAAGACTTGACTCCAGAATTGTTGTATTGTAGATTTCTCGTGGGAAACCACTAAATGATTGTTCGTAATCCACCTTCCCCCCTCCTTCCCCAGTTGTGATCTAAGTATATAACCTGTGCTTTTACTTCAACTAAGGAACGTTCCTCACTCTGAAACTGACTACTTAAACTACTTGATTACTGGCACTCTAATCTCTAGGCCTGCTTTGTGGGGCTCCGAGCATTCTCAGGTTGGAGACTGGTTCAGTAAAAATCCTGTTAATACATGTAAAGATAATTTTCATCTTTTTAAAACTTTGAGATCCAAATTTTTCTACCTCTCTCTCTTCCCTCCCCCCTCCCCAAGATAAAAAGCAATATGATATAGGTTATACATGTACAATCATGTTAAACACATTTCCACATTAGTCATGTTGTGAAAGAATAATGAGAACAAAAGGGAAAAACTACGAGAAAGAAAAAACAAAAACAAAAAAAGTGAAAATAGTATGTTTCAATCTGCATTCAGATTCCATGATTCTTTCTCTGGTTATGGTTAGTATTTTCTATCATGAGTCTTTTAGAATCATCTTGGATCATTGTATTGCTGAGAAGAGCCAAGTCTATCATAGTTAATCACTGCACGATGTTGCTGTTGCTGTATACCATGTTCTCCTGGTGTGAGCAGATTCTTTTTCAAGATATCTTCTAATCTTAAGGTTTCTCCATGGAAATCAACAAAAACATTTTCACTAGAAATAGTGAAATGAATCCACCAAGATATCCCGCTTATAAGTCTATTCCATTTTTCAAACCTTACTGAGGTCTAGCAGGCAAGGAAATGTTGGAGATGATGGTGAGCGGGAGCTCTGCCTCCTTTCCCAGCTCTGGAGTAGGTTGCCAGAGATCTTTCAAGATGCCTCACTAATGACACACAGGCACATTCCCTTGGGGAGGAAACAATTTAAACAATTTCTTGCCAGGAAGATATCTTCCAGACCTGGGAGAAAGGTCTTGTCACTGCTTCCCCAAAACAAGTCCTGTTAGGTGCAGGCAGGGCAATGTGTCAGTGTGACACAGCACTGAAATTGTCTCTCTGGCTTCCATCTGGTCAAACGGCACAAAAAAGGGTTTTACAATCCTTATTTCTGATGTTATAAGATTATAGGCAGCAACCTTGGGAGAGTTTACACTCAATTTGATTTTTATTGTTTTACAAAATGGGAATTGTTTTCTGACAGTCAATAAAACTGCCTGTGAGCCTCTCTGTCTAATGGATGTGTATGCCCCATTATGGTTTGTTATTGCAGGCCAGGTTTATTAGTGGTGCTGGGGAAGCCAGCAACGTGGGGCTTTTACCAGCCTTTGGCTAATTCTTTATCCATGTCAGCACTAATGTTGTTACATATAACAGGCTGTGGTCACTTCGGAAAGAAGGGGAAGTCCAAAGCCTCTCAAGTTTAAAACGTGATGAAAATGAAAGGAACGCAGGGAAAAGCTTGAAAGCTGAATGAACCCAAGCCTAGTAGAAACAGTAACTATAAATGGAAACATGCCAGGGTAGAGGCTCAGCAATGAAATGTTCCAGGAAATAATGGGAGCACTAACCTAGAAGGCAAAGGGAATTTGAATTGAAGAGATAATTAAGTCATAAAAGAGGCACAGAAATGATTGAGACCAAACATTTTATTGGTTTCAGAATAGACAATATAATCAATTATTTTTTTCCTTTTTGTTAAAAACAAATACAAAAAATTAAATACTCCCAACTCTTACTGGAAGGGAACATTTGATTGGAGCATATGAAATAGCAAAAACATTTTCTTAAACGTAGGGATAACAGGATTTTAGACAAGAAAAGGACCTTAGAGATCATCCATCCAATCCAACTATCTTATTTTTACATAAGGAAACTGAGACCCAAAAAGATTAGGAGGTTTTCCCAGGTCACATTATGAATTAATAATAAGGAGATCTATCATTTAGTTACATTTTAACTTATTTTAATACTAAAATGATTTTCCATTCACACATGCCAACAAGAAACAAAGGAATTGTATGGTAAGGGATAAGAAGAAGGGACTCTGAAACTGGTATTTCTTGTTGTAATTTACATGATGAAAATCTAGAATTGATTCTACAGAGATGACATGTGATGTATTCTACACTACTATGAGAGAAACAAATTGATGTTCCTAAGACTTTGATCTTTCCTTTGTCTTCTACATGATTTTATTCAACTTTGATCGCTGCTACTTCAAGTCTTTATGCCTCTGGATAAATGTTTGAGAAAATGTGTATTAAATTAATCTCTTATTTATTAGCTTATAATTCTTATCCTTTGTATTTAGTTTTGGTGGCATACACACTTAAAGAATTAATTTCTAATCCTTACATGTAATTTGTCACTAAATGCCCAGAGAAAAGCAATTTCATTCCCATATTTGTTAGAAGACTTTAGCTACCAGTTAGATTATTCTTCAATAAAAGTAAAGTGGCTCATTACTGGAAGTGAGCTCATGTAAGAGCCTTATTCTTTTAACGCTTAGTGTGGAAGATAAGCACAGGTGTTCTTCAAGTACTTTTTGGCTTGAGGCAGTTTAAAAGGCATCTGCTAATAGTTTTCTTGATTAAGACTCAGCATAAAATAAATTTGGGTTGTTGGACAACCTACCTATAATGGCCTGCATAAATTCACAGTATGCCTACCTGCTAACTAGAGTTCTTAGGACTGGCATCTCCTTGATACTTCCTTCAACCCTAGAAATGAGTAAAAATTTAAAGCTATTCCTAGGCTTATGGAGAAAATAGCCCATTCTTCTCTATGTGTAGTATAATCTCTACAAGCCAGGATTTACTATTTGCTGTAATGTAGAAATGTTTGAATTTTAGGTGGGACATTTGTGATAGAAATGACATCTGTTTTGCAGAGGCTAGGCTAGTTTTCATAAGGTAGGGAAGGAGACCATTCTTGGATTTGGTTGGCCCAAATAGAACCATTGACATGGTTTCCTTTTCACTTGAGGAACAAAAAATCCCACTCTATGGGGAGTTGGGGCACAGGAAGTTTAGCAAGGGTTTTTAACCTGGGATCATGGACCTAATAAAATATTTCGATAACTGTATTTCAATATAATTGGTTTCCTTTGCAACCTTACATATTTTATTTTATACATATAAAAACAATATATTGAGAAGGGTTCCACAGACTTCACTGACTGCCAAAGGGGTCCATGAACCATAAAAAAAAAGGTTAAGAATCTCTGGTTTAGTGGAATTCTTATTAGCCTGAAGACTGTCTTTCTGCTTCGTGTTATGGAATTGGAGGTTAGTGCCATCTGTTTGAATGATATACTTTTCAATCATTTTTATAGCTGAATAAACTTCTTTTTGTTAAATATTTCATAGTCCATAAGTATCTCATTGCATTTTAAACCACTTAGAACAACATTGAGAAATGAAGGGATACAGAGGATAACCAGGATAAAAAAAAAGGCCACATAAAGAACAGTTAATTAGAAAAGTTATTTGAGGTCATAGTTAAAATTCTTGGTAAGAAATAATATGAAAAGAGCAAATAGATTTGGATAATTCTAGCCTCTGATATAATTTACACTTTACCGAGAAAGAAAAAGTTTCACTTCCCAGCACTTCATTGGGCTGTCATGAGATAATATTTCTGAGAGACCTTAGATATCAACATCATCTAACACAGTTTCTTCACTATAAAATTAAGAACTGAAGTCCAAGATCAAGACAAAAATAAAGGGATTGAGATCATTTTAATTTGAGTTTATGCACAAATCTTGATCTTACTTGATCTCTCTATGCCTTAGTTTCGTCATTTGCATTACAACTGGAATGATGATTTTTGATCTCAGAGATATATAGGATCCTTTGAAGAAAAAAAAAACACATTGGCATTTAGACCATTAATAAAAAAAAAAGTGAAGAGAATGTTTAAATGATTTCCCCACAGAAACATGTTTGAGTAAAAACGCAGGACTAGAGTTCCCAGGGTTAATTTAGCTCCCTCTTCAATATAAAATTTACATGAGTGTCTTGAAAGAAGAAAAGTGATTTTATTCTTTAAAAATATAGCTAATAATAGTATGAAT
Organism: Vombatus ursinus; assembly: GCF_900497805.2. Lineage (NCBI taxonomy): Eukaryota > Metazoa > Chordata > Mammalia > Diprotodontia > Vombatidae > Vombatus > Vombatus ursinus. The sequence continues at coordinate 12,599,991 of NW_020949351.1, forward strand.
TATAATTCTTATGATCATTTTTTATTAGCCAGGTCATTTAGAAGCAAATCATCCTCTGATCAATTTATGCTTGTGATTAATGAAAACATTACTTTTTATTGATATTAATTACAACAAGGTGGCACTAATTTAAGTTGAAATGACTGCTGTATGATGCACGAAATTGGAGTTTCAGAAGGAAGCTACATATTTATTACTTGGAGTTGCCAACAAAATGCTAAATTTGTAGAGTTTTCTGGTGATTAACCTTTAAGTGAACAGACTTCATCAACATTTTATTAAACCTATTTTCTTTAATGTGGCCTCCTTGTTTTCTAGTCATTCTTTATCATTTAGTTTATGCTTTTTACCTCAGGCAAAAGTTCAGGAGCAGTATGTCTTTGTTACAGTCCAACATGGTCATATCTGTCATCAAAGTGAGCTATATATACTTATGGAGTTAAAAGTATGCTATGTCTCTAGACTCCCCAACATTTTTGGGCAAGGAGCTACTCTACTCCTCACCTTCATTGCTTTAATAGGCAAATTTGGCAATGGGCTAATAGGGTATCCATCTGTCATTCTGTGGGCATGTGGTTGTATTGGTAGCTATAGCTTCTATAGCCCTCATTCTCAGAAATATCTAATGTGATGTAGGGGAGTCATGCCCCTAGATTTCGATCGCGCGTCACTCTCTAGGCCATAAGTGCAGTATTTAAAATTCAAGTGAATTGCAGATCTTGCCCTATGGCCCCTGGGTGCCCAAAGTTGCCATTGCAAGTGCCATGGAATCCAAGGGATCCCATGTATATATATCCCAAATATATGAATCTATAACCTCATCCCAGTTCCTGTTGTTCATTAACATTTTGAACCAGCTTTTAAGATACTTGTGGGTCATAGGCATGGGGATATGGCTAGAGGGGCAGGCTCCAGAATGGGTCCATGAGCCACCATTCAATTGTGATCAACTAGCTAGAGACTATTAGAACACCTTATCAGTTTCATTGATGATATTTTGGAGGAAAAGCAATGGATCAGGCCAAATGCTTGTAATAATGAAAGGAAAATCAGTAATAGAGAAACTTTTCATCTAGTATTAACTTTACTAGGTATGGAAACATGACAGGAAGAAAAAGAAATGTGTTGGAATAGAATAATCTCTCTTTTAGTTTTTTTTTTTTTAACCACATAATTGAATCCAACATTGAAATAACTTCAGAAGGGAAGAAGAAATTTACTAATTCTACTTTTTAATATTTTACAATTTATTTTGATACAGTAGACAGGAATATCCTCACAAATACCTAAGTGCTATCCCCACAGAAAACGCTCTTCCTCAAAAAAATCTCTCCCCCCTCCCCCACAGGGTTATCATATACTAATAGAAGGCAGAATGTACCCTTGAACTTTGATGGTAGGATTCTAACATGAACCATGGTATTTGGCCAGAGTTTGTTGCTTTCCATGTTAAATTTATATTATTGTAGACATCCTGGGGTGTATGGAGTGTTCAGGGAGGACTAGCACCTCTGGTATAAAGTCTTGATGAGCCCTTTTCAGGGCTGCTCATCTACCTTTGGTGTCCACCTGTCACCCAACTCTCACCTGTGGCTCAAAGAAGCTATAATGTGTGCAGTGGCCACCCCCCCCCCCCCCCGGTGAAACGTCCTTGATAGACCGGGTTGAGGGTAAATGACAGGCTTCAAATCCATTGGTGAATTAGGGAGATGTTTACCCCATACATGTGAAGATTTCCCTTGGCAGAATGGGTGGAAGAAAATGATTTGTTGTTCATGAAGGTGGATGAAGCAGGCACTGTGGAGTGCTTAGAACTTGGTGAGACATGGACCAAGGTCATCCACTGCATCCTCGTTCATTGCCACTTCTCTTAACTTTTGTTTTGCTACAGGACTTTGATGACTCTGGAAGAGAGAGTGAGGATGATGACTTTGTGCAACTCTACCTCATTTAAATTTAATTCAGGTGAAAGTTAAGACATCACCCTCTGATGTCATTGGCCCTCTTTAAAAACAAAGGATGAACAACAGCAATGCTTTTATGTCCTCTTTTGTGCTTCATTGTTGACAATAACATTCTTGAGATATAGTGTCAGTATTGGTATCTCTAGGTCAAAGGGCATAAACAATTAAGTAACTACTTCCATAATGGCCCCTTTTTAGTACTTGCAAATATGTCCAGTGGTTTCGCTTCCGTGCCTAGGCAATAATTCTTGAACACATTTCTTTCAAAGAACTGAAAGTAATAAGTTTTGTAATAAAAATCCTCATAATCTTATGAGTTCAATTGGAGCTTGTTAGTGGTATGTACTTAATTTTTGAAAATGGAGAATAAAAGGTTCTTAAAATTCAATTAACCAATCAACAAACACTTAAGTGTTTACTCTGTGCCAGGCACCATGCTAAGAGCTGGGATACAAAGAAGGAACCTACATCCAATCAAGGGAAAAACATGTGTACATGCAAGTACATACATATCAGGTTACTTTATTGAGCAGGGCAAGTTTAACTGTCATTCATTCAGAGTTTGAGGCCAATGGAACATTCCCAGAGAACTCACTCTCCACTTCCTTTATGTGGGTGGAGCTTCTTTCACTGCTCACTCTCTTTCTAGGGTGTGGCTTTCCCTTTCCAAACAAATCATCCTCCCTCCCTTTATAGGCAAGGCCTTCAGCATCACTGGAACATGGGAAAACCTTGAACTCTCTTGCTTAATTACTGTCAATGTTCTTTTTTTTGCTGGTTCACATTTCAGCTGAATTTGACTTTAAGTACTCTTCTCTCTCACCCTGTGATGCACTTTCATCTCAATTAAATATGTGACTCTCAACTCTCCAGGCAGATTGTTCTGACAGGTTCATCTAGAACTTATAAATCTTCAATAGTTTAAATCTTGCCCTCCTTTACACTTCTTCCCTTCCATCCTAATATCTTGCCTTCATTCAGGTAAAGAGAATTGGCCCAAATTTGGATATCTATCAGACTTTTATTGCAGTGTCACAGGTATAACAAGAAAACCCAATATAACTCCTACTCAAAGACATAACATTTCTAAGGGGATTGCCTACTCCTTTAAGCAATTGGTAGAGAATAAGAAAAAATTCTGGTTGCTTTTGTCCCACTCTATGTGGGAGGGACTGGTGAAAGCAGAGAGAAGATCATAGATCCAGAGCCGATATAGATCTTAGAGGTCATGTAATCCAACCCCTCTCTTATGGGTGAGGATCCTGATGTCTAAAGTAATAACCTTCAGAGGCAGGATTTGAACTTATACCCTCTGACTCCAAAGCCATTTTCTTTGCCACTGTAGCAATCTGAGGGCAGTTATATAGAGAATGAGTTTCCTTTTCCAGAGGATAATGGGAGTGGGGGAAATATTCAAGTCAGTCTCACCAACAAACACCTGTTCCTTCATGCCAGATGGGTGTTGTCATGCTCTGGACTGTTTTCCTCTGCACTACAATGTCCTCACCTTTTAGGGATCTTGTTGGCACCATTTTTGCAGGGAGTTATGAGTTGTTTGGCACACTAGAAAAGTTTACCATATGAACCTCTGCTGTGAGACTCTCCTGGCTTCAGACACTGTTGAAGCCTCTGTCATTCTCAAGGTCTCTCACTTTCCTCGTGAAAGTTTCTCATGTTCTGCACTCCTAAAGGTTGGATTTTGTCACTTTCCTCAAAAACCATTGAAACCTGGAAGGTTTGTAGATCAAATGACTGCATTCATCTTGCTCTTGGAGCTCTGCCATTCTCATTAACCTGTGAGAGAAGCACTGTATTCCTCTCTGGGGCCAAAAATTTTGCAATCCCTTGCAGAATCCCAAAGTTCATTTGATACTGGCAAATATATATTATAAATATCAAAAGAAACATAAACACTTAAAGTAATAAAAATGATTAACTTAACTGTAACTCTTGCTAGCTGTGTGGACATGGGTAAGTCACTCAACCTCTAAGGTCTCCAGTTTCCTCATCTATAAAGTAAGAATAATAATTCCTGTAGGATCTACCTTTCAGGTTTCTTGCAAGATTTGAATGACACACGAAGTGTTCTGCAAGCCATAAAGAGCTACAATAACCAATGTTGGACCAACTAAACAAATAATAATGATGATAACTAACATTTACACAGCACCTAAAGTTTGGAAAGCACTTTACATATATTATCTTATTTTATCTTCATGCAACCCTGGTATGAAAGAATGGATATTATCTTGGTAGGGGCAATTAGAGATATAAGACATCTCTAATGTGAAGAATAATTTATTGGTTTAAAAAAGTCAATAGGATATTAGAGGCAGTGTAGTACATGGAAAAGAACACTGGATTTAGAGTCCAAGGACCACCATTCAGATCTTACCTTTGTCTCTTACTACTTGTGTCATGTTGGGGAAGTCATTTAACTTCTTAAGCTTTCAGTTTTCTCATTTGTAAAGAATAAGGGACTTGAACTAGAAAGCATCTAAGGTAGCTTTTATCTCTAATTTTATGATCCTATTTCCCTCTTCTCAGTAAAGAAGTTTAGAATATTGCTATAACTTTACTACGAATAGTAAAGTCAGGATGAGAAGTGGTTTTTTTTGTTTGTTTGTTTTGTTTTGTTTGTTTTTGTTTGTTTGTTTGTGTATAATGTGATGAGTTCATTCTTGTTTTGGAAAACAGACAAGCGCTGGGCAGCAAATACTTAGAGAAAAATAACAATAAAGGGTGGAGCCAAGATGGTGGAGTAATGCAGCAACCCATAAAACATCAAATAGAATTCTGGAGCAGCATAGCCAACAAAAGGTTGGGATCAGACATTTTTCCAAGATAACTTAGGAAGTTGTCAGGAGAGGTCTGTGACATTGGGTTGGTGACTGGCCCAGAGTACAGGTCTTGGCAACACCAGTGGTGGTCCTTGGACATAGCAGCAGCATCTTTGGGGAGCTCTCAAGACAGAGATGGTAAGGCAACTGATAGGAAAGAGATTGCAGGGGACCCTGAATTGACACTGGGTGCAGGACTAGACGCTGTTTGGCAACTCCATGCAGTTCCAGGGTGCAGAGGAGCACTTATGGTTGGTCACAAGGGGACAGGGGTCCTGGTTCCAGCAACAAGCAGCTTCCACATTAAAGGAACAGAGGGCTTGAAATATGATATTCCATGAGGCAAAAGTGCTGGGATTACAACCAAGAATAACCTATCCAGCAAAACAGTAAAATTTTTAGGGGAGAAATGGATATTTAATGAAAAAGAAGTTTTCAGGTATTCCTAATGAAAAGACTAGAGTTGACTAGAAAATTTGACATTCAAGCACAAGGCTCAAGAGAAGCATAAAAGGGTAAACATGAAAGAGAAATCATAAGGGACTTAATAAGGTTAAACTGTTTATATTCCTATGTGGGAAGATGAAATGTATAACTCCTAAGAACTTGATTATTATTCAGAGGGCATGGGAGTGATTTGATGATGTTGGGATGGTCTAAAAAATGAAGGGATGAGAAAGAAGGATACACTGGGAGAACAGGAAAGAGAGAGGAAGAATGGGGTAAACTATCTAAAAGAAATGCACAAGGAAGAGCTTTTACAGTGGAGGGGAAAATGTAGGAGAGTGTCAGGCAACACTTGAACTTCATTCACTTCAGAATTGGTTCAAAGAGGGAAGAATACATATACATACACATACATATACCCTCAGTAGGGTATAGAGATGTAGCTTACCCAACAGGAAAGTAGGAGGGGAAGGGGATAAGAAAAAGAGTGGATTAAGGGAGATAGTGATCAAAAGGAGGTAAAAACAGAGAAGGATAAACAGAAGAAAGTAGGATGGAGGGAAATGTATGCTAATCATAACTGAATGTGAATGGGATGAACTCACCCATAAAACAGAAGCACATAGCAGAATGGAATAGAAATCAGAATCCAACAATGTGTTGTTTATAAAAAACACACTTGAAATAGAAACACACACACAGTGTGTGACTGGTAAGGGGGCAGCTAGGTGGTGCAATGGGTAGAACCCTGGCCCTGAGGTCAGGAGTCAAATTTGGCCTCAGACCAAACACTTGATTGACACTTACTAGCTCTGTGACCCTGGGCAAGTCACTTAACCCCAATAGCCTAAAAAAAAAAGGGGGGGGGCTGGAGCAGAGTCTACTATGCTTCAACTGCGGTTAAAAAAAGAGAAAGGTGGTGCTCATGATCTCAGATAAAGAAAAAAATAAAAATAAAATGAATAAAAATCATTTCAAAAAACCTCAATACCTATTGCTATTCATTTATATAGTATTGCTTTCATTTATGTAGTGCTTTAAAGTTTGCAAAACACTTTCTATGTGTAATCTTATTTGAGCTACAAAATAGCACTGTGAAAAATGTGTTATTAACATCCATATTTTATAGATGAGAACACTGAGACTAAGAGAGAATTGATGACTTGTCCAGGGTCACACAGCCAACTAGTGTCTGAGTCAGGATTTGAATGTACTCTCCATTATTCCATGCTGTTTCTTTAATTGGTGGAATTTAATAGCATAAACAGTACTGGAAGAATGAGGTTGAAATGCTTATGAGATTCTTCTTAAACATTTTAAAAATACTATACAGCAAACATCAATCATAAGTCATTCTTAATTCACAGTCACAGAATCTCAGAGCTGAAAAGGGCCTCAGAGGCCATCTAGTTCAATCAAAAAGAAATTTCAAAAAGAAATCCCTTTTCATAACCCTCCCAGCCTCAATTTGAGACTTTCCAGTGAAGGGGGGCCCACTTTTTTTCTGTGGTAACCCATTCCAATTTTGGATAGCTCTAATTATTAGGAAGGCTTTCCTTACTAAATCTACTTCTCAGCAACTTCCATCTGTTACTCCACTTTCTACCATCTGGGGCAAAGCAAAACAAAGATTTTTAATGCCTTCTTCCACATGACAGTTTTTCAAATTCTTGAAGATAGCTTCCACATCCCCTCTAAGATCTTTCCCAGTTAAACCTGCCAATTTGAATGATGTGGTCTTTGGTCTTGTCACCAACCTTTTCGTCCTCTTTTGTAGTTGCGCTTTTGCTAGTGTCGTTCCTAAAATATGACATCTAAAGCTGATCGTAATACTCTGTATGTGGTCTGAACAAGGGAGGATACCCCCACTTCTCTCATGTAGCCCAATATTGCACCAGTTTTTAGAGTACTATGTAACACTATTGATTCATGTTGTTTGTAGTCAATTCAAACCCTCTGCTTTTTTCTTATATGACCTGCTATCTAGTTAAATTAAACAGATTTCCCAAAGACGTGGAATAATAATAGTTGAAATTCATAGAGTACTTTAAAGTTTACAAAGCACTTTGCCTAGTAGAAAGTCAGGACTGGGCTTAATGCGTCCCAGTTCTACCATTCTTTTGCTTTGTGACCTTGGGCAAGTCACTGAATTTTCATTTTATTCAACTGCAAAATGAAGTTAGCTCTTATACTACTGACTTAAAGAGGGACTCTGAAGCTTAAATAAGATAATGTATGTAATGTACTTTATTTCTTTCAAGTTTTGTAGTATTTTATTTTTCCCCAATTACATGTAAAGATAGTTTTCAACATTCATCTTTGTAAAATTTTGAGTCACAAATTTTCTCCTTTCCTTTTTCCCCCTTCCCCAAGACAAAAAGCAATCTGATATAGGTTATACATGTACAATCATGTTAAACATATTTCCACATTAGTCATGTTGTGAAAGAAGGGAAAAACCACAAGAAAGAAAAAACAAAAACAAAAAAAGTGAAAATAGTACGCTTCAGTCTGCATTCAGACTCCATAGTTCTTTCTCTGGATGTGGTTAGTATTTTCCATCATGAGTCTTTTGGAATTGTCTTGCATCATTGTGTTGCTGAGGAGAGCCAAGTCTATCATGGTTAATCATTGCACAATGTTACTGTTGCTGTGTACAATGTTCTCCTGGTTCTGCTCACTTTACTCATCATCAGACCATGTAAATCCAGGTTTTTTCTGAAATCCACCTGCTCATCATTTCTTATAGAACAATAGTATGCTATTACATTCATATACCACAACTTGTTCAGCCATTCCCCAACTGATGGGCATCCCCTCAATTTCCAATTCTTTGCCACCACAAAAAGAACTGCTAGAAATACTTTTGTACACGTAGGTCCTTTTTCCTTTTTTATGATCTCTTTGGGATGCAGACCTAGTAGTGATATTGCTGGTTGCACAGTTACGTAGCCCTTTGGGCATAGTTCCTAATAGCTCTACAGAATAGTTGGATCAATTTACAACTCCATCAACAATGCATTAGTGTTCCAATTTTCCCATATCTTCTCCAACATTTATCATTTTCTTTTTCTGTCATATTAGCCACTCTTTTAGGTGTGAGGTGGTACCTCAGAGTTGTTTTGATTTGCATTTCTCTAATCAATAGTGATTTAAAGCATTTTTTAATATGACTATAGATAGCTTTAATTTCTTCCTCTGAAAACTGCCTGTTGATATCCTTTAACCATTTATCAATTGGGGAATGACTTGCATTCTTATAAATTTGACTTAGTTCTGTATATATTTGAGAAATGAAACCTTTATCAGAAACACTGGCTATAAAAATTGTTTCCCAGCTTTTGCTTCTCTTTTCGTCTTGGATGCACTGTTTTGTTTGTGAAAAACCTTTTTAATTTAATGTAATCAAAATTATCCATTTTGCTTTTCATAACGTTCTCTATCTCTTGTTTGGCCACAAATTCTTCTCTTCTCCATAGATCTGAGAGGTACACCATTCCTTCTTCTCCTAATTTGCTTATGATATCATCCCTTATGTCTAAATCATGTAACCATTTCAACCTTATCTTGGTATGAGGTATGAGATATTGGTTTATGCCCAGTTTCTGCCATACTATTTTCCAATTTTCCCAGCAGTTTTTGTCAAATAGTGAGTTCTTATCCCAGAAATTGGAATCTCTGGGTTTATCAAACAGTAGATTACTATAGTCACAGTGTACTTTATTAACCATAAATCCTCATATGAACGTGAGCTGTTATTAGTTTTATTGTTTGAATAGGTCTTTTGGGACAGCTTCTTCTCATCGGCATTAATCCCATGTGAATGCAATGCTGTGCAATGTAAACCTCTGTTTGCTATAGACTATCATTATTATAGTCCTAAGATCAAGATTTTCAGGATGTAGAAAGCTTTTGTTTGGGGATTAAATGGTAATTATTTTTCAGAGTTTTCAATGGGCAGCATAGTCAAAGCAAATGAACCTAGGATATATGAAAATTTTATTTTTGTGGTGAAACTTTCATCTTATTTCCTTCTGAAGCTTTTGAATAAATGTGCAGAAGAATTCCTAGCAACTTCAATATGGAATAGTTATCAGCAATATCTTCTGGCTTTACTGTAACTTGGGCACCAGAGCACTTATAAAAAAGATGAGCTATTCTCTAATAATCTTTGAGCTTGGGTAGAGTTTACTTTTTTTTTCTTTTTCCTTAATTTACATTGCTGTTTTATATTGTGATTTCTCAAATATTTTACATCTTATAATAATAACTCTTCAATTCCAGGCAAGCTACTCCTTCCCTAATTGTAAATGATAGTGAGGTGCTCTGGCAGGTGCACTAATTAACAATAAGGTACCATTGATTTTAACAGAGTAGAATTGATATTTCTCCAAATGAGCTCTATTTCCTACCAGTTACTTATAGCGAACAGATTATTCCTTAGTAGATAACTCAGTGGCAAAATAGGGATGAACAATGTGAACTTAAGTTTTATTTATTCATTTCTTTCTTTTTGGGGGGGGTGGGGTAGGGAGCCTGGTCCTATAATTTCATTACTATGGGGAATTGCAACAGAAATTTCCCCCACCATCTACCAACTCATCAGTAACTTATAGTCTTACAATCTGTAGAACATAAGCCTGAGATAGAAAAATTATATTAAAAACATTGAAGAAAAATGAATCCAACTGCATAACTCAAAATAGATAAGTGTTTTTCTTGAAAAAAAGAGTGAATTTTACTATAGTAGGAAGAGGCTTAGATTTGGAGTCGGATCTGGGTTCAAATTCTGACTGCCATTTATTATTTATATGACTTGGACAAATCATTTCAGTTCTCCAGGCCTCAGTTTCCTCACAAGTAAAGTAAAAATGTTTGGACTGGATGAACTCTAAATTCTTTAGCAAACCTTAATCTGATTACCCTGCTTGCAAAAGTCTGCTGTAGATTTGCATTTGGTACACACACACACACACACACCCACACACCCACACAGACAAAAATAAATCAACCCAAAACAGTTCTTATTTATCCACATGTATAGAAGGGAGTAGTGGTAGAGGTAATTCCTCTTTTCAATTTCTAATTAAAAAAAAAATTCTAGACTTAACAAAACCCAAATGAAATGAACATTTTAATATACAAAGTAGAACAGAGAAAGGATGAAATCATGACTCTATTACACATAGCTTTAAAATATAAAATCACTTCAACAAATAACTTTCAAAGTTGTCTTGCTTGTCTGTGTTTACTTCTGACCTTTCTTATATGCATTTTAAACAATTACCTTTCTTTTCTTTTCCATTTATTTTGGCTACCTTATCACTAATTCTCTTCTTTCTCCCAATTTCCCCTGCTCCAAATTAACAAAAAAAAAAAGAAAGAAAGAAAGAAAGAAAAGAAAACCAAAAGGGTGTAGATAGTCTCAAGACATTTATATTTGGTTTTGAAAGGTGTTTTGGAGAATTACTAAGTCACCTTCGTGACTTTAAACATTTCTTCGAAGCAATTTGTTTCAGAAATATGAATAATGTGTTGTCGATTTTATGTTGCAGAAGCTGTGTGTGCTATAGATTCAGGTCATAGTAAGGAAATTTTACAGTAATGTGTTCATAATAATGAGCAAAAACACCTCTGAAAACCCAGCTTAGTTATTGATTTCTCCCGTACTTGCATTTGAGTGGAAGTGCTTCTGTCATCCTGTGAATTGCTTTGTGACCTTGGGCAAGTCACTGAATTTTCATTTTATTCAACTGCAAAATGAAGTTAGCTCTTATACTACTGACTTAAAGAGGGACTCTGAAGCTTAAATAAGATAATTCACAATACTTGAAACAAAATGTTGACATGCATTGCTAAGAGTTGATTGTTCACTTTGTCATATTCCCCTGTTCAATTTCTCCTCTGTGTTGCAGGGAGGCATTTAGCTTAGCATTTCATGCTAACAATGACCGTCCATGAACTAAATCTTGTCAGCTAGGTGGCACAGTGGATTACGTTGGGGTCAGGAAGATCTAAGTTCAAACCTGCCTTGAGACACTTACTAGCTGCATGACTCTGGGTCAGTCATTTAACTTCTGTTCACTTTAGTTTCCTCACATATAAAATGGGACTGATAATTACACCTACCTTTCAGGGTTGTTATGAGGAACAAATGAGATAATAATGGGGAAATGCTTAGCACAGTGCCTGGCACATATTAAGCATATAAATATTAGCTATTTTTATTATTTTGAGAGAATAGATATTTCTACAACCTTCCAGGGTGCTGTAATTTTTCCTTTATAGGCACTTTTCAGCCAAATACATCCTTTGGAACTGCCAGATTTTTGCCAACATCCTTAGCCCAAACTTGTGGATAGAAGATCTGGGATGGTTGTGAACATCCAATGTTTCCACAGTCACTGAGGGAGTACATGATCAGGTAAAGACAGTTCTTCAAATGCTTTGGAGATCAGTGTTAGAGAACACTAGTAAAGCATACTGAAAGTTGCAATTTTGGTAACATACCGGACAGGATCGATATTCCAAACTTAAATAGATTCTGAATTTTTTTTCCTCCTTCAGTTTTATTTTGGTGTGGTAATTAACAAGATTGGCCAGCAGAGGGCACTGCACACTGCCAGTCATATCCCTTTCTGAATTTGAAATTTGAACTTTTTTTCCAAAGTACTTTAGTGCATAGGTTATAATCAACATGCATATACTATCATAAAATGAAATGACAGAGTGATGAAAAAATAAGATGAATGATGAGAGAAGTAAACAAAAGTTTCTTCTGCTTAAGAAAAAAACAAGAAAAATAAAACACACTGATAACACTATTAGCCAAGAGAGAAAACAGATAATGCTGATTTTGTTACTTCTGTTTAGAATCCCTTCTGCTGCACTATATGCCTTGATTCTGAATATTAAAAGAAAAAAATACAAACTAATGAACTTTTTGTTAAATTCTTAACTTTAAAAATGGAAATATAATTAATTAGTTTAACAGTCTCTAAACTATTTTTGTGCAGTTTAAGTCCTTTTTACATTTGTTTTCCCAGGCATATTTTAATTAAATTCTTCCATGACTTTTAAGATGCATAAACATTTTTGGGAGTAATTTTTTCCCTAATCCAGCAGTAGCTCAGTGTAGCAGAGACTAGGGCTTCAGCATTGCTACCAGTTTTTTGTTATCTCACAGAGGCTGGGATTTTCATACAATGAATAAACTGAACTGGGACCATACAATCCTGATGGCTTTGTTTGCCAAGCTCATTCACATGATGGAAACCTAGTTTTCATTACTTGTGTAGCATTAAAACAATCCTTGGCAAATTTTCTTTTGCTCTGTAGGTTTGATCAGTAGACCTTGCCACGAAGGCCAACCTTTATTTATTCCTTGTGTGGCAAATTCACAAAAGGTCAGAATGAGCAAGAGATACAGAAAGGGAAAGGTATAGGGACTTCACACTATATTTCCAGTGCCATCTTGTGGTTTTTAATCTTGATGGGATTAGAATGTTCCTATGTCTGCTGTGGCTTTTTATTCTCGGGTTTTTTTTAAATCGTGGGAGGAGGGCTGAAGTTCCAAGGGAAATGGAAGATACTTGGGGCTAGATGGTTGTTTAGAAGTAATGATATCAGTGTAGGGTGCATTGGGAAGATTAATGACAGCCTGGGAGGGAGAGGCTGATGGTCTGAAGCAGTGCTGCAAACCATTAGCACTGGCTGACAATTTATTCCAAGGAAATAACCTTATAGTTAGTCATTAATGTTATTTTAAGATAGTGTGGGGTGTGGGCTTAAAGCCAAGAAATGGTTCAGGTTGGTCAGATATACATATATTAAGAGACCAGATAGGAGAAAAAATGTTGACATTGCCTAAGGGGCTAAGTTTTGCTCCTTATACATTTTCCAACTTCAATTTATTTTGTGCGGCAAGTATATGCTGGCTCTCTTACTTCTCAGGATTCCAAAAGGACACCCTAAGGGGTTAGTATGTTTCTTTCTGTACTGCCATCAACTCAAAACTCCCTTCCCCCTATCTGTGTTCCTTCCATTTTTAGGGGCTTTTCACTAGCACTCTGGTTCCATTTAACCACTTTTTATTTATTAGCTTTTACAAAGGAGTATTTACTTCAAAAATATAACAATTACAAATATACAAACATTTCACTTTTGCTTTCTCCCCCCACCCCCCACCTCAGGATATATATTCTCCCATATATTACTTCAGTCTCCGAAGGATTAGGCTAAAAAAAGTTCAATTTGTACATAGCATTTGTCATCATGCACATATCCAGATGTGGTATGATTGCCAAATGAATCCTAGTCTCAACTTCCACTGGCTGGAGTCCAGAAGCTCACATTTGTTCCTTGGGGCATTGGTGATAGGCTGACTGTAACACTTGGCCTGGAACATGAGGGTGCTGGAAAACCTGCTGGCTTTTTTAACTCATTAGGTTATGAGGGATCACTCCTTTCACCTAGAATGGAAGAGAACCTATCATTAGCCTGAGGGCAACATGGCCTCAGAGGGAGAAAGCCTTTTTACCTTTACAGCATGGTCTCTCACTGGACATTAAGGAGCAAGAATTCACCAAATGAAGCTAAATGAGTAAATGAGGCCAAGAGAGGAAGGAGCTGAAACTGACTGGCCTGTTTGAAAGCCTCTAGTTACAGGTTGTAAATATAAGCTCCACAGTCTCTCAAAGTCATTTCCCTTTTATACCACCACATTTTTCCTGGAAGCATTCTCTCTAGCATCTTCTACGTGGAGAGAGGTTACATATGCTAAACAAGCTAATGGGGGCAATGTAGATACCATTTATATGGGAATACTCAAAAGAATGGAAGTTAGGTGGTACAGTGGATAGAGTGCTGGGCAGTCAGGAAGATTCATCTTAGTGAGTTCAAATCTGGTCTCAGAGTCTTACTAGCTGTGTGACTCTGAGCAAGTCGCTTAACCCTGTTTGCCTCAGTCCTTCATCTGTAAAATGAACTGGAGAAGGAAATGGCAAACCACCCCAGTATCTTTGCCAAGAAAACCCCAAATGGGGTCACAAAGAGTTGGACAGGACTGAACAGCAAATAACACTCAAAAGAATATTGGTGCAGAGAAATAGCAGAACCCACATACCAGAATACTCTTGTTTGTTCGTTGGGAAAGTAACTTAGAACTGCTGCTGAGTGAGTGCAGTTTAGCAATCAAGAGGAAAAGTAGATAAAAGATTTTCTCTAGTTCCATCACTAGATGTATTAAAGCTTTCCTTTCTAAAAGAGTGATAGCAAAATACCTTGTGTTTTAAGCTAGAAGAATAATGACACAGTCCACTCCTCTTCTGATGAAAATTCCATTGGAAGTCAGAACTGTAAACAGAAATTCCACTATTTTGTGCCCACTTAAGTTGTGCCCATAAATGACCATGAGACTAGTGCAGCACTGGCAAGCAGTGACCAAAAGGAAGCAATACCTTGTAGAAGTTCAATGTTCCATAAGCATAGTTGTTCCAGACTATACACCAGATAGAGATGGTATGCTATACAAGACCATTGGGGAGAAGGGAGCAGAGGCAGTGTGAGGGCATCATCAAGAGATATATGGGGCTCTATAGTGACTTAGTTATGATTCCTCCCTCTATGCAGGTTCCCTGAACACATCCCTTTTCTACATGTGTCATTTTACATGAGTTACACATTTTCCCTGTCACTGTGCCTCTATGCACCTGTCCTCCCCTCATGCATGCACCTTCACATGTGTACATGTTTATGGCCCTGGCCACATGTTCCTTACATGCATCCTTCTCCATGTATGTTTCTTAAGTGAGTCTACCACTGTTCCCAGTGACAACGTGTTTGTTTTTGATAGAATGTTCTCCAAGTTTATAGTTTAGAGATTTTTTTGGGGGGCCACTTTTCTTATTATAGTATTTCATTAAATACTTTTGTTTTTAAAGAACTAATTATGCTATCTGACTGGTAAAAGTAAACACATCAGTGGGGGTTGATAAGCTGTGGTTTAGAGTGGTTATGGAGCCAGTGTTTTGTACCTGGGATAACCTTGTCTGTTATCAGCTGAGGTATGCTTCAATTGTGATAATAGTGTTTTCTTCCTCCCCTGGCCAGCATCAATAATTTTGTTTTTATAGGAGGAAATTGATTTGATAATAAAATAGACCAGTAACCTATATTTTAATAAATCTGAATCACTTCTCTATTATCTTTACATTTTCATCCAAGGACCTGATCTGTTTCATAATTTGACATAATAAGTGGTGCAGCAGTTATCTGACTGGGCTTTCAATTCCTCTACTTGTTTGCATTAATGGGTAGAACCTAAACAGCACTTTCAAAGTAAACTGCTGCTATACTGTAACAGGGAAGTGTCAAATTGGCAAGAATGTTGCTGCCAAATGGTGTCTTTGTAATGGACATGGCAGCATTTTTGTAACACAACCCTGACTATTTTTTTCTCAGGCAGTTGTAAATTGTTGGCATTATGTGAGGGATTCAATAGGAGCGACAGAATCCCCAGCTGAAATGCTATACAGAAAAGCCCTATCTCTTTATTCTCCACTGCTGCCATCTGGCACTACCACCCCTGGCATATGTGTCCAAGTGATTTGTCCTGTATCCCGTGGCACTACAGTGTCTCTTGTGACCACTGAGCTCCATGGTAGACTGTCTGATGCCTCGCAAACTGCTGTTTCTCAGTGCAGGGGCCCTGGAAAATGATGGTGGGGGCAGGTGGGGGATAGAATGGCAATAGGAATATGAGTGATGGTAATATTTCCTCTATAATATGTGTGTAAATAAATCTTTAAGCTACATAGTCCTGCTGCTGTTACACATAATGAAAGGCATGAAAACAACCACGACTGTTTATCCTTTAATTGATGCTGCTGAAAAGCCTCATTAGTATTGCAAACCCCAGTGGTAAGGAAGATGTGAGAAAACCAGGCTTGCAGCTGGATTTTAGGAAGCTTGTTGGTAAATTCTAAACAAAACAAAACCAAAAAAAAAACTCTTCTGAAAATGAAAATTCATTTTATAAATAAGAATGAGGGCTATTACAGGCTAAGTGGAGTGGTAGATAGAAAGCTGCACTTGGAGTTGAGTTATATAAACTCCACTTATGCAGGATCTTATAATATTACCAATTCAGGGGTCTTAACTTGTGTTCTTTGAATTAAAAAAAAATGCTAACTGTATTTTAACATAATTGGTTTTATTTGTAATCCTATGCATTTTATTTTATACATTTTAAAATCATTATTCTGGTTAGAGGTCCATAGGCTTTACCAGACTGCTAAAAGGGTTTATGACAACCTCCCCCCCCCACATAAATAAAAGTTAAGAACCAATGAAATAGATGGTCTCTATAAAGGTTAAGAAGGCCCATGAAGCCATCTGTGTCCTTTGAGGAGGTGGAGGAGGGGAGCAGAGCTGATAGTCAAGGAGCATTTATTAAAGCACTTGATATGTACCAGGCACTGTGCTAACTACTAGAGACACAAAAAAGAGACAAAAGATAGTCAGTCTCTGCCCTCAAGGAGCTCACAATCTAATGGGGGAGACAACAAGTAAACGAATATGTATAAACAAACTTTATGCTAGATAAATAAGAAATAATTAACAGGAAAGACATTAGAGTCAAGAACAGTTGGGAAAAGCTTCCTGTAAAAGGTGGGATTTTAGTTTATCTCTACATTATCATGGCAATAGATAATATGATAGAGGAGAAAGTAAAGGCTAAAGTTCACTTTGTATCTTTGAGAGGCATCATGCTTAGCAGTCCTTGAAAATATCTTAATTAGTCATTAAAAATTAACTTGTATTTACTTTGTATATATTCTATCTTGGTGTATATATACATATACACATTTGTATATGTATACACATAAATGCACACATATGTATAGTTTGTTGAAATTGAATGTGAACTCCATGAAGGTATAGACTATATTATTTTTGTCTTTGTATCCTGACTACCTGTCTGGCACATAGTAGACAGAATGATAGGGACTGGATCTGTGATTCCATTGTTATAGGGAACTGCCATGTAATAAATGCTTGCTCATTGTTGATGGGCAGTTTCTATCTGATTGGAATAGTAGAGGAAGTAAAGGAGGCACAATGGTTTATCTCTTCCCCACTCAGTTTTTGCGGGAACAATAATAGATCTTAGGATAATGGATCCCAACAAAGCTCATATGACTTGATCAAAGACACAGTTTACTATTAGTCAACTGATTGCAAAATGAGTCATCACTTGGGAAAAGGAAAATAGAGAAGGTATCATATTGTCCTTAATTCTCAAGAAGATATTGCTCAGTAGGCCTAGCTCCTAGCAAGAAGGAACCTGCAAAAGTCTTTGTTACCTGCTGAAAGAAGAAGTAACAGTTGGAACCTAAGGATAGTCATTCGAAATTTTCTTTTCTCCTCTGTTCTTTTTCTCCTTACTATTGAACTGAAGAGACTTGATCTAGGTGCATATGGTTTTTATTTCTTACTCTTCCTGTAGAACACAGGAGCATGACCCCTTTTCTAGGGACAGCATTTTCCTTGGGGTAAGGGTTATAATGATAGAAGGTTCTTTTCCCTCTTATTCCTTGTAGGCAACAGAACAAAAGGCTGTGCCAGTTGGGAGAAGGCATATTGTGTTCCTTATGGAAATCAGAAAATAGAAGTGCTAATGTTCTGAAGGGCCTTTTTCTGGTATTTTCCTGCTCACTAGAAGTTATTCTTCAAGATGGCACAGCCTTCTGTTCTGTTGCCTACTGGGAAGAAGAGGAGAAAGAACCTTCCATTGTTACAACCCTTTCCCCCAGGACATTGCTATCACTGGGGAAGGGGTTATGCTCTTCTGTTCAGCATTTTGTCTCTTTTGCTTGACTTAAGAAGTTCAGGGAGCCTTGTGGCAATTAGTCCCAAGGACCCAGGAGAGATGATCCATTGTAATCATCTTGACTATTCCTATTTCCTTTTTGGGCAGGGCTCCTAAACCCTGTATTTCAAGAGAATTCTCTCTCTCTTTCTCTCTCTCTCTCTCTCTCTCTGGTTTACTAGATTTTAGTAAAGCATGCGATAAAATATCTTACATTATTCTTATGGGAGAGAGAACAACAGGATTAGAAAAGTGAGGACTATTCAAATCGTCAGACTCAAAAAAAATGGTTGTTAATAGTCTATTTGACAGGAAGTCTTCAGTGTAGTATCCTCAGGATCTGTGCTTGACCTCATGCTACTCAACATATTTATCAATGACTTGGCAAAAGCCATAGCTGTCATTCTCTTTAAAATAACACAAAGCTGAGAGACATAGCTAACAGTTTCCATTACGGAGTCAGGACCTAAAAAAATCTTCAGAAGCTAGAATATTGGGTTGTGCGATAAAATTCAATGGGGAAAATGTAATGTAAAGTCTCATATCTGGGTTCAAAAAATGAACTTCACAAATATAAAATAAAAGACTTATGGTTAGATAGTAGTTTGGGGAAAAAAATCATGAAATTTTAGTGGAATACCAACTCAAGTTAGCAGTGTGATGGAGAACCTCCTGCACCTGATCAAAAAATTGCCTAACAAGATCCTGGGTTGCATTGATAGAGGCATAACTTCCAGGAATGAAGAGGCAAGAGTCTTGTGATGATCTGCCCTTGCTAACTCACATCTGAATTATTGCATTCTGCTCTAGGCACCAGAGTTTAGGAATGACATTTATAAACTAGAAGGTCAACCAGGATGGTGAAGAGGTTTGAGTCCATGTCATATGAAGTTTGGTAGAAGGAACTAGGAATATTTTTCCTGGAAAAGAGAAGTCTCAGAGGAAGCATGGTATCTTTGTTCAAGTAAATGACTGGTTTTCAAATGGAATAAGGGTCAGACTTGTTCTGTTTGGCCCCACAGAGCAGAATTAGAAGTAATGGGTAGAAATTACAGAGAGGGAAATTTAATTTTGATGCCAGGAAAAAATTCCTAATAATTAGAACTGTCCAGAATTGGAGTGGGTTGTCTCTGGAGGAAGTGAGTTCCACCTCACTGCAGGCCTTCAAGTACTTGTTGAATATGTTGCAATGGGGATTCTTTTTACAAATTTTCAAATATGAGTTGGACTTGACTGCTGAAGTCCCTTTCTATTCTGGGATTCTGATCCTCTCAGAAATAATTGTGTTTCATATCTTTAGAGTTATTTCTAAGGGTTCTATTTTTATTGTTGAGGAGTCCCTTTGATAGATTTATATGCTTATACTGATCTAGGAAATTTCACAATAATTCATATACTTGCGAGTCCCCATTGAATCTCTTTTTCTGTCTTTCTCTTTTGTTGACTCTGTCTTTGTCTGTCTTCTTCCTTTTTCTTTCTTCACCACCTCTTTTTCTCTCTCACCTTCCTTTTTATTTATCCATCATGAATTCTATTAGTTGTTGCCACAAATATCTCTAAAGTAATGACACAGAAAAGATATGTGTGGTCTCATTAACAGGTTCTTGGAGGAAAGTCCAGGGCTCATCAGAGATAATATGATATAGTAGAAAAACTGCTAGATTTGGAGTTAGAAGAGAGTCGAGTGGCTTTATCACTAGCTCTATCACTAGTTGTGTGAGACTATGGCCAAATCACTCTACTTCTCTGAGCTTCAATTTCTTCATCTGTTAAGTTGATGATAATAACAATGATAATTTATGTAGTTTTTCATTATTATGAGATAATAGATGTAATCTGCTGTATAAACCTTAAAGCATTGTACTATTACAGCTTTTGTAGCTGCCATCACCAAAAATCTGCTAGGAGCTTTGCAACTCTGATTTCACTGTCCTGGTCAGTTTCGAAGCGACTCAACTGAAGGTACCGATCCATAGATGGAGAATATTGTTTTTTTCCCCCCACAATCTTATTACTTCATGTAACCCATGTTATAGTCAAACTAAATTACTAGATATCTACAGATATCATCCTGCTGTCTCCTGTTTACAAGCCTTTCCCTTATGGCTGGAATTGACTTTCCCTATGTAACATTTGTGGATGGAGGGTAGAGGTATAATTGACTGGGTGATAGTATCACTACTCTCTTATCCTTACCCCCTTTGTCTCTAGAGATCTTGTTATAATAATTAATTCATTGTTTAGCCCAGGGGCTCTGTATTGACACCTCCAGTCTACATGGTCTATTTCACTCCTGCTTTATGGTGTTTATGTTAAAGTTAGAAATATAATCACAATGCTTAGAGCCCACAGTTAGGAAAATTCCCAACATTTAGCTAAACATTTGGTTCTTTGCCATAATTTAAATTTATGTTTATTCCTAGGTAACCCCTGGCCTCTTTAAAGTTGAAGCAAACTTTAGGTTACCACAAATGTTGAAGGGAAAGAAGTACATAGAATATATTACAGTGTCTGTTATTGGAAAAACATGGGGAAGGAAAATAGGAGAAAGAGCAAATCTATTTTTTGACCTTTCCTTAGTTCTTGAAAAGGTGGATACAATAGGTAGACTCAGTACTAGTCTTTTGCTCCTAGACAGTAGCGGACAGTAGCCCTTCTTGATCCCTCCTTTCTCTGCCATGTCTCAGTCCTTGTTTTGCTTTCTCATTTTGTATGATGCCTCCTGTGCCACCACAGATTTCTATCTGAGTTCATTAAGTTCTGGGCAGGGATGGGGAGACTGATCTCATTGCTGCTACTGCTTAGCCATTGAAGTCCCCACCACTTCCTTTTAGTTTGTCTCTCACTCTCCATCTCTCTATCTATTTTCAACTCTCTTCTCTGCATCCCCCTCCAGACAGATTTAAAACTTTTAAAAAATCATGCTACGGTGGTTTCTTGTTCTCCCAGGGGTGAAGGAATTCAACTCCCAGCATCCTCAGTGACTTAGTCTCTCCTAGAAAGGCTACCAGTTCATCTTTTGTTACGCTATATCTGATGAAATCCTAATCTTCCTCCAAGACCTAGCTCAGTCATTATCTCCTCAATGAAACCTACCTTGATCCTGCTAGAAATGATTTTTATTTCTCCCATCTCAAATTGTTTTTTATTTCACTTCTCTTAAGTATCAGTTACATCCTAATTTATAGCATAGCTATTTGTATTTGTGTACATATCTTGTCTCCCCACTACATTGTAAGCTCCTTGAGGGCAGGGACTATTTTGTTTTTCATCTCTGTACCCTTAGGGCCCAGTATGATGTACTTACTCTACGCATATACAAGGTATCTAATAAATGTTAATTGTATTGGTTCATCATACATCATACCACAGATTAGAATTCAGAAACACTAAGATTCCTGTACGTTCTTGATGTTCATTTAAAAAAAATAAAGTTCAGTTTTGGAATTGCAAAAGGAGAAGGCTACTGGGAATTAGGTTCTTGGGTAATTGAAGGATTAGGTCCGAGGCTCCTGCCTATTGGCTTAGGCAGCCAGGAAATTCCACTGGCTAGAATTAGTGTCTGTCATCAGTGACCTTTTGCCAGCTACTGGAATTTTAGACATTACAAACATAACTTTCCTACTGTCTTCTAGACTGGCTGATAGAAAGGGAAAATATTTGCTGTGGGCAAATTAAATCAGTTACAAGCAGATCAACAGATTAGGGGTGATGGGGCTAAGTTTTAGCTTACTGTCAGTAATAGTACTATTAGGTAGGGGTGAGGTGGAGTATCTCATTATTGAACTTCTCTAGAACCTAGCTAGACATGTGTTTGAAATATAACCAAGTGAGATTTATAAGCTTATTGATGTCTTGGTGATACTTTGATACCTGAAAACTTAGGATAGAAGCAGCTATAGCAATTGACAATACCCCTACAATGAATAGAGAAACATAGCCTAAGGCTGCAAATAAATTTCCTTGCTCTCATTTGCAGTTCTAAGTAACTACATATTCATAGAGACTATCTTTTTGAAAAGTTTGGTGGAGATTGAAATCTTTCTTTTTTCCCCCTTCTTTTTAAAAAGGGAAAATCCTTTGATTTGTAGGTTCTGCTATTAGGTACATGGACTTTTAAGAATGATGACATTGGAATAAAGGAAATTTATTGAATTGAAGGTTAGTTAGTGCAGTAAGGTTTAAAAAAAAAGTATTGCAGTCTGGAGGGGAATGTTAGTGAATATTTATTGAAGAGCTACTCCACATAAGCTCACCTGGGAAAATGCAAAAAAAATACAAGAGTCAGTCTCTGTCTTATAGGAATTTGCTATCTTGTTGCTGAAGCAAAATTCATGCAAATAGAGCATCTGGAGAACAATTTTACTAAACAATTACAGGGATCACAAACACACTAAGAGTGTTAAACTGAGAAAGTACAGGTGACTGAGTGGCTATGTCATCTTAGACAATCTCTGAAGGCAGAGCTGCTCAATTTTATTTTGCTTCTGTTTTTTCTTTTAAAAAGAGGAACATTTTGGTCTGAGAAGGACTGAATCAGAAAAAAGAAATGACTAATAAGAAGATGATATATAAGAAAGGAGATTGTAAGAGCTGCTATTGATGAGTTCAGGTCACCTAACTCAGGTGAAACTTATTTTGGGAATCCTGAAAAAACTGCTAAATGTGTTTAGTGAGACATTGTCAGTAATATCTGAGAGATCATGGAGAACAGGAGAGTTGGAAATGGAGGAAGGCCAAATGTCCCATTTTTTAAAAAGAGAAGAAAATAAAAATTTAATGAGTAAATTAAAATTTTGAGCCACTGGTATTTAGATAAAATCTTGGAAAAGAAAACTTATGTTTAAAGTTTATGCTCTGAAAGTCCATTTTTATTGAACACAAATAATTGTGATATATTTCGCATGAACTATTTCCTACAAAAACTTCCTGCCTCTGCCTTCTCACTCTCCCTTGCCCTACAAGAAAGGAAAAAGAATGGGGTCTGCAAACTATATATCAGTAATCTGGACCTTGATTTTTGACAGAATTCTAGAACGTATTAAAGAAAATGTTCATATTTTTTGGAAAACGAAATCATACTTATACAATCAGCATGGCTTCATTAGTTGAGATAGACTTTCCTTTTTATTTTTTTCCCTGAAAGGGTTACTACATGGGTAGATCTGGGAATGACAAAAACATGGTTTACCTAGATTTTGGCAAATCACTCGATAAAGTCTCTCATGTTGGAGAAATATTATCTAGACAATAATATGATTACATAGATTTGGAACTGGTTGAATGACAGGACACAAATATTTCAGTGTTAATTTGAAATGTCTTTAGTGGAGTTCCTGAGGGATTTATCCTTAGGCTAGTGCTGTTTAACATTTTTACTGGATAAAAACATAGATACCTCTTCATCAAATTTTTAGGTGACACAAAGCTAGAAGGCATAACTAACACACTGAATGACAGTCAACATCCAGAAAGACTACTGTTATAAATCTAAGGTTAACTTTAATAAGGATGAATATCAAGTCTTATACTTGGATTCAAAAAAATCAAACTCATACTTTAAAGATGGCTAGACAGTAGTCTGATAAAGATTTACATATTTCAGTAGGTTACATGATAAAGATGAGACAAAATTATGGTATGTCAGATGAGAAAGCTAAGGCAAAGCTGAGTTCCATTGAGATTTCTGGTGTCCAAGAATAAGGAAATGATAATTCCATTGTACTCTACACTGTTCACTCCACATCTGAAGATTATATTTAGCTTTGCGTGTTGCATCTTAGGAAGGACATCTATAAATTTAGAGAGTACCCAGAAGAGAGTAATCATGATGGTAAAGAGTTTCAAAATTGTGCCATGTGAGGACTATTTGAAGGAACTTGGAATACACAGCTTAGAGAAGAAAATATAGGACTCATAATAGTTGTCTTTAAGTATCTGAAAATAATGGGATATTACACTTGTCGCTCCAGAAGGATAAATATGAGTAATAGTTGGAAATGGTAGAGAGGCAGATTTAGGCTTAATGCCAGGAAAAATTTCCCAATAATAGAGTTGAGAAACAAGTATAATGCTTTCAGATAATTAGGCTAAAGAGATACCTTTTAAAATGGGAATGAGGTGTGGCCAGGGAAGTGTAGACACACCCCGGCATGACTCCACCGAATCAACTAACAGCAGGCCCGAGTAGCTCAGACAGGAAGCAGACTAGGCCTCAGGGAACTTTCACCTCAGGAACTTTCACCTCACAGGCTCATGAACTTTCACCTCATAGGCTCATGAACTTTCACCTCACAGCTTCAGGAATTTTCACCTCATGAACTTTCATCTAAGGAACAACAGACCCTGAGTGGGGGAAGACTGAAGGACCCCCTGCTGTTTTTGGAAGCCAGGCCTGGCAGTTCTGACCATAAGTGGCCCCCGATGGTGGCTGTGGGCCAGGGGGTGTGAGGACATGCCCCGGTGAGTACAAGGAGCAAGAGCATTTTCGGGTGGGGTCCCCTAACGGTGGCTTAGAGGAGGAGAGGAGCCCCTGAGGTTGAGCCTTCAGACAGAATTCAGAAAATAACAGTAAGGAGGCCTGAGGCCCAGGGCAAGGTTACCCACCACTCGGGATTAAAACTTGATTATAATAATAAGCTGCTAAAAATAAAATAAAATAAAAATGAATAAGCAAGGGAAAAAGAACCCGACCATAGATAGCTACTCTGTTGTAAAAGAAGATCTGGGTTCATATTTAACGGAAGATAGGTAAAACAAACAAACGAAAAAACCTACTCCTACCCCTAAAGAGTAACGTCAAATGCTCATAAGCCCCCAAAAAAAGTTCTTGGAAAAACTTAAAAAGGAATTAAAAAATCAAATAAGAGACATCAAGGAAAAATTAGGAAGAAAAATAAAAGCAATCCAAGAAAATTTTGAAAAGAAAGTTAACCAGTTGGAGAAAGACTTCTAAAATCTTAAGGAAGAAAATAACTCCTTGAAAACTAGAGTTGGGCAAGAGGAATCAAATGACATTATAAGATACCAAGAAATAATAAGACGAGAAAAAATAGAAGATAATTTGACACATCTCATTAGAAGAGACTGATCTGGAGAGCAGATTGAAGAGAGACAATATAAGATTTGTCATATTACTTGAAAGTTATGATCAATAAAAGGAATCTGGATACAATATTACAAGAAATTATTAAAGAAAATTACCCTGACGTTCTACAGCAAGAAAGTAAAGTAGAAATAGAAAAAATGGCAGAAAAAATCTACCATTTACCATCTGAAAGAGATCCCAGGACAAAAACTTACAGTCATGGCCAAGTTTCAAAACTCCCAGGTTAAGGAGAAAATATTACAAGCAGAAAGAAAAAAAAAAGCTGTAGAAACAGTCAGGATTTCACAAGACCTAGCAGCTTCTACTCTAAAAGACTGGGATATTATAATTTCAAAGAGCAAAAGAATTGGGGTTGCTTCCAAGAATAATTTACCCAGCAAAGCTGAGTATAATCCTGAATGAAAAGAAAAAAGGACATTTGACGAACTGAAAATCTTTCAGGTATTTGTAAAAAAAAGACCAGAACTCAATGGAAAATTTGACATAAAAGATCCAGAAGAAACATAAGGAAAACATTAAAGACAAATGATAAGACAGTTAAGGTCAAACTGTTTACTTATTATATATATGAAAATGTTATCAGTGTTCTTAAAACTGTCATCATTGCTAAAATAGTTTGAAAGAAAGGTTGGGGCTTAGTTGTATGTGATGGAATGATTCTAAAAAAACAAAATTAAGTAGGAAAAGGTAAAAGGGAACAATAATATTGTAAAAATAGGATGAAAGCCGTAACTATTACAGAGGAAGCAGGTGGCGGTGGAGGGCTGGTAATGTTGGAATTTTACTCTCAATTGTGTTGAAGAGGAAACAATTTGTACATCTAGGATGGTGTAGAAGTCTTCTGAGCATGGAGAGAAGTGAGAAAACTGGGGGACAGGGTGGGGGAGAGACTTTTAGAGGGCTGTGTGGATTAAGATTTGGGAGAGTAGAGGGAGAGGATGGAAAGATTCTTGGAGGGATGGGTGAAGTGGGAGTGATGGGGGAGAAGAAGATAAGGTAACAAGGATTGGGTAAAAAGAGAGGCTGAGAAAGAAAATAGTAAAAATAAGATGGAGGGAAATTCACAAATGGTAATTTATAACTTTGAATGTGAATGAGATGTTTATAGCAGCTCTTTTTGTGATGGCAAAGGACTGGAAATTGCAGGAATGTCATCAATTGGGGAATGGCTGAACAAGTTGTGGTATAGGGTTGTGATGGAATACTACTGTTATAAGAAAAGATGAGCTCCATAATCTTAAAAGGACATGGGAAGTCTTTCATAAAATGATGAAGAGTGAAGTGAATAGAACCATTGTTTTAAGAGTGACTTTAAGTGAATAAATTATTTTGTATATTATAAATACTTAAATTAACCATAAAGGACATATGCGGAATCTTTCCCTCAGCCAGCATAAAAACAATGGAGTAATGCTCAACTGGGACTATTTACTGGGACTATTTACTTAGAAGTCACTCTAAAAGGGACTAGTGGACCAATATACCTCATAGAAAAATTACAACTGATGGGAAGTAGGCCCAGTGAGAGCAATCATACATTGTTAAAGATGTGAGTTGCTCCATCCCTCACATTTGCCATGGACATAAGCATCCTCTCTTTGTGCATCCCTCATTTAAAGCAGCTTGGTGATGCAGTGGATAGAAAGCTGGGCCTGGAGTCAGGAAGACCTGAGTCCAAATCTGGCCTCGGATGCTTACTAGTTATGTGGCCCTGGACAAATCATTTAACCTCTTATTGCCTCAATTTCCTCATCCGTAAAATCAGGATAATAATAACATTTACTTAATAGGGTTGTTGTGAGGATCAAATAAAATGACATTGGTAAAGTGCTTAGTGCAACGCTTGACATATGGTAGGTGTTATATAAATGTTATTATTACTATTATCAGTGTTATTATTACTATTATTTTAATCCATTTGTATGTCCACAGTTCCCCTTTCCCCCTATACACAATGGCATGTGTCTTTGTGCAAGCGTATGCCTATGTTTATAGGATGAATATTCTATTACTATTTTTCTTGCTATGCTTTGAACAAATTGTGTCTTCTGGTTGACTAGAGAAATAGTAGATACATCTGTAGGTATTTGTGGAATATGGTTCTGAGTGGATGAAGACCAATGGAATACCTTAAACCTTGGGTAGCTATTCTGGTCATACCATGTGTGAGAAGGAGGTGCCCCATGTGCTGTAGAAAGAATTGTCTTGACTTTCTTTCTAAAAATCTAGGACAAAGAAAACATGAATTATAAGGCAATAATCAAAAAAGGGCATTTCTCTACTATAATTTCTGACACTCTCCCATTTCCCCTAGATAGATAGATAGAATAGATTATTCAGAAGTTGGGGATAGAGATATAATGAGTGCTCTCGGCATTTTATTTTTCCATTTTGGTAGAAGGTAAGCAGGTACACAGTAAACAGTAAACTTGCAAATAAATCTAAAAACTACAGGTCAGGAAAAAAAAGACAATAGATGGGCCTGGAATTTTTTTTTTTAAATGCAAGAAGTAGATTAATAAATCAAATCCAATAGTTTTTAAATCACCATTTTCCATAGGTCCATTTTTCTTTTATTATTCTGTCTCCTTGTTTCTTGCACAGGTTCCATGTTTTTTCCTCTCCTCATTCTTTTCATTTTCATCTATTCCATTCTTTAATTTAATTTCCCTTGAACACATTCAGTTATCCTCCTTGCATGTTTTCTCCTTCTACTTTGATTTTGTTTTTCCTTTGGACTTCTTAGTTTTGTCCTGTCTTTGCTTTTGTCTTCTTTCTTAAGAAGACATATATATGTATATATATATATGTTTTTATTTGGTGGATTGAGAGCTCTTCCAAACCTTGAAAAAGTTTATTTTCTACTTTAGAACACAATCCAGAAATTCACTGAGTAATAAAGGCTTATTTGACTGAAGTGACTGGGATTACTGATGGTATTTTTAAGTTTTGATTTGTGAATTACAAAGAATATATGATGTGATAAAAAAAAAATCATTTGAGAATCCATCTGAAATTTCTATCTCACAACCTGAAGTAGAATGGAATAGATTTTGTCAAAGAAAGATTCAACCGTATCTAACTATTTTCATCTTCTAAATATTTGCATTCATGTTGAGTCTAAGAAAGGTTAGGAGCAGAAAAGTTGAAATGCTAGGGAAGATCTGTTAGAAATATTGGAAATGTACTTTACTGTTTAATGCTTTTATTCAATGTCTGAATGTCCTTTATGGGTTTATTTACCTTGTCTGTCCATTTGTGTCTAAGTTCTCTGCCTTAGTTTGGATAGCTAGAGGAGAGGATATTTTACCTAAAACTTGTCATATGGTGGTTTTCCTGTGTTTTTTTTTTCTCTTACCTGATTGCTTCATTTGCTGAATCTTCATCCAGCTCATGTCCATTAACCATGGTTGTTCCACAGAACTCTGACCTGGGTCCTCTTCTCTTCTTCCTCTATACTATTTTACTTAGCGATCTCATCAATTTCCATAGATTCATTATTATCTTTATGCTGATGATTCTCATGTGCAAACATAATTGTATGCATGCATGCATACATACATACATATGTATGTATATATCCAGTCCTAACCTCTTTGTGGATCTCCAGATTTTATATCTCCAACTATTAGACAGCTCATACTGGATATCCTATAGATACCTTAAACTCAACATATCCAAAACTGAACTAATCTTGGGTTGTTTAAAGAGAGCCATAGATTCAAGGAATAAAGAGGTGATAATCCCATTCTGCTCTGCTGTGGTCATTCTATACCTGGAGGATTGTCTTCGTTTCTGGGTGCCACATTTTAGGAAGAGGAGCAACATTCAAAGGAATGTGAACCATCGTGGCCAAGGGATCATGTTACATGAAGACTGGTTGAAAGAACTGGTAGTATTTATCTCACTGGGGACCTGGTAGCTGCCTTCAAGTATTTAAAAATCTTTCATGTAGCATAAGGATTATATCTGTTCTCTTTGTATTAGAGGGTTGGAATAGGAGCAATGGGTAGAAGTTCCTATGTGACTGTGGACAAGTCATAACAATTTTTTTTTTCTGGAGCATTACAAATTGGATAGGATGAAGGAAAAATTGGCCTTTGCTCTCTCTTATAGTTCTTTGGCTATGCTTTCCTTTTTTCCTTCCTTCCTTCTCCCCTTCCCTCCCTTTTTCCCTTCGTCCCTCCCTTCCTTCCTTTCTCCTTCCCTCCCCCCCTTTCTTTTCTCCTTCTTTCCTTCCTTTCTTTCTTCCTCCCTCCCTCCCTCCTTTGTTCTCTCTCTCTCTCCCTCTTTCTCTTCATCCTGTCTTTCTTTCCATATATGCTGATGGACTCCCCACTTACTTCACAGAGCTGGTTGTTAAATTGTGTGTGTGACCATTTACACCTCTGAAATTGACAAACACTACAAACCAGGGCTTGATTTATTGTTTTGTTGATTGCTTAGGCTTAACAAAATAATGGGAAAATGTTAATGATACATATTAACCTTAAAACAGCTGTGCAAAATGGAGTTGGAGATTTATTTGTGGCTTTTCCTAGATTATTTCTTAGAAATGGAAAGGCAAATATTCAAAAACTTGAGTTAAACCCATAGCATTCATAAAATTCACTAGGTATTTTAGACACATAGTGCATTGGTTTACACTGGCATTTATTCTCCTTATTAATCTTAAGATAAGGGCACTACTCAGGGACCACCCCAGGTGGTCTCTCTACTTTGAGACTTAATTTGGATTAGCATAGGAATGTCTCAAGTCCAGTGGTCATGTGACTTGTTGCATTTGGCTCCCAAGGATAGAGAAGTTTTGTTAACAAAGAAGTCTTTTGTTTTTATATCATAATTGGCACCCCTTCTAAAATATTCCTATTTATTTTGGATATGATTTTGCTTTAATAAATTGCTTTGGTATTCAGAAAGACAATCTCTTCCCCTGGGCAAGGAGCTTTATTTAAATTTACATAAATTTCTATGTACATATACAGTTTATAAGGTATGATATATAATGCTTAATCTAGTGATTGTGCAAATCTTAGTGTTTTTTATGTTTTTTTGGATTGCTAATGGGTGAAGATATTTCTGGGATTGATTCTGATAAATTAGCTCCATAAATTGTAAACTGACTGCTAACATTATATTTTAATCTATTAAAATTTACCAAATATTTAGTTATGTGCTTTGTTTGCCTTGGTTTTCTCAACTGTAAAGTGAGGATAATAATAGTACCTACCTTGCAGGGTTGTTGTAAGGATCAGTTGAGATAATTTATAAATTCATTTAGCCTGGCACATAGAAGGTGCTATATTAAATATTCTTCATTCAATAAACTTTTATTGTGCACCTACAAAGTGCTTTTATTCTTTATGTGGCTCTTTTGGTAGGGAGAGGAGATTCTTTTTGTGGTAAAAATTTTGTACTTTATAATTTCACGGTTGATATAAATACACTATTACAGCACAGAAGGGCCCTACTGTGTTTTAGTGAATGTTAGGATAGAGTCCATCTTCTTTAGTTAAGATTGCATGCCTGTGAAGCCCATTAAAGAAAAGCACATAAATGCTGATAAACTGTCTTCTTAGCAAGACTAGAAAATAGACAAAACAAGGAAGTGTTCTCTTAAAAATGATGCATGCAGAGAACCATGATTCCAATAA
The DNA here is from genome assembly GCF_900497805.2 of Vombatus ursinus. NCBI lineage: Eukaryota > Metazoa > Chordata > Mammalia > Diprotodontia > Vombatidae > Vombatus > Vombatus ursinus. The sequence continues at coordinate 12,630,875 of NW_020949351.1, forward strand.
CAAAAAGGATTGAGGATATGTTATGTCTTTCTGTGAGACAGGAAGGAAAGAAGAATCAGATCCCATGTATCATAATAATAATTGTAAGAGGATTAAATACTATGGCCCTAGGAAGTACTTCTAAATCATGATAGCTAGGGGTTGTGGAGGAAACTTGGAGGGATATAACTTGGCACCTTTTCGGCAAAGCTGTATGAAGATTTAAAGGTGAATAATAGGATTCGGTCAATGTTATGGTGTTTCCTTATCCAGGTTGTATTTAATCTAAATGAAACTAAAGTGATAGGATAGAAAATGAATATTTAATAACTGACCTTCTAGGCATTTTAAAGGACTTGATACATGGGCTTGCAACAAAACTATTCCTTACATTCCATTCCTCCTTCTTTCTTTTCAGTGTATTGAAGATTCAGGCTCCAGGCTGTGGAAGCGTGATGGGGCTGTAGAGAGCAGCTTTCTGTGTTGCAAAAGATCTCTGTAGGAGAGTGGAAGAACAGAGGAACAGGGGAAAGATATGTATCAGTGCTTGAAATACAGTTCAACTTCATCCCACCCCTTCTTCCCAAAGCCTCAGAGACAGAAACTGTAGAAAGCAACCCAGACCACAGGCTCTGCAGTTCTCTGAACTACCAGTGTTGCCAGAGAAATGACGAAAAGAGGAAGCAGTATAGGAGGACACTAGGACAAGATACTGTGTGTATGTGTGTGTGTGTGGCTCGGCAGCACCCACTAACCTTGAGGGAAAAAGCCCAGCATCTGGCTGCGGCCACATCTGCTTTTTCCTCCAAAGTCACTTGGGATAGAGGCCTAAGAATGGTAAACTATGAAATACCTAGTGTGCCAGGAGGCTGAGATTCTTTGAGATCCAGACCCTAGGGAAACCAGCATTAGAAAAGAGGGAATCAGAATCAATAGGGAAAAATAACAGTGTGTGTGTGTGTGTGTGTGTGTGTGTGTGTGTGTGTGTGTGTAAAAACTGAAATTAATACAAATGTCAGAAAGGAGAAAACTCAAAGACCTTGAAAATAAGCAGATAAATTAATAAGAAAAGCAATAACAACATGGAAATATGGGCTTCATTTCTAGTAAACAAGTTCAAACATCTGTGACAGCTAGGATAGAATACCAGGCATAGAGCCAGGAAGATCTGAGTTCAAGTCTGGCCTTAGACACTAAGGCTGTGACCCAGGGGAATTCACTTGAACTCTCTGTTTCCTCATCTGTAGCTCTATCTCCTGAGGTTGTTGTGAGGATCAAATGAGAGAATAATTGTGAAATACTTAGCACTGTGCCTGGTACATAATAAGGACTATGTAAATGTTAACAATTATTATGAATAAGTACTGCAAAATAAAGGAGAATGATCCAACATTTAATGAGACAAAAGACCCTGTGTAATTTGAGGAGAACTTAGAACTACAATATACAGTTCCTGAATGGTTTAGAAGAGAATTGAGATGCATACCTTTTGACCTAGCAATACCACTACTAGGTCTGTATCCCAAAAAAGATAAAAAACAAAAAGGAAAAGAACCTATATGTACAAAAATATTTAGAGCAGCTCTTTTCAGGGAGTAAAGAATTAGAAATTGGGGGGATGACCATCAATTGGGGAATGGCTGAACAAGTTGTGGTATATGATTATGATGGAATACTATTGTACTCTAAGAAATGATGAGCAGGATGCTCTCAGAAAAACCTGGAAAGACTTGCATGGTCTGATGCAAAGTGAAATGTACTGTGTACGAAGCAATAGCAATATTGTAAGATGATCAGCTGTGAATGACTTAACTATTCTCACAGTACAACAATCCATGACAACTCTGAAGGTCTTACTGTGAAAAATGCTATCCATTCCCAGAGAAAGAACTGATGGTGTCTGAATACAGACTGAAGCAGACTTTTAAAATTTTTCTTTATTTTGCTTAAATATTTTTTGTCTATGTTTTCTTTCACCACATGACTATTATGGATATGTTTTGCATGACTGCACATGTATAACCTATATTGATTTGCATGCCTTCTCAATGAGGTGGGGTGGGGAGGGAGGGAGAGAATTTGAAACTCAAACTTTTAAAAACAAATGTTAAAATTGTTTTTACATGTAACTGGGGAAAAATAAAATACTAAATAAACAAAAAAAGAGAAATGAGAATTGTAAGAACAGAATTTATGGCTTGCACACAAGAAATAACTGGCACAACTGAGAATCTTGAATGGAAAAGTCCCACCAAAGAAAAAAAAGAGAGAATAAGATTGGAAAAAGAAATATGGAGAAGTGAAGAACAATCTATTTTAAAAATTAATTTATTTTGATCTGTCAACAATCACTTCTATAAGCTTTTGAGTTTTAAATTTTTCCCCCCTTCTCTCCCTTCCTCCCTCCCCAAGACAGCATGCAATCTGATATAGGCTATACATATACATTCCTATTAAACATATTCACCTTAGTGATGTTGTAAGGAAGAATTAGAACCAATAGGAGGAACCACCAGAAAGAGGAAACAAAACACAGCAGAAGGAAAAAAAAATAGCAAATTGTATGCTTTGATCTGCATTCAAACTCCATAGTTCTTTCTTCTTTGTGGATAGCATTTTCCATCATGAGGCCTTTGGAGATGTCTCAGATCCTTGTATTGCTAAAAAGGGTTAAGTCTATCAATATTAGTCATTGCACAATGTGGCTGTTACTGTGTATGGTGTTCTGTTTCTGCTCACTTTGCTCAGCATCAGACCATGCAAGTCTTTCCAGGTTTTTCTGCCTGTTCATCATTTCTTATAGCATAATAGTATTCTATTACATTCATATACCACAACTTGTTCAGCCATTCCCCAATTGATGAGTATCCTCTCAATTTCCAATTCTTTGCCACCACAAAAAGAGCTGCTATAAATATTTTTGTACATGTGGGTCTTTTCCCATTTGTATGATCTCTTTGGGATACAGCCCTAGAAGTGCTATTGCTGGGTCTAAGAGTATGCACATTTTTATAGCCCTTTGGGCATAGTTCCAAATTGCTCTCCAAAATGGTTGGATCATTTCACAACTCCACCAACAATGCATTAGTGTTCCAATTTTCCCACATCTTCTCCAACATTTATCATTTTCCTGTTTTGTCATGTTGGCCAATTTGATAGGTGTGATATAGTACCTCAGAGTTGTTTTGATTTGCATTTCTCTAGTCAATAGTGATTTAGAGTATTTTTAGTGAAGAACAATCTAGAAGAAGAAAAGCAAAACCCAATAACATTAAAAGATATTATGCTTGCTAACCAAACAATATATACTGATCTTGAAGACAGGATGCATAGAGAAAACCTAAGGATAATAGCTCTCCTAGAAGAACAAAAGATGAAAATCCTGAATACCATAATGTAAATAATAATACAAGAGAACTGCCCAGGACCTCTGAACTCAGAAAATGAGATACCAATTTAAAGAATCATAGATCACCTCCAGAAACAAACAAAAATAAACAACAACAACAACAACAACAAACACGTCTGCAAACTCTGGTATTATCTAGTGGCTTTGTTGTTCAGTTGTTTTCAGCTGTGTCTGACTCTTTGTGATGTCATTTGGGATTTTCTTGGCAAAGATACTGGAGTGGTTTGCCATTTCTTTCTCCAGCTCATTTTACACATGAGGAAATTGAGGCAAACAGGGTTTAGTGACTTGTCCAGTGTTGCACAATTTGGGTCTGAGGCCAGATTTGAACTCAGGAAGATGAGTCTTCCTGTCTGTAGGCCCAGCACTCTACTCACTGTACCACCTAGCTTCCCTATGTAATGGTTAAAATTAACAATTCAACTAAAAAACAAGGGCTATTGATTTTACTTTCATAATATCTCTCAAATATACCCCCTCAAATATACTACCACCATACTGGTCCAGGCCCTCATCATTTCATGCCTGTGCTATTGAAAATCCTGCTTGTAGGTCTGCCTGCTTCAAGTCTTTCCTAATTCTAATGGGCCACTAAAGTGATTTTCCTAAAGCTCAGGTCAGACCATGTTACCCTCTTACTCAATAAACTCCAGTGATTCCCTGGGTCCTCCAGGAACAAATACAAATCCTTTAGTTGATCTTTAAAGCCCTTTATAACATAGTCCCCTCCTACTTTTCTATTCTTCTTACATCTTACTTCCTGTCACATAATCTTTTATCCAATGACACTGGCATCCCTGCTTTTCCAGGAAAATGACACTCCATATCTTGTCTTTGGGCATTTTCTCTGACTGTCCCCCCATTCCTGGAATGCTCTCCTTCATCTCTGTCTTTTGGCTTCTTTAACTTTAAGTTCCAGCAAAAATCTCATTTTTTGCAGGAAGGTTTTATTCCCCAACACTTCTTAATTCTAGTGCCTTTCCTTTATTAATTACTTCCTATTCATCTTCTATATAGTTTGTTTGCATATATTTATTTATTGTCTCCACCATTAGATTGTGACCTCCCTGAGTTCGGGGACTGTCTTTTACTTCTTTTTGTATTCGCAGCACTTAGCATGGTGCCTGGAATGTAGTAGACACTTAATAAATGTTTATTGATTATTTGAGAAAACACAAGTTCTTTTTTTTAATTAATTAATTTATTTTTAGTTTTCAACATTCACTTCCATAAGTTTTTGAGTTTCAAATTTTCTCCCCCTCCCTTCCCACCTCCTTTCCCAAGATGGTGTGCTATCTGATATAGGCTCTACATAAACATTCTTATTAAACATATTTTCACGTTAGTCATGTTGTAAAGAAGAATTCGAACTAATAGGAGGAATCACAAGAAAGAAGAAACAAAACAAAACAGAAGAAAAAAAGAGCAAATAGTATGTTTTGATCTGCATTTAGACTCCATAGTTCTTTCTCTGGATGTAGATAGCCTTTTCCATCATGAGACCCTCGGAGATGTCTTAGATCTTTGCATTGCTGAGAAGAGCTAAGTTTATCAAAGTTAGTCATTGCACAACATGGCTATTACTGTGTACAATGTTCTCCTGGTTCTGCTCTCTTCACTCAGCATCAGACCATACAAGTCTTTCCAGGTTTTTCTGAAGTCTGCCTGTTCATCATTTCTTATAGCACAATAGTATTCCATTACATTCGTATACTTAACTTATTCAGCCATTTCCTAATTGATGGGCATCTCCTCAATTTCCAATTCTTTGCCACCACAGGAAGAGCTGCTATAAATGTTTTTGTACATATGGATCCTTTTCCCATTTTTATGATATCTTTGGGATACAGCCCTAGAAATGGCATTGCTGAGTTAAAGAATGTGGACATTTTGATAGCCCTTTGGGCATAGTTCCAAATTGCTCTCCAAAATGGTTGGATCAGTTTACAACTCCACCAACAATGCATTAGTCTTCCAATTTTCCCACATCTTCTCCAGCATTTATCATTTTCCTGAAACTATAAGTTCTTGAAGCTATTAAGAGAAAAACTTTCAAACATAAAGGAAAATAAATTGAAATAATCCAAAACTATTCTACATCCAACACAAAATTCAGGAAAGAATGGAATAATGTGTTCCAAAGGCCAATGGAACCCAGCATTCAACCCAGGGTGACCTACCCTGAAAATCTGAGCTCAACCATAAATGAAAAAAAAATGGCATTCAATAATAAAAATGCATTTGAAACATTTTTAGAAAGAAAACCAAATGTGAAAAGATTATTTGCTTCTTGAATATCTCAGACAATAGAAATGCCAATGGGGTAAAGGAATGCATCAGCCAAGGACAACAACAGAAAGAATTATAGCAGAAAAACTAGTAAGGTACTTCTTTCTAAATATTTGCAGGGAGATAGGGGTGAAGATAGAAGTCAGATGAAGGTAATAGTGAAGATGTAGGCCTGGGGCATTAGGGAGAGAATCTGGTAATACCTTGCCTACAGGTGAATCAATGTTTTTTGAAGGACTACATTATAAAACAGAAGAGTATGTGAAAAGGGGGTGGGGAGATCAGGGGGATTTGAGAGGAGAGTATCATTTGCCTGAGTCAACTCAACAGCTAGCAATGAGGGGAAGATGACCCCTGTGGTTTCTCAGGAGGAGAAGAGCCTGCTGGGGAGTGAGTCAGAAAGAGCAGGGAAAGAAGTAGGCTTTGCTTTTGTGGTCAGAGATGTTATACAGATTAGTGCACCTATGGGTGAAAAGAGATGTCCTGTGAGAAGAGTTGGAGAACTTATACTGGGTGTGATCTAGGGTATTTGGTGCTTGAAGAGATCACTTATCATGCCCCTGGAGGGGAGGAGTTGGAACTCCTGGGAGTGCCTGACACTTAGGTAAGTAAGAGGGCATGGAACCAGGGAGGAGATTTTGAGGCAAATGGAAGAAAAGAAGGTAACTGAGGGGAGGGGGAGAATATAGACCAGTGGTGGACTAAATAATCAGGGATGGTGTCATACCAAGATACACTGTCCTCTCTGTCATCTGCAGGGATTATCATTGTTCTGGGAATGAAACACAATGGAAAAGGGCAATCTGTGGGGCACTTTCTGCATGACAGTGGTAGAAAATGGTTACAGGGGAGAGTCCAGAATGGATACCATGTAAGTTTTGATTGCAGAGAATCCAGAGACTAAATAATATAGGATTCATGAATCAGAGGATGAATCTAGAGTAGATGGAAAGAGAAGATGATTAGTGAAAAGAATAAGAGAAATCCTTTCTGTAAAGGACCACAAACAAACAAACAAATGAACAAACAAACAAACCTAATAAACATGACAAATTGAAGGGGAAGAGAGGGGGAACCTACTTGAGTAACAGGAAAAAAGCGAAGAAGAATTAAATAACCAGATAAATCAAGAGAGAAAAAAAAACTAATAAGCAAAACCCCAAAGGGAAAGGGGTAACAAATCGGAGCAGGGATCAGGAGTGAGGGGAAGAGAGCCAGTGGGAAAAGGGCCATTTTAAAAAATATTAAACTAAAGCAACTGAAGAAACAGTATCATCTTTACAGAAGAGGGGAAAAAAATCATAACTTGAAAAAAACTCTAACAAAAGGAGGGAAATGTAAACCCAACTTTTATAACTTTAAATATGAATGGATTAAACAATTCAATAATAAGAAAAAAAGTGGCAGATTAGATAAGAAAACAACAGGTTGCAATCTATTGCTTACAAGAAACACATCTTTTACGAAAAGACATTCATAAAATAAAACTGAGAGGATAGAAAGAAATTAGTATGCATCATGTGAATCCAAAAAAAAGGAGTTTGCAATCATACTATCTGACAAAGCCAAAAAAATAAAAAGAGAGAAAAACAAGAAAATTACACTATTTTGAAAGGAACCATAGACAACAAAACAATAACTGTAATGAGCATGCATTCCCAATGCCTTAGCACGCAAATTCATAAAGGAACCATTACATAGACAGTTACACAATAGAGACAGGAGACTTCAATATCCCTCCATGAGTGTTGGATAAGTCCATCAGAAAGATATACAAAAGGGAAAATATGAATCTGAACAATTTGTTGAAGAAACTATAGCTAAAAGACTTATGAAATTTAAATGGGACTGAAAAAGAATATACATATTTCTCAGCATCAGATGAAGCTTTTACAAAAAAGTGAACACATATTAAAGCACAGAGATATTATAAACAAATGTAAAAAGTTAGAAACAAAAACAAAACATAGAAACAGTGAATAGTTACATCAAAGAAAAATAATAATGATGAAATAACATACCAAAATTTCTAGGACGTAGCTAAAACCATTCTCATGGGGAAAATCATATTCCTACAAGCACACATTAACAAAATAGAAGAGAGGATTTCTGAACTGATTATGCACTAACCTCAAAAGCCAATAATAGAGGCAAAAGAGGAGATACTAAAATTGGAGAAGAAATAAATTCATTGGAAATGAAAAAATCCATAAATAGGTGAATAAAACTAAATTCTGGTTCTTTGAAAGGAGTAATACAATTGATAGACCTTTAGGTAATATAATTAAAAAAAGATGATGCAAAATCAAAATTGCAAATGACCAAGATGAAGTCACAACAAAACCAGCAGAAATAAAAAGAATAATCAGGGCATATCAAGAAATATTTGCTAACAAAACTGAGAACACAAAAGAAATAGAAGAATAACTTCACAAATATTAAATTCCAACTATCAGAAGACCAAATAGAGATCTTAAATAACCCAATTCCAGAAAAAGAAATAGATCTATCTATAAAATAATTATGAAAAAAAAACTTCTGGAAACTTTTGATCCTGATGGATTTACAGGAGATTTCAATCAAACTTTTAAAGAGTGATTAATACCCATCCTTCATACATTTATTCTCAAAAATTGAAAAAGAAAATACACTATCAGAACTTTTTATGAGATAAATATGCTCCTAGTTCCTAAACCAAGGAAAAATAAAACACAGAAGGAAAACTGTCGGCAAATATCATTTATGAATATTGACTCAAAAATTTTGAACAAAATTTTGTCAGATTATAGTGATTTATCTAAGAAATCATTTATTATGACCAAGTATGATTTAGGCCATGGATTCAAGGATGGTTCACAGTAGGAGAATAATCAATGTAATTAATCATATTAAAAACCAAAATATCCCAAACCACATGATCATTTCAATAGATGCAGCAAAAGCTTATGATAAATCACAGTGTTTTTTTATGCAACAAACAAACAAGCCTTACAAAATGAGGTAAATATATCATAAAAAGTATCTATCTAAAACCAAAAACAAGCATCATATGTAATGGTGAGAGATTTGGACCTTTTCCAACAAATATGAGAGTAAAGCAAGAATGCCTGTCCTCTCCACTATTATTTGATATAGTTCTGGAAATGAAAGCAACAACAACAACAACAACAATGATGACAAATAAGAGAAAGAAAGTAAAAGCACAATGATTAGTAAAGAGGAGACAAAACTATCCCTGATTGTTTTTGCTGATGATTTGCTGGTTGATCTAATGGTGGACTTGAAAAATGCTCAGGAATCAGGCAAGATACTGAAATGACTAATAACTTCAGCAAAATTGCAGGTTAAAAAATACAACCCTTCCTCCAATCAATATAATTTCTATGTAATAATAAAAAAACCCAAGAACATAAATAAAAAGTTAAATCCCAATCTAAGTAACTATAGAATGCACACAATATCTAGGGACCAATCTCCCAAAGTATAAAAAATATAGATTCAATTGCAAAGTGCAATTCTTAGTTCTTTCTCATTCATCTGGAGATGGTTTGATATTTTCCATTATGAGTCCTTCAGAATTATCTTGAATCATTGTATTGCTGAGAATAGCCAAGTTATTCACAATTAATCATCATACCAGTATTGCTGTTACTGTGGTACAATAATTTTGAAAACAGTTTGGAATTATACAAATGAATCGATTATGATTTCCATACCTTTTGAACCAGGGACTCCATTAGTGGGCTTATTATACTCCAAGGAAACCAATGATAAGAAAAAAAATCACCGAATACACCAAAATATTTAGAGCAGTACTTTTTATGCTTGAGGAATGGCCAAACAAATTGTGGTGCATGACTGGAATAGAATATTACTATGCTGTAAGAAATTATGTATATGATGAATATGGAGAAGCATGGAAAGATCTATATGAACTGATACTGAGTAAAATAAGCAGAGAAAAGAAAATAGTATACACAATAACTACAACAATGGAAATAGAATAGCCACATGCCAAAAAAAAATCAAAAGTGAATTTAACAAAATTATAAAGATCAAGAATTACTCAAATGAAGAAATATTAGAGGACACACACCCAGCCTATTCCTTCATGGAAGTGGGAGGTCCACAGGTGTTTCACATTGCACATGTGTTTGGACTCTTAAAATGTACATTGATCAGTTTGCTGATTTTTTTCCTCTTTAAAACCATTATTTGTTACATAGATGGCTCTCTGAAAGGGGATGTTGGAGGAATCCTGGGGTTAACTATGATGATGTAAAAAACAGAAGACATCAATAGAAATTTCATTTATTTATTAAAAAGAAACACTGTTCCATTCCCTTCCCACTGTTCATCTGTAGTTCTTGTCCTAGTTTTGAAAGTTTGCTCAGAAACAGAGGGAACTAATTAAAATTAACATCTGTAATTTTTTTATATTGGCTTATAAGAGGTTATGAAACCATATCCTTAAGCTTTGTGGGGAATGCATATTTTATACCACTGGATTTTTTGGTGGAAGAAAATAAAAGTACTTTGCATCAAGGGCATTCTTTATGAGAGTATTAGAAGTGTACAGGGAGGTTTTTGCAAGTAACATTCCACAGCAAATTACATCTTTATAATCACAATCACCATGAATTGAAAGATATCAAGAATACATGATCCTGGATCCTGTTTGTTTCCTATAAAAAAGATTGGGATTTGTTGAAACAAAAAGTTTCCTGAAAAACTCTCCTCCAACAAAGCGTTTCCCATGTCTGGAGGGAATTTGTCTGGCCGAAATCATTCCAGAGACATTGCAAGGTGTAACAACTGAAATAACTTTGTTCAAGAAACTTCTGATTGCTCATATCAAGTGAGGCATACCATAGGAAGATGTATGCTTTCCAAGACCTTGACTTCTGTTATGGTTCCAGTGCAGCATCCAAGGCAAAGAGTGGTTCCTGATAGACGGTGAGGTTCTTCAGATGTTTCTATTTGTGGATGATATTGTGCCGATTAAATCAATCTCTTGAATGTTATAGAATCTCTTACATGAGATTCACCCAAAATAATTTGCACTAACTACCACACATAAAAAGCATGCGTATGAAGAAATCTATTATACAGATTGTGATGTTCATTTGGATGAACAACCTATAGATCTTGTCTGTGAATGGATATATTTGAAGTACATGAATACTGCAAATGGACCATTAGCTAATTGTAGAATGGAATGGAAGGCACACATTTTTGTTGCTTTTGGCAAATGACCTCATTTTAATGACCTCAATCCTATTCAATTCAATATACATTCATTAAGTGCCTACTATGTGCCAGGCATTATGCTAAATGCTGGGGCTACAAATAAGAAAAAGAGACAATCCCTGCTCATTGAGAAACTCACAATCTAATAGGAGAGACAATAGACAAAAGAAGTTAAAATTGTGGGGAAAGTCAAGGGATACCCAGGAGTGAGGGACATGTTGTTTTTTGGAATTGAAGCTAAGCAAAGCTGCTGAAGAAGAATTCAGTTACCAGGAAGGTTGTAAGCCCACTACAAAGGAAGGTTTATGGAAGAGTTTAGTGCTCTGCCCTTCAGCCCTGCCGTTAGAGGGGAGAGGCAATCGAGGGAGAGTTGAGAAGGTGTAGAGAGTATCAAAATCTGAGTTATTCTTCATGGTGATGAAATTTCAGGTGATCAACTTCTCCTGGGTGGTGGTGGTGGTTTAAGGCACTTGTTCTGTGGGGTCAAGCCCAGCAGACCTCTTCTCTAAACAAAGTACCCTCTTCTTAATATCAATATTCTTCTAGTGATGTATGACTTTGAATCAGGGAACAATATATTATCTGAAAAAATTGAAGTTGTGTATTATCCTAAGCTAGGGACTTGCTGGCACATTCATGGAAGGATATGGATGAAAATTGCACAGGATAACAGTTATGGATGATTTACAGTGTGCATTGTTGGAAGCCATAACTGTATTGGTAAGATCATAAATATTTTGATATTAGAATCAAAGAAAGTAGTATCTAGTTCAGTAGTTATTAATATTTTAGTTATTTTTAAAATTCAAAGCACAATATGTGACATCTTCAATTTTATTTTATTTTTTTGTAATCTGATTATTTGAGGTTAGTTTGAGAACTGATCTCCCAAAACTTTAAAAATTTTCTCACATTTTGACTTGCTCAGCTCTGGCCAGTCTTTTCAACTTTATTGTCTTACTCATTATAACCACATTTTTACAGAGCTCATGAAGTATGGAGATGAAAGAGTACAAATAGTGTGGTTCACTGTTGCTGAAAAAAGTGAATCATCATAAAAACACTAGGTGATCTTTTCCATTTCAGATTCTTTGGTGTGATATACATAGTCTGTCACTCAGTCTGCATTTCCAGCTTGGTAGGATCTCTCAGAGCTTGTGTTCTGAAGATAAAATCTTTAAGAAGGCAGAGTTACTTCATTGTTATGACTAGGCAGCAGACTAGGAATTTGATATTGTTCATAATAATAAAAAAAAATGCTTAACCTGTTTATGTAGTGATGGACTCTATCCCATTTTCCAAGTGACAAGATTTTACCTTATTTTGCTCAGTTTTAGGCCCTCCATGTCATTTCGTGGGCTGCTAGACCACCAGGCAAATGTACATCTCCCTCTTCTGGTTTTTCACTTCAACTTGGAAGACAGGAATCAAATCAATACTACCATTCCTTGTAAGGATCTGTCAAACAATTGCACTACTACTTTAATCACCATTCTCTCTCACTTCTCTGCCCAAAATACTTTTTTCCTGGCCATCCCTTCCATATAAGTGATGAATTTTCTTATTAGAATGTAAGCTCACTGAGGGCAGGGATGTCTTGCTTGCTTGTAGTTGTATCCTTAGTTCTTAGTATAGTGCTTAATAAATGCCCATTCATTCATTTGTTCTTTCATTCATTCATGTATTCCACTTTTCAGTTTCATCCAGCTTTCCATCTAAGTAAGAGCTTGGAGAGTTAGCTGCCTGCTTCTTTCTTACAACCTTAGGGTGAGCCTACTGTGAGATGTGGAGTCAAGGACCTTTACACCTGAAATGCTGGATCTGAATTCTACTTGTTTAGGTCCAGACTACACAGATTTTGATAATGTGTGTGTGGAGGTGGAGTTAACTGGAGAGGAGAGGAGTTAATACCTAAGTTAACACCTAAACTAGAATTACTCTAATAGGTTAAATTTCAGTCTTTGAAAATATAGGAAGGAAGCAGATCAGCAACACTGGTAATCACAGAATTGTAAAAAGAGAAAGAATATCTTTATACCCACATTTTGAATGTGTTCTTTTAAATGGGTGTAGAAATTTGGCTACCCAGTAAATAATGAAAGTCCTGGGAAAGCAATATTCAGGTCACATATATACAGAGGAAATGAAAAGGAAGGAAAAAAATCTTATTTACCCATTATCTTTTAGATTCTCTGCATAACCCAGAAAAGGCTTTGCAAGTTCGTTAAGAATGACAATTTGAGGATGTTTGGTTTTGGTTTGTTCAGCATTAACTTCTTTCTTTACTATCTGATTATTTCTGTTTCTTTCCCAAGGATTTTTTTTAAAATAAATTATCCCATATTTCTTAGAGACATTACTATCAACATTCCTTAATATAATTTCTTATTTGCCTTCTTAGGGTGAATCCTTTCACTAAAAGACACTAAAGAGTATGAAAATGGAAAAGTAGATAAAGAGGAAGTATTTTTCTTCTTATTTAATAGTTCAATATCTCTGTAAGCATATCTATATGGTGGTATATGAGGTGTTCAGGCAGGACTAGCACTTCTGGTATGAGGGCTTTCTGTACCGTTTTCAAGGCTCCTCATCCTTCTTTGGTGTCCACCTTCACCCAACTCTCACCTGTGGCTCCAAAAAGCTGTAAGCACAGTAGCCATACCTTGGTAAATTGTCTTGGCAGATGGGCTAAACCAGATTGAGGGTAACAGACAGACCTCAAACCTTTTGATGAGTTAGGGGGTTGTCTGCTCCAAGCATGTGAAGAATTCCTCTTCCCCTCAACCCCCCCCCCCCACAAAAAAAAAGACTTTCCTTGGCAGAATGGGTGAATGAGAACAATTTATTGCAGTGTCCATGAAGGTGGCTGAAGCAGGTGCTGTGAAGTGCTTAGAGCTTGATTAGGCATTAGAGATGCTAAGGTCATCCACTGCATCACTGGACCATTGCTAGTCATCTTGACTTTTGTCCTACTACTGGATTTCAGTGACTTGGAAGGGAAAGTGAAACTGATGACTTTGTACAACCCTGCCTCACTTAAATCACATTAAAATTAAATCACTTAAATTAAATGCAAATCACCCTGTGATATCGTTGGTCCTCTTTGAAAACACAGGACAACTATATATGTACATATGTGTGTGTGTGTGTGTGTGTATGCACATGTATAGAGCAAGTCCACCTTTCCCTCTTCATAATCTCCACTCATTGCTCCTTCTTCTGCCCTCCAAAGCTGAGTTGTTGTTTGTACTTTGTTTCTGAAGAAAATCATGGGGTGATGTTTTGACTCTAGGTGAACTGGACTTAAGTGAAGCATTGGTTCTCTTTAACAATATCTATGTAGCACGGTTATACGTGTTGTAGAAGTAGAGTTGGATGAATTGGTTCATGCTATAGTATAATAACTAAAATAAAAGCTAAAATACATAATCCTTTAAGGCTGGCAAAGCACTTTACACATTTGGTTATGTCTTACCTGGTAAGCTAAAATTTTCTTTAAAATTATTTAGAATATTCCAGAGATATTGATATATAGCATGAGGGAGTAAATGATAGAAATAGCTTTTAATATCATAATCTCAGTTATATGACTGTAATTCAAATATGGAACTTTAAAACATTAACAAGAAGCTACTTACAATGGCTCAGATGAATTCCTATTGATGCTTTGCTCCTTTTGATAAAATGTTTCCCATTGCCTCATATATGCTTAGAAAAGTTTCCCTTTGACTTCATTCTAAGAAAATTCATTATTCACATACTTGGAGGATTTGACATTGTCCTCAAAATTAGTGAATAGGTTTGGGATGATGACCTAAAATCTTAAATATATATTTGTCAGAGAAAAATACATTATTTTTCTTGTGGTTTTGCTACTCAGTGTTTAAAAACTGTTTAGTCATGGCTGAGATATTAGATATTTATAATTTCTTTCTCCCTCTCTCTAACTCTTTTTCTGCTTCTTTCCTCTTTCTCATCTTCAGACATGAAAGATAGCAGGTTCCTACTCTCTGAGGAGTGTTGAATAAGTGAAAAATCATGTGTAAGAATGGCAAAGCGATCTCATAGATGAGCACAGTAGACCCAGTTAATACATCCTATGAAGTATGTGGGGAATAGTATTTTAAAGTTAAGGGGGGAGGGTCAGTTGTGAATTTAGCAATAAAATTTATATAGTTTAACTTCTTTGCCCAGATTAGGTTTCACCTTCATGAAGCCTTCCCTGACTCCTGCAGTTGGGCATAATCTTTTGTGCCTCAGATTTTTCTGAAGCACATTACATTCCTATGTTTCTATGACATTCTGTTTTGTGTCATGGTTATTTGAGGTTTTGTTGTCCCTCAGCCTCCTATACTCTTCTTGTGAGCAGGGATAGTATCAATTTTTATCTTCTTATATGTATTTATATATATCTTATATTTATATATCTTATATACCTTTACATTCTTATATTCATCATGTATCAGTGAGAAACACATGATTCTTAATAAGTGCTTGTTGAAATTCATGAATATGTATACAAATATCTTGATAATTTCTTTCTTTTTTTGGTTGGGCAATGGGGGTTAAGTGACTTGCCCAGGGTCACACAGCTAGTAAGTGTTATGTGTCTGAGGGTGGATTTGAACTCAGGTCCTCCTGAATCCAGGGCCAGTGCTCTATCCACTGTGCCACCTAGCTGCCCCTTTGATAAATTCTTGAAAGATTGATGTCTAGGCTCTTTTTTTGATTACAGCTTTCAGGTGATCCAGAATTTTTAGAATTATCTCTCATGAATCTGTTTTTCAGGTCAGTTGTTTTTCCAATGAGATATTTCACATTGTTTTCAATTTTTTCGTTATTTTGACTTTGTTTTATAATTGCTTGATTTTTCATAAAGTCATTAGCCTCCATTTGCTCCATTCTAATTTTTAAGGAAGTATTTTCTTCAGTAAGCTTTTGGACTTTCTTTTCCATCTGGCCAATTTTGCTTTTGAAGGCATTCTTCTCCTTGTTGGCTTTTTGGACCTCTTTTGCCATTTGGGTTATTTATTTTTTAAGGTATTATTTTCTTCAGTATTTTTTTGGGTCTCCATTAGCAAGCTGTTGACTTGTTTTTCATGATTTTCTTGCATCACTCTCACTTCTCTTCCCAGTTTTTCCTCTACTTCTCTTACTTGCTTCTCAAAATCCTTTTTGAGCTCTTCTATGGTGTGGGATCAATTCATATTTTTCTTGGGGGTTTTGGATGTAGGAACTTTGACTTTGTTGTCTTCTTCTGGTTGTATGTTTTGATCTTCTTTGTCACCAAAGTAAGATTCTATGGTCTGACTTTTTTTTGTGCTGTTTGCTCATGTTCCCAGCCAATTACTTGAGTTTTAAACTCTTTGTTAAGGTAGGAGTGTGCTTCCAATGTGTAGAATGTACCGTCCCAAGCTTCAGGGGTTTTATGCATCTGTTTTCAGAGATACTTCTAGGGACCTGTAAATTTTCAGTTCTTCCAACGTGGTATGATCAAAGGCGAGGTATTTACTCCTTTCCTGGCCTGTGCTCTGGTCTATGAGTGACCACAAGCACTCTTTTCTGCCTTGGAACTGGGAGGAAGATTCCCTCTCCACAGCCACCACAAGCTCCACCATGCCAGCCTACCTCCTCACCCCAGGGCTGCCACCCAGAACTGTGACCCAGATCCAAGCACAGGCAAAGCAAGAGAATCCTGCCTCAGCACCAGCAAAGAGATCCCTGCAATCCCCCTCTGATCAGCCACTTGATTCCCCCTCTATCTGTGGGCTGAGAGCTCTGGAAGCAGCCACCACCCCTGGGCTGTGCTGGGACTGGGGCTGGGACCAAGCTAGGACTAGGGCTGGGACCAAGCTCTTCTCTCACTGTGGTCTTACAGATCTTTCCTACTGACCTTCTAAGTTGTCTTTGGTGTTTATGGGTTGAGAAGTCTGGAAACTGCCATAGCTCTCCTTGATTTAATCCCCTGAGGACTGCTCCAGGTTCACTGAGGCTTGGTCTTTGCCTGTGTGGCCCATGCTGAACTGTGCTTCTCTCCCCACCTGGTACAAGAGACCTTTCCAATCAGCCATCCAAGATGTCTTGGGCTGGAAATTTGTTTCACTCTGTCTTTTTGTGGGTTCTGCTGCTCTAGAATTTGTTTAGAGCCATTTTTTTACAGGTATTTGGAGGGGTTTGGGGGAGAGCTCAAGCAAGTCACTGCTTTTACTATGCCATCTTGGCTCCACCCAGAAACTCTATAAATATCTTTAAAAAGGACATGAACTCCTATTTTTCTGTAAATCCATATAACCCATTGGGAATTAGGGTCTAGAAAAGAGGGCAATTTTACAAAGTATTCAGGCAGACTCCCATAGTCCCAGTTCCCTAATTCCAGATCCCAGAACAAAGGAAGTGTTTCAGCTGCAATCCTATGAAATCTTATACAGTTAACCTTTTGAAGGTTTCATCATTTTCGCTATTAGATGAAATGGAGAGCTAACAGTCAACCAACTAAGCCAGGTTTTATAAAAGTCCTTTTGGCAAGGCTTGGGACTTGTTGTCTTGCTAGGGGCCTTAAACCAAAACAAACAAATCTGGTCATACCTTGTCACCGGACCACAAGCCATTCATATGTTTCTATTCCAAAGGCAGAATTTCTATGTCCCTGTTGCCTTTAAACCTAGACCATTAGCCCATAAACCTAAACTTATGGCCACCCCTAATGGTTCTACTTATTTTCACAGGTGATGTTGCCTTCATCTAGAATATTGGGGATGATTAACATGTAAAAGCTAAAGAGCTGGCTTCAAGTTTTTGGAAGAAGTTACCATAGAAAAGGGATCAGAATTATTTTACTTGGCCCCATAGGGTAGAACTACATGTAATGATTGGATAAACATTACAAAGAAGCAACAATAATAAAAAATAGCTGGTATTTTTATAGTGCTTTAACATTTTCAAAAAACTTTACATATGTTAACTCATTTGAGCCTCACATCAACTCTGTAAAGTAGGTGCTGTTATTATCCCCATTTTACAGATGAAGAAACTGAGCCACAGAGTCAAACAGATAGTCCCTGAGGGGGGATTTGGACTTAGGCCTTCTTGACTCTAGGACTCATGCTCTATGCACTATGTCACCTAACATTCCTAAATTTAAATTCAACATAAGAAAAAACAATTAGAACTGCAGCCCAAAGTGGTTTGAGCTACCTTGAATGGTAGCAGATTCCCTTTCACCATAAGTTTTCATGCATAAGCTATATGAATTATCCCTTGTCAGATAGATCATAGAGAGTACAGGTATGAGTTGGAAGAGAGACAACTGAGGTTCCAGATCTGAAATTCTGTGATACTCTCTCCTCTTCTTATCTGAATCCTTGTGTAGAAGTCCAGTTCCTTGATAAAGTCTTTTTTATTAATTTAGCCCTCACTGACCTGCCCTCTTCTGAGCATCTATCCCACTTTTAGCCTGGACTTTCTACTTTAACATCTGATGGCATTCTCTTTTATATTACTGACAGTTTCATGTGTATTAATCCTGCTTCCATTACTAGTTTGTAAGCTTTTTGAGGAAAGGGATGCTGTTGTTTATTTGTTATCTGTCACTCATTGTTCCTACAGGAGCATGATGTTGATCACATTGCTGTCAAAAAATTCTTATTGGTTGTTTGATTTGTTGCTGGAGACATATATCAATGTATTCTAGAAAAGATTTAGATCAGTAGCTATCTCTTATTATTTTAATTATCACATTGTCTAATAGAAAAGGCTTTGAACTGGGAGTCAGAAGATCTGAATTCTAGTTTTTGTTCTGCTGTTGATTAGCTCTGCAACCTTGAACAAAGAAATTAAACTTTCTGTACTCCTGTTTTCTATTGTCAAAATAAGGGTATTAAGCTAGATCATAAATTGTCTATTGAATATTTTAAAATGGATGTTACACTGGTTATCTCAAACTCAAGATGTCCAAAGCAGAGCTCATGTCTTTTCCCCAAAATCCATCCTTCTTCTAAACTTAACCTATTACTGTCCAGGGCACTAC
Source organism: Vombatus ursinus (assembly GCF_900497805.2). Taxonomy (NCBI): domain Eukaryota; kingdom Metazoa; phylum Chordata; class Mammalia; order Diprotodontia; family Vombatidae; genus Vombatus; species Vombatus ursinus. Next base: position 12,649,828 of record NW_020949351.1, read on the forward strand.
CATCCTTTCAGGCACATGGGTACACAACTTCAAAGTAATCCTAGACTCCTCATATTCGCTGACCCCATATATCCAAACATTTCCCAAATCTTTTCATGTCTCCATAACATCTAATAAATGTATCTCCTTCTTTTTGCTCACACAGCCACCACCATAATTCAAGCCTTCATCACCTTTCTTTGGGATTCTTGCAATAACCTCCTACTTGATTTCCGTGCTTATAGTCTTACCGCACTCTGATTTTTCCTCCATGGATCTAATGAAGTGATTTTCTTAAAGCTCAGGTCTGACAATACCATTTTTCCAACCTCCCCACCTCACACCCAAAAAATTTCAGTATTTCCTTACTAACTGTAGGATAAAATATAATCCTATTGGCATTCAAAGTTCTTTATAACTCCTTTCTGTCCTATTTTTTTCAGTCTTTTTACACATCCCCTTCCCTCTTTGCCACTTTATAGTTAGTGGACTACTTTCTATCCTTTACACACAGCCCTCTTCCTTCTTTTCCCCTGCTTTTGTACTATTTGTCCTCTATGTCTGAAATGCTTTTGTTTTTCATTTCTGACTCTATCACTGGTTTCCTTCAGAACTCGTCTCAAACTTTATCTGCTTTCTGGTCTTCCCAGCTTCTAATGCCTTCTCCTTTAAGATTACCATCTAACTACTTTGTCGGTCCCTTAGTATACCTATATTTGTATATGTTATCTCTCCCATTAGAATGTAAACTCTTGAGGGTAGTTACTATTTTGGCTTTTCTTTCATGTTAATTGCTTCCGTGACACTATCTATCCATCTTATCCTCTGCCATCCTCTTCTCCTTTTGCTTTCAATCTTTCTCAACATCAGGATCTTATCCATGTACACCTATATATAGTATACATATACATATGTTTATATATGTATAAATATAATAGAGTTAAGTGATTTTTCTTTGTGAAGTACTTATTATACACTAAAGACAACAACCCCTTAAATAATCATTTCAAGTTACTTGAATTTTGGGTCAGCATGAACTACCAACAAAATTATCAGAGGACATTTTCCAATCATACTATTCACATGCAAGAAGAATTAACTGAGAGAGGCATGAATAAGAAATTGTTCAAATCTTTATGCCATTTTCAGTGGTCTCAAGTAGAATAGACCTTGGGGAATTTGTCATTATTAGCATAGAAGGTTTATGAGCCTGTGAGCAAAGAGGTCAGGTGTTTTGTATTGCTGCCTTGCACAGTACTGTTATTTGCATTCACTCAAGAGCTGAATTGGTTTCTGGTTTATTTCATTTTATAATGTTTACATCATGAAAGTGAGTCAGTGATAAAATTGTTTGGGAAATTTTTCCTCTTTTTATTTGAGTAGTAAATTCTGTTTTCTCTTCAAATAGAGTGTTTTCCCATTCTTCATGTTCTACTATCCTCCCATTCGCTTTCAGATTCACTACTTCAGTCAAGTTCTAGATGTTAATCTGTGAACCTTAGAGACAAATACCCTGCTGACTAATTCAAAGTACCTAGATTGTGGAGAATATTTGTGTTTCTGTAGTGTTATATTGCACTTGGGGAACTAATTAACAAGTACAACCCTGTGAAGAATGTGAGAAGTATAAAATGGTTCAGTGCAAACTTAGTGGAAAGGAAGCCTGGACCTAGGGCTTTATATCACAACCAGTGAGAGAGAAAGAGAGAGAGCAAGAGAGCTGATTCAGCTTTTGGTCATTAAAGTTGGGGGTGAGGGAGAGAAATCATGCTCTAGATGAGACTGGGGGTGAATTCAAGACAGAAATTTCCAAATTTTCTTCAGTAATGAACCTAGATATCTAGGTCAATTTAATCCCAGTTTGGGAAATCAAGCTGAACACTAACAATGGATAATTCATGAAAGCATATAAATAGTACCACCATTCTTTCAGTCACCTATATACCTAACCTAGAAGTCATTCTTCACTCTCATTCACTGCACATATCTACTTAGTTGTCAAATCTTCTTGATTCTACCTCCTCAACATCTTTTATCTGTCCCATTCTTTCTATTTACACATGAACCTCTCTAGTTCAGGACCATATCACTTCTCACCTGGACTACTGCAATAACTTCCTATTTAGATGCCCTACATTCAGCCTCTCCACTCTCCAGTCTGTCCTCCACACAGATGCCAAATTGGTACTCTTAAAGCATAGGTCTGACAATGTTACTTCTTCACTCAAGAAGCTTCAGTGACTCCTCATTGCTTTTAAGCTAAAACACAAATTCCTCTCTTTGATTTTTAAAGTCCTTCACAGTCTGGCCCCACACTCATTACAGTCTGATCACACATTATTTTCCTCACTCATAGCATATACCAACTAGATTGATCTTTATGCTGTTTCCCAAATACATTTCATATCTAGCCTCCAGGTACATTATAAGCCCATCTCCTATGCCTAAAATGCTCTGCTCTCCTACCTTCATTTTTCTGAATACCTAGCTACCTTCAAAGTTTAATCTAAGTGCTGCCTCCTTCAAGAGGCCTTTCCTGGTTCCCTAAGTTGTTAATTCCCTCCAATCATGATAAGTTAAAATATATATCTCCTATATTTATTTATCAATAAACATGTTGTACCTTCTAGTAGAATGTAAATTTCATGAGGGAGGGAAAGAAGTAGTCTCACTTTTATCTGGGTATTGCTATTGCCTAGCAAAATGTCTGTCAAATAGTAATTACTAAATGCTTGTTGTTTGATTGATTAAAATGTATTACCTTAAACACAATCCAAAGTATTATTCCCTTAAGACAGTGATTTTTTTCCCCTAGTTTAACCATAAGGGAGCAAAAGAGCCACTGAAATGCATCTTCCAATTGAATTTTGGGTCAGCATGAACTATCAACAAAATTATCAGAAGGACATTTTCCAATCATACTATTCACATGCAAGATGAATTAACTGAGAGAGGCATGAATAAGAAATTGTTCAAATCTTTATGCCATTTTCAGTGGTCCCAAGTAGAACAGATCTTGGGGAATTTGTCATTATTAGCATAGAAGGTTTTTGAAGGTTTATGTGTTAATTCAGCAGCTTTTAGTTTCCCAGATTTGAAAGAAGAATAGTAATCTCATAGTGGGGAAATGTGGCCTGGAGACCAGAATGGCAGAAATGGAGAAATAGAGGAAAAGAAAAGTGAAGCAATATTGGCTCACACCACTGTATGTGGCAGGGGCTGTTTCCCCTCAGCTACATCTAGAACATGCCTGTGCTAGTGAGACAAGGCAGTGAGGCTTCATCCTGAGTATACTGAGAAGCAGTACCTTCTAGGCATCAACACTGGCATTTGTCTAGTGGACAAGTCTCTAATGTTGTTTTAGTTTCCTCAGATTTCAGGACTGTTCTGGGGAGCAATGTGGGGAACTGAGATGAATAGAGTAGAAGCCTCCAGTGCCTGGAAATTTAAGAAGCAGGAATTTTGGAAGGTGGAAGCTGTAATTGCTTGCCATTTGTGAGAGATGATCTCTGAGGATCTCTCAGGAGTGAGGCCTCCTCAAAGAGTTAATCGTTTCTTATTCCATTAAAACGTTTGCAGCGGTTGATCTTGTAAAGAAACATGCTTTTCAACACATCCTGTACTTTACCAGACCCCCTCCTTCCCAAACTTGTTTTTAGGCACATAGCAGGGAGGAATAACACCCCCCCTTCTAAAACTGTATACTCTTGCAAAAATTTCCCACCTTTCCTTGTCTCCAGGCAGGTTTGTGAAACTGTCTTTGTTCTCTGTTGCTGGGGTAGAATTTCTGAGAATAGATTGTGCCCTCAAGGCTTGCACCAATGAGTTGAGAAGAAGTGGATTAGGGAGGAGGACTTGTGGTTAGGGGCTATATAATCTTCCTTTGCTGAGCACACCCTTGCACTCTTCCACCAGAGCCATTTTAGGCAGACAGAGGGTGCCCTTTCTCAAGAAAGCTAATAAAGACATCTTTCTCTTTGCTACATCTGAGTCTCCAGGATTCATTGGGAAGGGTCTCTGTACTCCACACAGTTTGGGAGATCATCTGGGATTGCACCCCCTTTTTGGGAACTCCCCCAACCTAAATTTGGGGGCTGTGCCAGACTTTTCTGGTGGCCTCCAGGTCTCGGCTGGTTTGGGATTCTCCCCTGAGGAGGGAGAAGGCCAAAGGGAGATCTCAGAGTAGCAAAATGAAATTTCTGCAGCACCGGTAATCAGAAGACCACTGTGGCCACCCTTGTGAAGTAAAGGAAATTTTCGGTCACGTAAGTTTGTGCACACAGACCCAGGTAAGTGAACCAGGAAGGCTTGGAACCTAAGCAGGGAGACCTGTAAGGCACCATGGTGAGGTCCATAAGACGTCTGAGGGAACTGAAGTCTTGTGAGGGGAAGCCCTAGGAGCCCGCCTAGACTCTTTGGGTCAGTAAAGAGGCCATCTGAGAGGATGGGGAACTGAAATCTTGTGAGGGGATGCCCTATAAGCCTGCTTAGACTCTTTGAGTTGGTAAAGCAGCCATCTAAGAGGATGGGGAAAACAAATTCAAAATCGGGGGAGACAAGGTAATGTTATGGGATGTGCTGGCTGATAGTCCCTTGGGATCTAGACTTAGTAATTGGGATGAACTTCCAAAATATAGGGAACAGATTGAGCAATTGAGTGCATTGTCAAAACATAAAAGGACAAGAAAATATAAACAAGATTTGTTTCGTGACTTTGTTTCTGTCTGTCGTGTGTCTGTGCGAGTGTCTGTGTAATCTGAAACCCTGTAAGGTATAAAAATGCAGCTAGCAAGGGTAGCTTCTAAGAGTTGCAGCTGGATTTATTACTTGGAAAAATGTTTTCTTTCTTTCTCTCCCCCTCTCCCTCCCTGATTACAACATACTCAGAGGGGAGAGTGGATGAGAGAAGGTAAAAGAAAGAAATACTTTGTTATTTAGGTTGTATGATTGGAAAAAGCCAGCTGAGGAGGGTAAGGGAAGTGTGAGGGCAGACTTAGAAAGAAATAAGATATGCGCAGTTTTAAAGGGATTTCAATCAAAGTCCATCAGAAAGAAAGGCAAGAAAGTTTAAGCATGTAGGGATGAGAGAAGTATGGGTAGAAAGAAAAATATAAGCTATTTGCACAAACAGTTTGAACAGAGGGTTTGAGAGTAAAAGAGTTGGGAACTTTTGGAGAATTGTTGGAAAAAAAACAAAAACAAAAACAAAAACAAAAATAAAAAAACTCTCTTTACATTCTAACTCTGGCCAAGTTTTGAATGTGGAGGGAAAGACAAGAAAGAAAAGGGGAACCTTTTCCCCTCAGATCAAAAAGAGAGGTAGCACTTAATCTTTTCTGCCTCACATAAAAGAGAAAAGTTTTTGTGTACTGGAACACAACCAAAAGGTAATTTAATTCATTCTGGTAATATTTTAAATGGAATGTGAGGCTCTTAATTTAATGCTTAAGTCAGAATTGAATTTATTATACTGTTTGGCACTAAAGTCTAAATTTGTATGTAAATGATAAGAGAAAGGCCTCTCAAGAAGAAAAAGGTTATGCTGGTTGCTATAGCCCTGACAGCAGCAGGTATATTCTTAAGTCAAGTAAAAAAAAACAGAACAAAAAAAACCCCAAAAACCTCAAACTCATTCAGAGGGGACCATGGCGCAAAATGAGTTTCTTTTGACCAGTCAAGGTTAGAATTAAGAGTCGTGCACACATTGTCTGTCTGTCTGTCTGTCTGTTGATGTTTTGTGTCTGCCAGAAAAATTTTTGGGTCATTTTTGAAGTCTGAGATTGGAAAAGTAACAGTGGGAAAGAACTTCCGTCTCAGGCTTTCTGGGGGAGATTGAGATTAGAATGAAAAAGGCAGAGAGAATCTCTCAGAAGTTAGTGGAAGGTGCAGCAAGCAATCTTTACTGATAGTCTGGTATAGGAGCAGAGTGTTTAACATTATTTGGGAAAAGGAGGGGAAAGTTCTTTTCTCTGGATTTGCAATTCTTATGTCCCTTCAGAGTTCAAAGCTGCCCCAGCCTTGGTGAGTGTCATTTGGGTGGGGGAAGGGTGTTTTGAGGTAAGCCACCCTTGGAAATTAGTTCTGGGTGACTTCAGGGGGTTTTAAAAATGTGAGGAAGTTTGACTCTGCTTTGGGTAGAAGAATTGAAAATGAAAATTTTGCAGCTCATTGTGATTGGAGATTGTTACATAACCTGGGCTGTTCAATTACTTATTGGAACTCTCGAGGCTTTTTGCCTAAGGGGAGAAAATTGATTATGTCCAGTTAACATTGATTCAAACTGCTGAAGCCTGAGATTCTCAGGAGGGTGGCTCTATCTGATAAGCTGCTAAAAAGGACTGGGACTTTTTCTTTGTTCCCTTAAGGAAGTAGGAAAGAAAAAGGGAGATAACTGTTTAGAGCAGGAATTATTTACACATGTCTTTTTAAGGGAATATATAAATTTGTAGAGAATATTTCCTTTTAAAGGGCCAAGAGTATTGGATTTAAAACAAATGTTTTTAAATGTTTATCATTAGCGATTATAAATTAGGATCTGATTGGATTTAAGTTTACTGTTCTATAAAGAAAATAAAAATAATGGTTATTATGGAAAAAAAGGAAGAATGATGACTGCAGAATGCTTATGGCATATGTTAGAAGTGGCACTATTTATTATTTAATGTAGTTGTTGAAGGTGCTAAGAGTAATAATAGCGATAATTTCTATATGTGATAATATGGAAGTGCAATTGATGTTCAGCTGAAATTGGGAAAATGAATGGATCTGAAATTTGTTAACTGGGTGACATTAAGCAAGTTATCTCAGTTTATCTCACATGATTGGAAGGTGCCTAGCACAATGCCTGGCAGAGGGCAGACACTATAAATGTTAATTATTATTATTAGTTCCTTAATTAGATGTGACCAGCGTACAATGCCAATAGTGAAGAGATGCCTGATTTTCTATGTAAGGAAATTTGGAAATGCATTCAACAGAATTAGAGTCACCTGATTGGTAATGTGTTTGTTTCAAGTTTTAAACACCTAGTATTGTTTCAAATTGGAAAACTTTTGTATCAGTTATGTCAATCAGCTTTTCATAATTTGGATGTTATTAAAGTGTGAATTGAAGGATACTAAAGGACAGTGGAAAAATTGTGTAAAACCAGTTATATTACTTTGTCAGCCCTGCTAACCCTATCTTATAATACTTTATGACTACCATTTAGAAAATCAGGTATTTCCACCTTTTCCTATAATTAATGAAGGGATTATGGCTAAAACAATTTGACTGTCACTTATGAACGTTATAAGATTGTTAACTAAGTTATTTGAAGTTACTGTTTTAATGTTAAAACCTGGAATTGTTAATTGATTACTGTGTGTGAAAAGGAGGGGATTGGGTAAAAGCCTTATCCAGATTGGTTCTGCCCATTCAAAACAGTCCTTCTTGGGATATAGGGGTCATCAGGCAGGGGCACCAGGATCAACCCCTCCCTGGGGTACAAGGCAATTCCTCTTATTTTGTAAACTTGCCAAAGTCCCTGGAAAACATCTGTGTGGGCAAGGTCATCTGCCTTGAGAAAAGAACTTGTTTGGGTTATGGAGTTCCTAAACAATGAACTTGGCTTGCTGAGAAGTTGCAAGTTTATGTACAATAGATAGAAATGATTTCTAATAATTGGCTTTTACACCAGAACAAGTTTAGATTTGAGAAGGAAAGATGTAAAGTGACATCTCTTATGTATGTGAGTCCTGGTAAATCTTTATTGCTTATTGCAACTCCATGAGAGTAAAATTAACTGAATGTGGCTTTAAGCTGTGATTAGTGAAACTTGCTGTTTGAGGTAAAAGGCTCTTGGCATTATAACTAATTTTGTTTTGAGTTTGAATTTGGGTATGGTTGTCTGCATTAAATCAGTGTCTGAGAGAAAAGCCACGAGCTACTCAGAGGGAATGTGATCCTATACTGTTAACAGGTGAAGGTCTGCATTTGGGAAAAAGCCATGAGGACAATCTTAGTCTCCATCTCGGATGGGATCCTCCTGGCTCAGTTTCCCCATGTTCCTTTGAGAAGGAATGTTTCCCACCTGAGTGTTTCTGAGTCTAGCTATGATGTGGAATTGATACTGCATGATTGGAGAACTGTGACTCTTAACTGAATTCAAACAGAGCTATGTCACCTGTCCCTGCCTTTTCCTTTTGTAGTAGATTTCTCTGATCAGAGCAAGTGGTCAGTAAAAGACATAAACACAATGGACCATCCACCAATTGGCAAAGAATACAGCTTATAGTCTCCAGGACATTCAGCAAGCTCTGGATTCTCTGGCAAATGTGGTCCTGGATAATCAGAAATTAACGACTCTTGATAGGTGGAGCTCAACAGGACTAGAGAAAGTCACCTGGATATGAGACATCCATGAAAACATTAGTATATTCCTTTTACTTCTTTTTGGCCCTTGTCTGCTTAATCTCCTTGCCATTAGTGCCCTCCATTTCCAGATGACTGCTCAGGCAGCGTGCCAACTTCTGTCTGAGACCACACGCATCACCCCTTGGACCTGGAATTGGCCAAGTTCCAGACACTGGTTAAAGCACCAACCTCTTGAATGGAGGGACCCCGAAAAACTGGGACAGCTCTATACCCATTTACCCACAGATTGGACAGGGAATTGTTACATCAGGCTTGTCCAACCAAAGTTTTTCTTTTTGTCAGGGCAGATGGGAGGTTTATTAGCAGTAAAGTTTGGACAGAAGTAAGAGTATTGATACCTCCCTAACCAGTACAGGTGATGCTAATGGATGGGGTGATACTTGGCCCCTGTGAAAGGATAATACAGACTTATGGTCCAGCTACTTGGGCACAGGATGGTAGTTGGGGGTATAGGACTCCCATATATATCCTTAACAGATTAATTAGATTACAGGCTGTATGAATCAGACAACAAAGGCTTTGGATTTGTTAGCAGATCAAGCCACCGAAACCAGGCAAGCAGTCCTGCAACATAAATTAGTACTGGATTACCTCTTAGCAGAAGAGGGAGGTGTCTGTGGAAAACTAAATTTGCCAAATTGTTCTATGAAAATTGATGACAATGGAAAAATAGTGAAAGATATCACTAGCAACATTAGAAAACTGGCACATGTACCAGTACAAACCTGGACCTCCCCTTTCAATACTTCTTGGTGGTCCTGGTTCAGGGGTTCTTGGTGGAAGCAGATTCTGTGGTTCCTTTTAATAGCACTTTGTGGAATCATGTTGTTGCCCTTTTGTCTTCCCTGCATGATACAGCCCATAACCCGAGTAGCCCAGGATGTAATATCCAAAATGATTAGGTTTAAAGGAAAGAGTGGAGTAAGGCTAATGATACTTAAATGTCGGGGGTGGACCCTGGTCGACCCTGGAGATCGAAATGAGCCTGAGGGTGGAGAAGACAATTTGATGGAAGAAGCATCTCAAGAATGGTGTGAGGAGGCTTAAAAGAGTAAAAAGATAAGAGGAAGGATTGTGAGAGATGATCTCTGAGGATCTCTCAGGAGTGAAGCCTCCTCAAAGAGTTAATTGTTTCTTATTCCATTAAAACATTTGCAGCCGGTTGACCTTGTAATAAAGAAACATGCTTTTCAACACATCCTGTACTTTACCAGACCCCCCTCCCTTCCCAAACTTGTTTTTAGGCACATAGCAGGGAGGAATAACACCCCCCCCTTCTAAAACTGTATACTCTTGCAAAAATTTCCCACCTTTCCTTGTCTCCAGGCAGGTTTGTGAAACTGTCTTTGTTCTCTGTTGCTGGGGTAGAATTTCTGAGAATAGATTGTGCCCTCAAGGCTTGCACCAATGAGTTGAGAAGTGGATTAGGGAGGAGGACTTGTGGTTAGGGGCTATATAATCTTCCTTTGCTGAGCACACCCTTGCACTCTTCCACCAGAGCCATTTTAGGCAGACAGAGGGTGCCCTTTCTCAAGAAAGCTAATAAAGACATCTTTCTCTTTGCTACATCTGAGTCTCCAGGATTCATTGGGAAGGGTCTCTGTACCCCACACACATTCAATTTAACTCCTTGTTATTTATCCTGGTTTATGTTTTAAGTAAATCTCATTTGATTTACTATGATATTGGGTGTTTTATTTTAGCTTGGTCGGGGTGTTCATTGGAAATGAGGGCTTGTGAACACTGTCATGAAGTAGCTGATTACCCCTTAAGTACCATAGACCTGTGATTAGCCAGAAGGAGGTCACATTAGTAGCTTGAGTGCTGCAAAAGAAATATCTGCTTTGTACTTTCACAGATATAAGCTCATAACAAGGATAACATAGCAAAATACTCATCTGAAAGTTGTTAAACATGGAAGAAATTACCAAGAAAATCTAGAATTTCCTATATAGAAATTCTTTTAAAGGTACCAGTGACTTTTTAATGTCTCTTCCACCTCTTCTTCCATGACTTTGGTACCTCTTTAGTTAGGCAATTAGTGATATGCAAATGAATGCGATCTCATCAATTTGAGAGCTTCCTGAAATAACAAATATTGCATTCCATTCATGCCTGCCTATCCTGTGTGACTGTCATCTATATCCTCTCACATCATGAATAACAGACACAAAAAACATTTCCAAAGTAAAAAACATTTCCAAAGTAGCAGTGTGAGAGTATAGGTAACCGAAATATTTTATGTAATATTTCCATTTCAGAATTTGGTTCCAGTGTAAATTTTATGTACTCAACTATTGAGGAAACATAAGCATTTATTAGGTATGTACTATGTGCCATGTACATAAACTATGCTAAATACTGGGGAAACAAAGAAAAGCAAAAGGCAGTCCCTGCTTGCAGCGAGCTCACAGATTAATGGGGATACAACATGTAAATAACTGTGTACAAACAACATATAAACATGATAAATTGGAGATCACGTGGGAGACCATTTCGAGCATGGGGACCAGCCAATGAAAGTGCCTGGCTTCTGGAGATGGACCATTATGTGCAAAGAGCAAGAAAGCCACTGTCACTGGATCACTGAGTACATGGTGGGGAGTAGGGTGTAAGAAGACTTTTGAATTCTCTTTATGATTGAGCATGAAAAATACCCTGTGAGTCAGGGAGCTAGATGTGTGGAAATATTAAAAAAAAAACAAACAAACCAAAAACAACAATCAATAACAAAAAGACCTCACAAATATCCAACTAAGACACATACCAATCCCCTTCAGAAATCACACTGAATAGGGAAACTTTACATTCTAGCCCAGCTAAATAAAAATCCAAAGAAATGATTGACCAGAGAGCACAGGCTAATTAGCAGTACTTCTGTCAGCACCTAGCAGACTCTCATTATTGAACTGCATAATACTTTGCTACATAGGTCTGCTTCTTAATTGTTGTGATTTATCTTTACTTGACACTGGTTAAACCTTATTGTTAGGCAACTTGTGTTGATGCTGCCCCTGCCCACTGGCTATTATAGCTCATATCTCAACCACGTGAGAGAAGACTGTGGAAGAACTAAGAGATAGGTTGGTGGCAATGTGGACAATGAAAGATATAGTTCTTAAGTGGAGACTATAAATAATAATAACATGGTCCAGGGGAAAAACAACAACACTGTTTTGGAGTTAAAGGACCTGGGGTCAAACCCTGGCTCTGCTACTTACTATTTGTGTATTCTGGGTCAAGTTGCTTACCTTCTGCGAGATCAGGGTTTCTTGTCTATGAAATGAAGGAATTGGATTAGATGACTTCTGAGTTCATTTTCTATTCTAACTCTATGAACCTATCATCCTAAGGTTAACAAATAACAACCTTGGAGGTAGGTACAGTAGTGCAAATATTACTATTCCTATTTTGAAGATTAGGAAACTAGATGGGTTGAGAGGTTAGATGACTAGCCCAAAATTATACTACCAATGAGTAGCAGAGTCAGGACATAAAGCCAAGCCCTGAGCCACACTATTCCCCAGGGACGAATAGACACACACACACACACACACACACACACACACACACACACACACACGAGAAAGACAACAGCCATATATACTCAGATACAAAAGGGAATCTTACTCAAGAACATGACTAACTTTGGTTCTGGGTACATTCTATAGTAGAAACCATAGTGCAAGGCAGTGCTATCTTACCAACTGAGGAGAAACACTACAGAAGTAAGCAAAATTATTCAGAAGAAAAACACTCCATTATTATTTTATAATTAACATAACTGGACACTGGAGTTTGGAAGACCTGAGCTAAAATCTAACCTTAAACATTAGCCTTGTGATCCTAGGTAAATCACTTAACTTCCAATTGCCTCTGTTTCCTCTTCTGTAAAACAAGGATAATAATAACATATACCTTCCAGGGTTGTTTTGAGGAAAAGAAGAGATTATATTTTTCAAGTACTTGGCACATAGAACATGCTATATGAATGTTAGCTATTATTATTATAATGTTTCAAAAATAGCTTTGAAGAGATATTATATAAGCAACCAAAAGGGAAGCCCTGGCTTGACCTTAGATAAGCATAGTTTTCTTATGAGGAAGCACAGAGAAAAAAGGGATACAAAGAGGTTACTGTTGTTGTCTAGTTGTGTCCAACTCTTTGTTATGAGTAGCATCTTTACTCTGCTGGGGTTTTCTTGGCAAAGATACTTGGAGTGGTTTGCCATTTCCTTCTCTAGCTCATTTTACAGATGAAGAAACTGAGACAGAGTTAAATGACTTGCCCAGGGTCACACAGCTAGTGCCTGAGGCCAGATTTGAACTCAAGACAACGAGTCTTCCTGACTCCAGGCCTGGTACTCTATTCACTGTGCCACGTAGCTTCTCACAAAGAAGAAGCATGGCATAATGAATAGACAGGTGGTCTTAGAATTAAGAAGACTTGCTTTTAAGTCTAGCCTCTGATACTGGCCTTTTGACCAGTGAGCAAGTCACTTAATCTGTCTAATTGTCTACAACTCTAGGTTAGATAAATCTCATGATAAGTGCTAATCTGCATTAGAAGAGGGCGTTTCTTCATCTGGAATTCCCTATGCAAATGAAACCATAGTTCATGTAAAGGAAATGGGGAATAGAGTTCTGTGTTCACTTCTCTAGAACTTCTGAGGGTCTTCCTTCCCACCCCATTTGATTCTTTTGTGAAAGCAAATCTTTTGCCTCTATTCTTACCTAGCCTTTAATGAGTGTGGCCTCAGACAACTGAGACTTGGGAAAGACCTTAGCTTAAAAAGACCAAGGTCTCCCACTGCATTGGGGCCATCTCCAGTCTTCCTGACTTTTGTCTTGCCACTGGACTCTGATGACTCTGGAGGAGAGAATGAGGCTGATGACTGCACAGCTCTGCCCCACTTAAATCCAATTCACTTGCAAGCCAAGACATCAACCTTCTGATGTCATTGATCCTCTTCTAGAACAAAGGCTGGACAATATCAGCCCTGACAAGTGACCTAACTCATTTCATCTTTTTACATATCTATTGCTTGTAGAATCATTTCCTTACTCTGAGCGGCTATGTGAAGGATTTCTTTCTTATCAATTCTAGAAACTGAAGGAAATCTCCGTGGGAATATGTTTTCTGCCCATTGCACACACAGAATAGAATTTAGCTGCTGGTTTGTAGATGTGCGGAAAAGACAGGGGCACAGTATGGGTCTCATGGAAATGAAGGGGGACTTGTTAAATTTAAGAAGCAGAGTAAAGATGCTAATCATAACAGAACCAGTAAGGATTGCAAGGTGAAGATGCTAGAACAAAAATGTAATTTCAACTTGCAAAGTAAAGCAGTCATTTGGGGCTTTGAATTTGTATTGCTAATAACAATAGATCTGTTACATTATATGCTTCTATTTGGTGGAAATATTTACACTGTGCACCATAACCCTGCTAGCTCTGCTCTTATAATATACCAGGTATAGAATGACTCTAGTATCTTATGATGGAGGGCAGCTGGCAGAGCAGCACATAGAACACTGGGCATGGAGTCAGGAAGACCTGAGTTCAAATGTAAGCTCAGACATTTACTAGCTGTGTGACCCTAGGCAAGTCACTTAACCTTGTTTGCTTCAGTTTCTTTATCTGTAAAATGAGGGGGAGAAGGAAATGGCAAATCACTCCAGTATCTTTGCCAAGAAAACCCCAAGTGGGGTCACAAAGAGTTGGACATGACTGAAGCAATAGAAAAACAATAAAAACAACCTCTTATGATATAAGCATTTGGTACATCTTTATTTGTCACTTGGCAGTGCAGTCTGCTAAGGAAAGTAGTGAGTGCATAGCACAGGCCTAACTAAACTCTTTATTTACTTGTGGAGATGTTATATATTGTTAAGTATCTATTCTGAATTCATAGAAGTATTAATTCTCTCTATCCGTGAGCTATTAGATGCCCCTCCCCCCACTAACTTTAAATGTCAACTTTTCTCTACCATACATGCTTAATTTAGTCATTGGTATTTGCACCTACTTATGAGTCTGAAGATCCCGCTTTCTGGGATATTTATATTAGAATGTAAGCTCCATGAGGGAAGGGACTGATTTACTTGCTTGTATTTGTATCCTTAAGGTTTAGCACAGTGCCTAGCACATAATGAGTGCTTAACAAATGCTGTTATCTATCTATCTGTCTATCTATCTACCTATCTATTTATCTATCTGTCTGTCTGTCTGTCTGTCTGTCTATCTATCTATCTATCTCCTAAAATTCTTCTTACTATACCTGCATGGTGGTCTTACTCTTCTCTTATCGTAACAGGAATATTTGGTCAAACTGAGTTCATTATAGTATGACCTTCATGTCTACTTTTTTTTTTTTTGGCCAAAGTGGGAATTTCAGTCACAGAGTGCTAGCTATCTTTAAAAACCTTAATATTAATCTTTCCTAACAGGCAGTCACCCTATACTATAGGAATGTGTAGAGCACGGATTTTGTGTGCTGGTATTCCTACTGGCTCTTCCTCTTCCCCTCAGGGTCAGTGGTAGTGTTCCCCCAGGGTGGATCTGAACACCCCAGCCCTAAGTGCATTTATAACTACACACTTGCTCATCTCTTGATCTACTTCACTCTGAAGATTCTATGACTCCCTCCTTCCCTAATATCTATATAAACTTGAGATCCTTCTCCTACCACTCCTCTTCCCTTCCCCTCCCCCACCCCATGTGCCTCCAAAGGTTCTTGTCTAATCCCAATATTATCATTCTATATAAACTCTGCCACAGCATTTGAAAAGGAGAGATTGGAAGTAGTAGTCATGGATTTTTATTGAAAGAATTCTGAGAATCTAAATGTCTGAACATATAGGGGGACACGTTTGGGTATGTAGAAGACTGAACAAAGAAATTCTTCAATCCAGAAAAAAAGACTTTTTATTTAAGTTGCCATTTAATGCACAGTTAAAAATCAAATGATCCTGACTTTAATCCTCAGTGGTATCCAGGCCACAGTTGGAATTATTGAACTGAAAGAGCACTGTCTAAAGTGACAGTGAATGTATCAAATCTATTTAGCTTTGTAATTAAAACAAAAGGGATTCCAGATGACAGCAAGGGTGATAAATTGTTGTAGAGATAAAGGGTGGATAAAATCAGGCTGGAAAAGCAAGGCAGGAGAAATGAAAAGTATTCATAGATTGCTGCAAAATGAATGTATGCCTTAAAGGTTAGTTGTGCTATCAGGCAGTAGACAGACTGGAATTAAAAAGACCAGTGGAAAATCACAAGAAAGGACAAGAAATAATTACAAAAAGAAGCAATGATAAGGTTTAAAAAAGAAACAATGAAAAAGGAAATAGCTCCATAGCTAACACTTCTTTCACTGTAAGACACATCATTGATTCCTCAGGTAAAAATGTTTTATAATTAGTGGCAAATGACTTTTGGGAGCAAGCAAGGCAAAAATTGGCATACAGACTCAATTTCTTTCAAGGTCACATACCTAGTTAGTAGCAGATCCAAAATTAGAATCTAAGCTCCCCATTAATAGTCTGAAGAATTTTCCTTTGTATCACACTACAATCCCCAATGCATACTGTTATACTTTAGTGGCATTCCTTTAGTAGAAATGAATTGACTCAGGTACTTTTCTTATATTAATGAATTTTAAAGATATTTTTTAGTTTGTGTGAACATATCTCCAAATTTGATATATTTCTCTTCTTCTGTCTCTAAATTACGTTATCTTCTTTGCCCTACAGTATTGCATTTGTTGCATCTGCAATCAAGGTTTGCACCATTGCAGAAATAATACAAGTGTAGCCTGTTGGAGGTATACATTTGTTCTAACCTACCCAGATAAGGTAAAATATCAAAAGAAAAGAGGGAAATTTTATTATGATAATCATAATATCTGCTATTATGATCATTTGCCCCTTATTCCTTACTACAAAAGGGATCATTGCTCTGAACAGGTATAAAATCTATCTAACCTATTGTCTCTTTCTCTACTTAAAACCTTAGGTGCATATATATCTGAAAAAAATCCCCATTTTCCTCCTTCCTCTCTATCTCTTTTCTCTCCTCTTTCCTTCTCTCTGTCTGTCTTCTTTCCTCCCTCCCTCCCTCTTCTTCTTTCTTCCTCCTTCTGTCCCTCCCCCCTTTATTTCCATCTCTCCATCCCACTAAAATTTACACTTTACTGCTTACGTTTTGTCTTTTTTTTTTGTTGAAGGAGGTTGATAAACAATGATTTCAAAGAGTTTGAAAAGTTTTTCCTTTATACAGTATCAAAATAAGGGAAATGTAGATACTATTGATTTTATGTATAATTTGCTTCTATTACCCAGCTTCTAAAACCTTTTTCTGATTCTTTTTTAAACTTCAGCAACTAGAAGTAGTATTCGACTCTCCACTGTCTCATTTCTGATATGCTATTGACCTAAGCTTGCCTATTGTTATTGTTTCCTATGGAAAAAATAATAGAAGAATTCGTGAAAGATTTTTCCAAGATCAAGTAAAAGGATTTTCAAGATAATTTAAAAAAACAAAAACAAAATGTCCTTTGCTCCATGAGAAATACTGAGGATTTTCTAATCTTATTGTCACTTGTAAGGCTTTCATAGCTTATATAAATAATATCTTGAGTTAGAATTCTTTCACATTTATAAATTTATGTCTTCTTTGTCAGCATACGCTGATGTAAAGGTAGGTGACATTTGTGATATAAGCTCCTGGGGTTACTTTGATTCTATTTCCCTGCTTACATTATTGAAAGGACTAAGCAAACAAGCCCCAGTTTCCTTGTAACTATTCTAATTTATTTCTGTTGTAAATGTGTATGGTGCCCTAAAGATACCCGCATCTATACTACGTGGTACTTCTTGGTTCTGATTATAGGAATGTAAAATAAATTAAAAAAAATTTAGCTTAATTCTATGAGATTCACTCCCTGTCATAGATATGACAGTGTCTTGTGGGGCACTCCTTATTTTTAGTAGCTTGCTGTGATGGAGGAAAAGATCAAAATGGCTAACAAAATCAAAAGATAATGAAAATTAGACTGCAGTTGCATAAATTGATGGATAATAGATAAAAAATAAATTGAGTATTTGTATTTACTTTATCCCATTGAGAGGAGATAGCTTGATAAAAAAAGACGAAAACAACAAAAATACCTCAAATATCACCAAATATATTTTAATATGCAGTGCTGCTAAGGCATATAATTGACCATAATTAGTGTTTTTTTTTTAATGCAATGAAAGGTCACACAGGTAATGTCAGAGGTAGAATTTGAACTCAAGTGTTCTAATTCTAAGGTCAGTGCTCATTCACCTAAAGTTATCAAATCACAGTAAACATCATAGGACTTTGGGCTTTGTGTGTGGCATATTGAGAACCCAGAGTGAAATATGTTAATCTTTTGGTTTCAATTCTTTATTCTTTCAATTATGCAGTTTTGGTGGGAGGTGGGAAGGGAGGAGTTGGGAGTTTCCTTTAGACAGTCCAGATTGAAATGTTTATCATTTAGTAGAGAGTCTTCCAAAATTGCTGTGGTCAAAGAATTTGTCACTCTGAAGCCAACCTGGTGGTAAGCCTCCCTGAACTTGGTGAGGATGATCTATTCACTGGGCCAGTGGTTTAAATCAGAGATTCTTAACCTGGGATCTGGCAATTAAAAAACATTGTTGATAATTGTATTTCAATATAATTGTTTTTTTTGTAATCGTAGATATTTTATTTTATATTTTTAAGAACATTATTCTGAAAAGAGGTTCATAGGCTTCACTAAATTGTTAAAAGGGTTCATGACACAAAAAGGTTAAGAACACTTGGCTGAAATAGTTATTTCACACACATCTTACCACAACCTTCCAAAAGATGAATACCATGATTCATTATTATGAGCACTATGGTCATTGTAGATGGAAAAGAATACTGTTTCCTGTGTTGGATGGTTCATGATGTGATACTGGGATCTTTTTTGTTGAAGTGTCAAAGTGTGTATCACTGTTCAGGGGAAGGGAATAAGCATTTATATACTGTCTACAATATGCCAAGCACTGTGCTAAGCACTTTATAAATATTATCTGATTTGAGTCACACAATAATTCTGTTGCATAGGTGCTGTTATTCCCATTTTACAGTTGAGAAAACTGAGGCAAACAGACTTTAAGTGACTTGTTCAAGGTCAGACAGCTAGTAAGTGTCAGGTTACATTTGAACTCAGGTCTTCCTGATCAACTGCTCCACCAGCTGCCTGTTGGAGGCAGATCACCGGTCATTATTGAATATCTTGGTACATTTATGGAAATGTCTCCATTACTACAATTAAGAATGCTTTCTCACAAATAATCCATCATGAGTTCAACTTTCAAAATTAAATACCCTAAAGAACTTATACCATGAGTTAAATGCCTTAGTTTTTGGTATTGCTCAGTTAGTGTGATGTCAGTTTATATATGCTTTTGAGAAGTTTGATGAAAAGTTTCTTTAAAAGAAAGTAATCCATTAGTCAGTTATTCTTGGCTTACTGGACTGATTTGTTTGTGGGACTTCTCTAATGAAGATTAAAATTCAGACTGAATTTTATTATCCTATTACTTGTAGTTTAATATTCGACTAGACCTAACAAAACTGGAGAAATTAAAATCATTAAAAAAAAGTCATGTGACTATAGCTCTGCTTTCAAATTTCTCCTGGCTACTGAAATTTGAAAGGGATTGACGGAAAGCTGGTAGTTTGAAAAACACTTTACACACACACACACACACACACACACACACACACACACACCACACACAATCATTTTAGAAATAATTGTATTATAAAGAAGTTCAGTTTTTGGCGCAGAGCTGGAGCGTGATGGCGTCCGGAGGCAGCAACCTTCGCCCGGGCGATGTGGAGGAAGACGCCTCGCAGCTCGTCTTTCCCAAAGAGTTTGAAACAGCAGAAACTCTTCTAAATGCCGAAGTCCACATGCTTCTAGAGCATGAAAAGCAACAGAATGAAAGTGCAAAGGATGAACAAGAACTTTCAGAGTTTTCATGAGAACTTTAAATTACACTGCACGTTTTAGTCGTTTTAAAAACTGGGAAACCATTGCTAGTGTTCAGAGTTTGTTACTCCAGAAAAAGCTCCATAAATTTGAGTTGGCCTTTTTAGTAAACCTTTGTCCTGAGACAGCAGAAGAGGCCTTATAAGCCTCTGATTCCAAGCCTGGAGGGTCGATTTGAAAATGAGTAATTGCAACAGATTCTTGATGATATCCAGACCAAGAGTATTATTCTCTAGGAAGTATAAAATTAGGGTTTAATAGTTTAGGGCTTAATAGGATTGCAGATATATCTTTTTTTTTTTGATGAATGCAGAGAGCAGTTAAGACATATACCCATTGCTGACATAGTGAAATGGTATTAATTTTATCTCTTTGTTTAAATGGTTAAGCAACCTAAGGACATTATCAACTATAGTAACATAATAGTACTAGATTAATACTTGCTGAAAGGAATTGAAAAGATAGCTCATGTAGAGTCTTTGTATCTGCTTGATGAACACTGAAGAAATATTTTTCATATATTACGTACAGACAAAAATCTACATGATAGCTTTACAGTAAAGGCTAATACAAAGAAGTGGTTTGTCTATTAAGTTATTTCTAAGCCTTGATAGATGGTTTATAATAAGACTTTTTTTCACATGGTTACAACTAACATATTCTATATAGGAAATGATTGGGTACAATAACAAACTCCAGTCCATTCAGTATTTATTGAATGCCTCCCATGCAGAGAGGAGTATTGTGCTTCATGTTGAGCTGACATTTGGGCAATATTCACTCTTTATTAAATACCTGATTGTGTTACTTGCAAATTCTTACCTGCTAATTTCTTTTTCTTTTTTGCTTTTTGCTAGGCAATGGGGTTAAATGACTTGCCCAGGGTCACACAGCTAGTAAGTGTTAAGTGTCTGAGTTTGGATTTGAACTCAGGTCCTCCTGACTCCAAGGCCAGAGCTCTATCCACTGCGCAACCTAGCTGCCCTCCTGCTTGTTTCTGAAAGTAGCAGATGTCTCATCTCTACCAGGAACCAACAGGTCAGTAGAAGTTTTGAAGGAGGAAATAGACTTGTGCATGAAGGTGAACAGGTCTGGGGTTCCCTATTCCTTTTTACTTTACACTTGACCAATACTGTTGACTATTTGTGGCAAGGGGTCAGGGACCCATTGCAGTGGACTGAGGCTGTCTAGCTGCCATGTTCGTTGGCAGTAGCACAGTGTGGGATTCTATTTACCCAATGGCTGGCTGCTGGCACTTGGATTAGAGGCAGCAGTTCTGAGACTAGGCAGTAGGTGGGGCTAGTGTCCTTAGTCTGAGTTTTTACCTGCAAGTTTTGTTATCAGTGGCAAAATGCAGAAATGATGAGAGGGAGAGGAAGAGGGAGAGGAGAGGGAGAGGGAGAGAGAAAGGAGGAAGAGGAGGAGGAGGAGGAGGAGGAGTCCTGTGGAGTGATGAGCCAGAGATAGGGATACTGACTTCTCTCTGAAATCAAATGTTGGGGGCCTTGGACCCATACGTATATGCACATACAAGCACACACACAGACACATGTCCATTCATACAAACACTACTGTCCTTCACTCTTTATAATCTGAGGACACAGGTGCTTTAGAACCTTTCCTAGTACAGGTTCTGTGCTAGGCATTTCCTTTTGCTCAAGCTTTCAGCTTCAGTGTCTGAATTCAAAGAAGTTTGGTTTTGAGGAACAAAATAATAAACAGGGAAGGGAAGACAGGCAGAAAATGCTTCTCTGAGACAGGTACAGATTGTCCTGTGTGGAATGCTTCCTCAGGGGGGTAGAAAATTAATCGTGTTTACAAGCATGGGATTCTACTTGAGAGGTTCTCTTCATAAGCCTTACCCCCACCTTTTTAATCATGATTTATTTTCTGAACCCAGAGATACATTTCTCCGCAGAGTTCAGCTGACAAAGCTTCCATCTTTTCCAATGGGGAGAGGTGTTGTGTATTTATGGGGCTGCTACTGTAGCTGGCATAGGCTGCTCTAAAAGAACACGCGGTCCAATGAGATAATAAAATAGCTAGAAGGCTTCCTGTGTGTTCCTGTTACAAAAAGACCCTTCAGAGGGAAAAGGTTTTAGTGCATAGAGGATGAAAATACTATTTCAGAATTCAGAAGTTGCTATTAAAAAATGTAATCAAGTGATTTGTTTGTATCTTTTTTTTAAAGGAAGAAATTTCAGTATAATATATCTTCACTCTTGCTTGGAGACCATTTAAAATGTTGCATATTTAAAATGGAAAAATTGTGTTGTGATCATTATAATAGTGATTTGAATACAGATTTTTTCCATCCTTCCTCCTTTGCTAGTGTGAAAGATTAGGTAGAGACAAAATTTTAGAAAAGAACACTCTGGGCTTAGAAATGTGGTGAATAGGGCACCTAGGTGGTGCAGTGGATAGAGCTCCAGCCTTAGAATCAGGAGGACCTGAGTTCAAATTTGGCCTCAGACCAAATACTTGATACTTACTAACTGTGTGACCCTGGCCAAGTCACTTAACCCCGATTGCCTAAAAAAAATGTTTTGAATAAAGGCAGTGATGAATAGAAGACCAAAGGAGTTTCTTTATGGATGAATCTTTAGTGAGTGTCATTGAAATAGAAACAATAGATCAAGATGATATTTACTCTCCAAGGCCACAGATATGGCAGACTTTTTTGTCTATTCTTTTCCATGCTTTGTAAACACTGAATTTTGTATGGGTGTATGTGGTGATTATGTCTAAACAATGATAGGGATAATAAAGGTTAAAAAAATAACTAATATGCAAATTGTTTCCCTGAAACCAAATAAGTTTCTGATAAATAGAAATATCTGATAACTGAAATCCATAAGACATGTGTAAGTGATTACATTTAAGGTGTAGGTTAATTGAATATGGTCAAAGGATAAAAAAAAGTGACAATACAAAGTTTTGGGAACCAAACTCTCTTAGTTTTGAGTATCAAGCATTTTCTTCATGTGACTCTGTATTAGATTCAGTCTTATTTTTCATTCTTTCATAGTGAAAATAAAGCCCCAAATTGTCGTATATCTCTGTCACTTTGTCCCTTGACTTTTCCTCCTTCCCCTACTCTGCCCTCTAGTTCTGGCCAACTATGAGAAAACTTGAGAGGTTGGCTTCCAGTCATGTATGCCTCATTGCTGAGAATTCCCTGATTGGCTGCTGAGAGAGAAGAGCTGAGGAGTCAGGGGACCTTTTAAAGGAGGAGACAGTTTCCCACTGGCACCCTCTTGGCTTCGGCTTTCCAAGTGATAGGATACAAAAAGAAGGACTTTCTCTCCTCCTATGTAATTCTCCTTTTGTGGAGCATGGACTCAGTTGGCAAGCATATATCAAGGGCCTTGTTGCATTTGCCTTTATTTTTGTGTTCCCTTTGAATTAGTAAATGACTTTGTGAATACTGAAAGGTTGTGGAAGGCATACAGGTGCTCCCTATGAGGGCAGCATCGATCAGAATGTTTACAGTTGCAACAACAGCAGCAGGATTTGGCTAGAGGCAATGAAAGTATTGGCACTGAAGAGAGAAGCCTCTTGAAAGATCAAACTTGGCTGTTTGATCAGACAATGCATGGTGTAGAGGTAATATATGAAATTCCCAAATTACAATATTGCATAATTGTGTTACATTCTGATGAGGGCTGTCAAGTTTCTAGCCAATTATATCTGTAGTCATAAATTGCTACCTAATCAGGATTGAATCATTCTATTAATGTGTGCTGTGATTGGTTCTTCTAGTATGAGCACTGCTTTCTTTTTTAATACGTACAATCACGTTAAACATATTTCCATGTTAGTCTTGTTGCGAAAGAAGAATCAGGACAAAAGGGAAAAACTACAAGAAAGAAAAAACAAAAACAAACAAAAAAAGAGTATGCTTCGATCTACATTCAGACTCTATAGTTCTTTCTCTGGATGAAAATCATATTTTCCATTGGCAAGGTTTTGAATTGTCTTAGATCATTTTATTGTTGAGAAGAGCCAAGTCTATCAAAGTTTATCATTGCATGATGTCACTGTTACTGTGCACAATTTTCTCCTGGTTCTGCTCACTTCACTCAGCATCAGTTCATGTAAATCTTTCCAGGTTTTTCTGAAATCTGGCTGCTCAGCATTTCTTATAGCACAATAGTATTCCATTACATTCATATACCACAACTTGTTCACCCATTCCCCAATTGATGGGCATCCCCTTATTTTCCAATTCTTTGCTACCACAAAAAGTGCTGCTACAAATATTTTTGTACATGTGGGTCCTTTTCCATTTTTTAGTGATCTCTTTGGGATACAGACCTAGTAGTGGTATTGCTGGATCAAAAAGTATGCACAGTTTTATGGCCCTTTAGACATAGTTCCAAGGGGCAACTAGGTGGCTCAGTGGATAGAGCACCAGCCCTGGATTCAGGAGGACCTGAGTTCAAATCCAGCCTCAGACACTTAACACTTACTAGCTGTGTGACCCTGGGCAAGTCACTTAATCTCATTGCCTAGCCAAAAAGAAAAAAAAATAGACATAGTTCCAGAATGGTTGAATCAGTTCACAACCCCACCAACAATTCATTAGTGTTCCAATTTTCCCACATCATCTCCAATGTTTATCATTTTCCTTTTCTGTCATGCTAGCCAATCTGATAGGTGTGAGATGGTATCGCAGAGTTGTTTTAATTTTGCATTTCTAATTTAGAGCATTTTTTCATATGATTATAAATAACTTTAATTTCTTCATCTGAAAACTGCCTGTTCATATCCTTTGACCGTATATCAACTGGGGAATAGTTTGTATTCTTATAAATTTGACTCAGTTCTTTATATATTTGAGAAATGAGACCTTTTCCAGAAACATTGGCTATAAAAATGGTTTCCCAGCTTTCTGCTTTCCTTCTTATCTTGGTTGCACTGGTTTTGGTTGTGCAAAACCTTTTTAATTTAATATAATCAAAATTATCCATTTTGCGTTTCCTAATGGTCTCTATCTTTTGTTTGGTCATAAATTATTCCCTTCTCCATAGACCTGACAGGTAAACTATTCCTTGCTTTCCTAATTTGCTTATGGTATCACACTTTATGTCTAAATCATGTACCCATTTTGACCTTATCTTGATATAAGATGTGAGATGTTGGTCTATGCCATACTATTTTCCTGTTTTTGAGCAGTTTCTGTCAAATAATGAGTTCTTATCCCAGAAGCTGGAGTCTTTGGGTTTATCAAATGGTAGATTATTATAGTCATTTACTACTGTGTGATGTGTAGCTAACCTATTCCACTGGTCCAACACTATTTCTTAGCCGATACCAAATAGATTTGATGATTGCTGCTTTATAATATAGGTTTCAATCTGGTATGGCTAGGCCCCCTTCTTTTGCATTTTTTTCCCATTAATTCTCTTTGTATTCTTCCAGATGAATTTTGTTGTTATTTTTTCTAGTTCTATAGAATAATGTTTTGGTACTTTGATTGGTATGGCACTGAATAAGTGAATTGGTTTAGGCAGAATTGTCATTTTTATTGTATTGCCTTGGCCTTCCCATAAGCAATCAATGTTTTTCCAATTGTTTAGATCTGTCTTTATTTGTTTGAAAAGTGTTTTGTAATTGTGTTCATATAGTTCCTGGATTTGTCTTGGCAGGTAGACTTCTAAGTATTTTGTATTGTTTAGAGTTATTTTAAATGGACTTTATCTTTCTATCTCTTGCTGATGGATTTTATTGTTATTATATAAAAATGCTGATGATTTATATGGGTTTATTTTATATCCTGCAACTTTGCTAAAGTTGTTAATTGTTTAAGTATTTTTTAGTTGATTCTCTAGGATTCTCTTAAGCATACCATCATATCATCTGCAAAGAATAATAGTTTTATTTCCTCATTGCCTATTCTAATTCCTTCAATTTATTTTTATTCTCTTATTGCGAAAACTCACATTTCTAGTAAAATATTGAATAGTAGTGGTGATAATGGGTATAAGGTCCATAATTCCCCTGCACAGGGATATTCACGTTCCCCCCACACCCTCCCAGCCCTAAACAGTGGAACAAGTTCAATACTGAAGGAAGAGGCCAGGAACTCCATATTGATTATAAATAGTAGTTTAATCAATTGAGTTACTTACATTGGGGTAGAATGATGGATCCCTGCCAAGAGTTTAATAAATCATCAGTCTGGGGCAGTGACCAGATTAAAATTGGATCCCCACAAAGACTCCAGGAAAACCTAGTGGTAATTATGGAAATCAAACAAAGAGAGGAGGAGCTATAGAACACATTGCTTCTGATTGGTGGCTATTTTGGGGTTTCTGCTTATTAATGAGCTCATTTCCGAGCTTGGGTGTTATGCCAATGTTATTGAGTAAATACCCAAACACAGGGTCACAAACTGGTCACTGTGTTTGTGTTATGGCTGGACACATTATCTAAGTTATGACTCAGTGTCTGAATTGTTATTTTAATAGGTCATCATGTCCGGACTTCTACCTTTCACAGAGTTTAAGTTATGGCTTTCACGTCTTACTGTGTTTTATGGCTTTTCCCCTATAGGGACCCCGCAATGGGCATCCTTGTTTCACCCTTGATTTTCTTGGGAAGGCTTCTAGCTTACCCAATTACATACAATGGTTGCTGATTGTTTTAGATAGATACTGCTTATCATTTTTTTTGGTAGTCACCTTTTTAGTTTTTTTCCCCAGTTATTAAAAACATTTTTTTAAAAGTCTTGAATTCCAAATTCTATCACTTCCTTCTTCCCCTCTCCTCTTCCTGAGATGGTAAGCAATAAGATATAGGTTATACATGTGCAGTTATGTAAAATATTTCCATATTAGTAATTTTGTACAAGAAGACTAGAATAAAAGAAAACAATGAAAGAAAGTGATAAATAGCATGCTTCACTCTGGATTCAATTAATATTAATTCTTTTTTCTGAAGGTGGATAGTATGCTTCATCATTAGTCCTTCGGGATTGTCTTGTATCATTGTATTGCTGAAAATAACTTATTATTTTAAGGAAAACTCATGTATTCCTATGCTCTCTGTGTTTTTAATAGGAATGGGTTCTATATTTTGTTCAAAGCTTTTTCTGCATCCATTGAGATAATCATGCTTTCTATTAGTTTTTTTTATTGATATGGTCAATTATGCTGATAGCTTTCCTAATATTGAACCAGCCCTGCTTTCTTGGTCTAAATGCCACCTGGTCATAGTGTATTATCCTCTTGGTAAATTGCTATAATCTAATTGCAAATATTTTATTTAAAAATTTTACATTAGTGTTCATTAGAGAAATTGGTCTATATTTTTCTTTCTCTGTTTTGGCTCTTCCTGGTTTAAGTATCAGGACCATATTTGTGTCATAAGAGGAATTTGATAGGACTCCTTTGCCTATTTTTCCAAATAGATTATATAGTATTGGAATTAATTGTTCTTTACATGTTGGTAGAATTCACTTGTAAATCCATCTGGCCCTGAGATTTTTCTTAGGGAGTTCATTGATGGCTTGTTCAATTTCTTTTTCCTTTTTTTTTGGTTAGGCAATGGGGTTAAGTGGCTTGCCCAGGGTCACATAGCTAGTAAGTGTCAAGTGTCTGAGGCTGGATTTGAACTCAGGTCCTCCTGACTCCAGGGCTCTTGCTCTATCCATTGCACCACCTAGCTGCCCCATCAATTTCTTTTTCTAAAATGGGGTATTTAAGTATTTTATTTCCTCTTCCGTTAATATGGACAATTTACATTTTTGCAAATATTCACACATTTTGCTTAGATTGTCAGATTTATTTGTGTATAGTTGACCAAAATAGCTCTTAATTATTGCTTTAATTTCCTTTTCATTGGTGGTGAATTCACCCTTTTAATTTTTGATACTGGTAATTTGCTTTTCTTCTTTAAGTAAATTTAACCAAAGGTTTATCAATTTTATTGTTTTTTTTCATAAAGTCAGCTCTTAATTTTATTCATTAGTTCAATAGTTTTCTTACTTTCAGTTTCATTAATCTCTCCTTTGATTTTCACAATTTCTAATTTGGTATTTCATTGAAGATTTTAATTTGCTCTTTTCCTAGCTTTTTAAGTTACATGCTCAATTCATTGATATCCTTTGTCTCCATTTTATTCATGTAAGCATTTAGAGATATAAAGTTTCCCCTAAGAACTGCTTTGGCTGCATCCCATAAGTTTTGATATGTTGTCTCATTATTGTCATTCTCCTTGAAACTTTTGATTGTTTTGATTCTTTTGAAATTATTTATTGTTTCTATGATTTGTTGTTTGACCCACTCATTGTTTAGAATTAGATTATTTAGTTCCCAATTAAATTTTTGTCTTTCTTTCCATGGCTCTTTATTATATGTAATTTTTATTGCACTATAATCTGAAAAGGACACATTTAATATTTATGCCTTTCTTAATTTGATTGTGAGATTTTTATGCCCTAATATAAGGTCAATTTTTGTGTAAGTGCCATGTACCACTGGGAAAAAAAAGGTATAGTCATTTCTATCCCCATTCTATTTTCTCCAGAGATCTGTTATATCTAACTTTTTAAAAATTCTATTCACCTCCTTAACTTCTTTCTTGTTTATTTTGTGGTTAGATTTATCTAGTTCAGAGAGGGAGAGGTTGAGGTCCCCCACTAGTATGGTTTTGCTCTCTATTTCTTCCTGTAACTTCCTGAACTTCTCCTCTAAGAATCTGGATGCTATACCATTTGGTGCACATGTTTAGTATTGATATTACTTCATTGTCTATGGTACTTTTTAGCAAGATGTAGTTTCTTTCCTTATCACTTTTAATTAGATCTATTTTTACTTTTGCTTTTTCTGAGATCAGGATTGCTACCCCTGATTTTTTACTTCAGTTGAAGAATAATATATTCTGCTCCAGCCTTTTACCTTTACTCTGTGTGTATCTCTCTGTTTCAAATGTGTTTCTTGTAAACAATATTTTGTAGGACTCTGGTTTTTAATCCACTCTGCTATCTGCTTCTGTTTTATGGAAGAGTTCATCCCATTCACAATCATGATTACTATGTCCCTCCTTCCTATTCCTTGCCCCCGTTTATACTTTTCTGTCTTGTTTTACCCTTTTCCTCCTCACCAGTGTTTTGCTTCTGACCACCAACTTCATCAATTTTCTCTCCCTTCTATCAATCCCCTCCCTTTTCTTTCCCCTGCTACTTCTGCCCTCCCTTGTGTGAACCCCCCTTCCCTTTCTTTACCCTTTCCCCTACTATTTCTCTGTAGGGTAAGATAAATTTCTATATCCAACTGAGTGTTATGTTATTCCCTCGTTGAGCCAAATCCAATGAGAGTAAGGTTCAAACAATGCTCACCTCCTCCCTTCTTTCCCTTTACAGTAATTAGTCTTTTGTACCTCTTCATGTGATGTAATTTATACCATTCTACCTCCCCTTTTCCTCTTCCCCCAGGACACTTCTTTTTTTTCACCCCTTAATTTTTTTTATATCATCACATCAAAGTCAACTTATACCCATACCCTCTATCTATGTTTACTCCTTCTAAATGCCCAAGTGAAGATACAAGTATCATCTTCCTGTGTAGGGATGTAAACAGTTTAATCTTAATTAGTAACATTTTTTTCCCTTTCCTGTTTACTTTTTTATGCTTCTCTTGAGGCTTGTATTTGAAGATTGAATTTCTGTTCAGCTTCGGTTTTTTCATCAGGAAAATTTGAAAGTCCCCTATTTCATTGAATGTCCATCTTTTCCTCTGAAAGATTATGCTTGATTTTGTTGGGTAGTTGATTCTTGGCTGTAATCCAAGTTTCTTTGCCTTCCAGAATAATATATTCCAAGCCCTTCAATCCTTTAATGTAGAAGTTGCTAAGTCCTGTGTAATCCTGACTCTGGCTCTTTGATATTTGAATTGTTTCCTTCAGGCTGCTTGTAGTATCTTCTCCTTGATCTGATATTTCTGGAATTTGGCTATAACATTAATTGGAGTTTTCATTTTGGTATCTCTTTCAGGAGGTGATTGGTGGATCCTTTCAATGACTGTTTTGCCTTCTGGTTCTAGGACCTCAGAGCAATTTTCCTTGATAATTTCTTGAAAGATGTTGTCCTGGCTCTTTTTTTTTTATCATGACTTTCAGGTAGTCCAATAATTCTTAAATTATCTCTCCTGGATCTTTTTTCCAGTCAGTTGTCTTTCCAATGAGGTATTTTACATTTTCTTCTATTTTTCATTCTTTTGATTTTGTTTGACTGATTCTTGATGTCTCATAGAGACATTAGCTTCCACATGTCCAATTCTAATTTTTAAGGATTTATTTTCTTCAGTTAGCTTTTGTACCTCCTTTTGTTTTCTTCAGTAAAGTTTTGTCCTTCCTTTTCCAAGCTGTTGACTCTCTCTTGCATAACTCTCATTTATTTCCTTAATTTTTCTTCTACCTCTCTGATTTTTAAAATCCTTTTTGAACTCTTCCAAGAAGGCATTTTGGGCTTGAGACTAATTCATATTCCCCTTTGAGGCTTCACATGTAGGCATTTTGAGATTGTCCTCTTCTGAGTTTGCATTTTGGTTTTCCTGTCACCACAGTCTATGGTTAGGGCTCTTTCTGTGTTTCTTGTTTTTGTTTTTGCTTTTTTTTTTTTTTTTTTGCTCTTCTTTTAGCTTACTTCTTGACTTTTAAAGGAGTTCTGCTGCGAGGGCACAGGGGGCACTATCCCAAGCTTCTTGCACTGGGGTTCAGGGGCATGGTCACTGGTTTTCTGCACAGGGTCTCCAGGGCTCATGGCTTGCCCACTGGGCTGGGGTAGCCTGGCTTAATTGTACCTGTTGTGCCAGGGTTTTGGGGCTGTCAGTTTGCCTTCTGTGATGGAGCTGGAGGCCTCACAGCTGGTTTGCTGTGTCACCAGCCTGCTGAGCCAGGACCAAACAGCCTCAGTTGCTGATCTGTGCTGTGGCTAAGGGCCTCCTGCTGGCTTGCCCAGACACTGTGCTGGGCTGCACTCCCCTTTTACCCAAGTGAGACAGACCTTTCCTGAAGTCTTTCTAAGTTATCTTAAGCTGGAAAATTCTTTCACTCTATCTTTTTGTGGGTTCTCTCACTCCAGAATCCTTTTAGAGGCTTGATTTAACATTGTTTCCAAGGGAAATTGGGGAGAGCTGAGGCAACTTTTGGCTTCTCTCTGCCGTCTTGGCTCTGCCTCCACCACTGCTTTTTTTTTTCTGTTTTGTTAAATATCTCTCTTTGTACTCTCTCCCCTCTTTGTGAGGGAACCTCTTATATTTTAAGCCATAACTATTACAATAATTTGTAACTTTCTCTGGGAATGCTGAGGTGGAGGCCATGAGCCAATGGTTCTAAGAACAGAAAGCCCAATCCCCTGATAAGAGGCCACATTTCTCCAGAGCTGAACTAACGTAAACCACAGTGGCTGGGCAAAGTGACTGGTTCCAGTCATCAGCTTCTGGTATTTCTCTTCTACAATAGTGTTTAGACCTGAGGACCTTAAGGATCATCTAGTCCAATCCTTCCCAATTCTCATTTTACAAATGAGGAAACTAAGGACAATTGAGGTTAAGTGACTTGTTTGGTATCACAAAGGTAATGATAACTTTGCCATATGATCATCTGAATGGAAGACTTATCTCACCCTCTCTCTTCCTTCTTACTCACATGTACCATCAAGCTGCATTGTATCTTTTCCAGTTTACAACCGGCTAGGTTTCTGAAGGTTGAGGGAAAAAAGGTTGTAGTGAAAGCATCTACAAACACAGAAAGCCAGCTCATTTCTTTCAAATAATCTTAAGCATATTATTACCAAACCATTCAGGTGTTTGGTGTTCTGTCTTGCCCTCATCCCAAACTGCCTTGGAGATGCTGATTCCCTACTCTACTCCCTCACTTCCCTCAATTAGGAGTAGCATTATCTTAGAAAAATGAGTCTTACACTTTTTCACAAGGTGGTCTTCTCCTGTAGGAGTGCTGTGCTTCTCAAATTATCATGAAAAAGGGAGAGATTGGGACTTATTGAATTTATGAGGCCTTACAGTAAACCCACAGTAACACAAGACACAGCTATGGACAGACAAAGTTGTATGATACTTAGGACCTGTAGGGTTCCTGGTTGCGTCTCACCTGGGAATCACTGCCCAGAAAAGCCTCCAGGTAATAGAATAAATGAAATCAGCATTCTTTAGTACTTGGGTGGCATAAATCATTACTCACTCTGAATGAGTGAATGAGTGGCTATTTATAAGGCTGTTCCAGTGCCCACAGGGGGTCATATATCATTTTCACAAGGTTTTTTTTTTCTTTAAACTTGGGATCAAATGTTCAACTTCTTGCTTTCATAGTGTGTTCCTTGACATGTGCTTTCAAGGCAGATTATTAAATTTCAGTATTGCATGTTTGTATATTTCATATACAAATATATTCCCATATTTATCTTAAGATATTTTAAGTAACAAACTCAATCTTAGGAGCTGTATGGGCAACATTCTGGTAGTAATCTTAGATTGCCTTCAATTGGCATAGAGAGAGAACTTTCTGTTCTAAGTTAAACTATTAAATTTTGTGAATAAATATTTAAAGTGAGTCAGAGTAGCTGATTTCAAAGAAGAGAATATAGGAATTTGTATTTTATTGCTACTGGTTAGCTTGAGACACTATCAAATGAGTTAATATACTGTGAAATATCAAAATGACCAGATAGGCTTTTTAGGGTTCATGGCATAGAAATTAGGTCTAGAATTATTTAAAACAAAGGACATGCTATTGAAGGTGATAAAGATATCTGATAAGAAAATGTAACTACACTTAAATATTTTGTTACTGAGTCATTTCAGTTGCATTCAACTTTTTGTTTCCCCATTTGGAATTTTCTTGACAAAGATGTTAGAATGGTTTGCCATTTCCTTCTCCATCTCATTTTACAGATGAGGAAACTGAGGCAAACAGGGTTGAGTAACTTGCTGAGGGTCACACAACTAGTAAGTGTCTGAGGACTGATTTGAACTCAGGAAAATGAATCTTTCTGACTCCAGGCCCAGCACTTTATCCACTGTACTACCTAGCTTCCCCTTAAGTACTTAAATGTGGCCACTCTATAAATGTGGCAGCTCTGTTTATCCTCCACGTAAGGGTGGAATTTTGTTTCTGGGATTGCAATCCATCTGGGAATCAGTGTGGTGCTGAGGAAAGATCACTGATTCCATAGTCAAGAAGACCTGGATACAAATATGCTTTCTGTTGTTTACCACATGTATGATCTTTGACATTCCATTTAATCTCCCAGGACCTTAATTTCCTCATCGGTAAAACAAGAGGGTTGGACAGTCACTAGATTATCTCTGTGGTCCCTCCTAGATATAGATTTGTGATCTTATATATCAGGGAAATTTTATATTTTATTTTGTGTTGGAAATTCTCAGATGTACAAAAGTTCTACCAGAAGATCTATCTATAAAACTTTGATATACTGACCAAGGGAATAATATACAAATTATTATGGAAAAAGGTTATCCTTAATAAGAAAAGAGAAACCTGAAGAGCAATGTGGCTTATTTGATTGTAAAGGAGTGTGCAGCCCCACACAAAAAGGAGGAAGAAATTAAAAGATACAGTGAGTTTTCCTTTATGCTAATGACCTCTTTGTGGGTACTAATGGAGGAAAGGTAAGTGGGTGAACTCTAATATCCCAGTGCCTTTCTGGAGTCCACTTAGATACCTGCTTCCTCTTGCCCAGGCCCTGTTCCTATCTCAGTTTGGTTTAAGGTTTAAAATACTAAATAATTAGTATACAGTACTCCATAAATTTATCACAATTGGCCAGTATTTGCTTCTATTTCCCATTAAGATTTTTTATCTCACTATTAATTTTCTGGCCTCAAAAGGAAAACACTCCCATTAATAGTCTAGAGCACAATCATTGCATGAAATAACAATTTCAAAGACATAGTATAAAAATCCCAGGACTGTACCTTACTTCATTAGAGATCTGAACACCTTCACTCTCCCTACTTCAAATATTCAGTGGAATCATCTTGGTCTTCTCTCAGGGACTTCCACTTTCTGTCTTCCTCTTACAGCTCCCCGCTCATATTCACTTAGCTTTCTGCTATGCCATCTCAACCAGGTAGCTCATATCCAGCCTTCAGGTAGTTGTGGCCTTTGACACCCAATGCCCAAGTGTGGGTATCAGGCTGGAATCACTTACTTCTATGTCACAGGCATAGCAACCCTCACCCAACATCTTCAAGTGGTAAATTCATTGTCTGTATAGTCTCTCTGGGTTGTTTCTCTGCTGGGGTGCTCAAGCATGACTTTTGACAACATAATGAAGAAACCACATTGGAGAGAAATGCCTGGGCACTACACCATAGAAACAAGCCATCAAACAATGAATAGTCTTTGCTGATTCCCATGAAATTCAGACTTCCAGATAATTCTTCCTTACCCTCTTCATTTCTGTTACCAGACAGAAACAATCTGAGAGGAAATCACAGGGGCATATGAAGGAGAATACAGACCTGGCTAAGCAAGTGTTATATGATATACACACACACATATGCATATACACATATATCATCAATGTGTATGTGTATATATGTGTGTCTGTGTGTGTGTATACACATTGATAATTCAAAGTATATGCTCTGTAACCCTTTGCAGTCTGGATTCCAGTCTCATTCAAATGAAACCATTCTTTTCAAAGTTCCAGAGTGCTTAATTGCCAATTTTAACAGTCTTTACTCAGTCCTCATACTTCTTGACATATCTGCTATATCTGATACCATTGACCACTCTTTCTTCCTGGATTCTTTTCACTCTGGGTTTTGTGACATTACTCTCTC
The DNA here is from genome assembly GCF_900497805.2 of Vombatus ursinus. Lineage (NCBI taxonomy): Eukaryota > Metazoa > Chordata > Mammalia > Diprotodontia > Vombatidae > Vombatus > Vombatus ursinus. The sequence continues at coordinate 12,684,106 of NW_020949351.1, forward strand.
CTGCTTCTGCTTCTGCTTGTCTGTCTGCTTCTGCTCGGTCCTCTGTGCTACCTCATCATCCTTATCATGCAACCTAACTGTAGGTTTTCCCCAAGGTTCTGTACTAGGTTCTCCTCTTCTGCTATACTCTGTCTCTTTTTGTAATCTCATCAGCTTCCATGTTTTAACTAGAATTTCTAACCAAATGATTCATTTATCTCTGTTTAGAAATATAGATATCTCTATCTCTATCGCTAATCTCTCTCTAACATATATGTACATATGTGTGTATACACACACACACACACCCTCACCCTCATCCTCACCCCCCCCCCCCCTTATATATATATATATATATATTTATATTTATATATATTTAAAAATCCTCAGTCTTTTCCTTGAGCTTCAGTATCGTATCACAAATGGCCTATTGGATATTCAAACTGGTTCTCCTGGAAACACAAATTCCTTGTTTCCAAAACTGAACTTAGTATCTAAACCTGTAAATCCTCCCAAACTTTCCTATTTCTATCAAAAGCCCTACTATCCTTCCAATCTCCTAGTGCTTTACCGTTATCATTTCCCTGAACTTTTGTCTTACATGTCAAGTCAGTTGCCAAATCTTGCTATTTCTACCTCCCTGACATCTTTTTTATGAGTTATCTTCTTTCCATTCACAGCTACCATTTTAGTTTAGGCCCTCATCATCTCTTACCCAGATTATTCAATGCCCTTATAATTGGTCTCCTTTCCTCATGATCTCTTTCCATTCCAGCCAATCTTATAGAGTGCAATAAAAGTAAGTTCGACCATATGACTATGCCATCTGCCCTTCAATCAATTACATTGGCTTCTTTTTGTCCCTGAGATAAAGTATAACCTCTTCTGTTTAGCTTTTAAAGCCGTTTACAACTTGTCTTTTCAGTTTCACTGAATGATGCCTTTCTCACATACACAATTCAGCCAAATGAACCTCTCTGCTCCTCAAACATGTCTCCTGTCTCCATGACTTTGCACTAGGCATTCCCTACACTTGGCATTTAATCTCTCCTTACTGCTACTTCAAAGTACTTCTCTTCCTTTAACATGCAGCCCAAACACCCCCTTAATCGCCTCAACTGCTAGTGCCTTCCTGCCTTGAATGCCTACCTTGAATTTGACTACCATGTATATATGTATATATTTACTTTATTCATATACTGTACATATTTATGCATGTACTCCTCTACACTATTAGAATGTAAGCTTATTGAAAATACAAATTGTTTCATTATTTGTAGTTTTATCCATGGCACCTAACATAGTACCTGACACATAGTGAGTGCTCAAATCCTTGTAGATTAATTGTTTTGTTACTTTATGGATCTTGTATCTCATTGCTTTGGGTATTACTTCTAGCAATGCGGTTTGCAATGTATCCATAGCTTTTTATATCCTGTGCAACTCCTGTCCACATTCTCCCATAAAGACTCCATTCTGGCGACCTTCCTTTAGATCTCTTGACATTGTGTGGATATAAGTAAAGAATATGGTTTGTCCAATGGTTACATCTGCTTTTGCTGTATGACCAGCTTACCTGCTTTTCTTCTCATATATCATTTTGATGGTCCTAGGATCATAGATTTAGAGATAGGAGGAAGTTTAGTGGTCATTTTGTCTGATTCCCTAATTTTATAGATGAGGAAGTTGAGCCCCATGGAAGTTATTTTAGTTGCCCCAGGTGATAAATGCAGTAAGTGGTAGAATCAAAATGAACTGAGATTCCACGAATCCAAGTTCCGTGCTATTTCCACCATCTGTGCCTCTCTCCACAGCTTTTCCTCTTCAATTCTTTGAATATGTTTCAATTTACTAATTCCCATCATTTACCTCTCCTGTGTTTTTGGGGTAACCCTTGAGCTTTGGGGCCTTGAATTTTTAGGGACTGTGGTATTCTATAACTTGGCCATTTAGCATCAGCAGAAAAATACTGATTTAAAAAAACATGGGCCTTTGTTTCAGAGTCTTTAAACACATTTTGCAATTTCCTAAATGCAATACAGCCCACTTTCTTCCTCCTATTCAATTCCAGACCTAATTTATTGTCCATCTACACTGTCTATGTTAGGTAAATGGACTAATGGACTAGCTTCTTGGACTATCTACTCAACTGCATACCATTTGTTTGATTTTTCTCAAGCTGAGCCATGCTTAATTTTTTTCTTTACTCATAACTTCTGAAAAACTGACTGAACTACTTAGTAATTTTTTTTGTTTCTCAGGATTTTTAAAAAATATATTTTTGTGTGAGAAATGTAAGGATAAGGAACTCACTTTAAGTATTAAAATTTTTATTAGTGTCCTAACATTTATATTTAGACTTATCAATTCTCCCAATTTTTTATTTGGGGATAATTCTTTCAGTTAAGTTTTTTGAACATCACCATGCCATACTTTGAAAACTAGACCTTAGCAAACATTTAATTTCAGGGCAGAGTTTTAAGTGTGATTGAAGATGTACATTTTATATTTGTAAAAAAAAATTCATGCAAAAGAGTTTTATCTAATACCTCAAGTGCATTTTCTTGTAAACTGCACAGCCTGATTCTTTGGCATTCTTTCCTCTGCTTTTCCACTTCGTAACTCCAGCAAAACATCTTAGTGCACAGAGTGCTAGGCCTACATCAGGAAGACCTGAGTTTAAATCCAGCCTCAGACACTTACTAGCTGTGTGACCCTGGGCAAGTCACTTAATCCTTGTTTCCCTTAATCCACTGGAGAAGGAAATAGCAAACCACTCCTTGCCAAGAAGACTCCATGGACAGCATTGGCATATTATGGTCCAGTCACAAAGAGTTGGATATGACTGAATAGTTGAACAACAACAACAACAACAACAACAATTTTCCATCTCCCCTCACCTCCAGGTGAGATAGAACTTAGGTAACCATGTCAACTGAGTCATTTCAGAACCTGAATATACTATATCATTACCCACAGTAAAAATTAAAATAAATAAGCAAACCCAGAAACTAGTAAAACAGTTATCTAGATAGATGTGTCTAATTGGATATTGGAGGCAGCTCCAATTGTTTATTCAATACATGGAATGAAAGAACACATACTTTTTTTGGGAGATGAACACTCCTTGAAAGAGAAGTTGGAAAACGAATGGCAGGTAGGAAGAGCTACCTTTCCCCAGTGTAATTGGGCTACTGTTCTTCAGTTTGGCCTGGTTCTTGTAGAAACATCTATACCAGGCAACAAAATTCCTCCTGAAAATCAGTGCAGAGGAATAGAATGCCAGGAAATACCCACTAAAGATCAGTGAGAATAGCTTGTTGGCCTCCTAATCAAATGATCTGCTTTAGGCTATTAGCTACTATGACACTGAATACAATAAGTAACTGTAAACTCTGAACACCAGATAGTCAATTTTGGTGTTTGATATCTTCTTGAATGAAGATAAACTCAAATAGAATGATTATTTCAATAGATTATATAAGTAGATATATTAAATTGAGGTTAAATTACCCTCAGAGGTTGTCAGAAACTATAGGAATATACATATTACATAGTTCAGTATTTGCTGATTTTTCTGATTGCATTTGACTCTCATGAATGTTCCATTCTATCAGAAGGTTCACTGGGCTTTGGAGTTAAGAATGAAATAAATAGGTTCTAGGACCCTTGTTTGAAGATGGGGACATTGCAAGCATGTATATTGGTGTATAAAACTCTTTTTAATTTTACCATTCAATTTATGCTGCATTCGTTTTTGATTGAACACTTTATTGAACTTCTAAGTATATCCTTTTAAGTGCTATTATATCCCCTTCCTCTCCCCCTCCCTAGCATCCCAGTAAACAAGACTTCACCTGACAAAGGGAAGTAGCCGGAGATATATTTTCACAAAGCCCTGGATGATGTTCCCCTGACGTGTGCTGTCCCAGTTTTATAAATTAGAAATCTGGCCATCTCAGTTTAGTCTCTAAGCGATGCCAGCTGTCTTCTCTTGCAAACACTCCAAAGATGCTTTGAAGCTCTTCCTGCATTGTGTTGGCAACATTAGTACAGAAAGATTTGAAGACTATAATAGCTGGAAAAGGTTACACAGTCTTATATAATTGACTGTGGCAATATGAAATATTACCTGCTCTCTGTTTTGTAACAAAGTAGATATTGCTTTCTTTGTGGTCTGAAAAGAAACAAAGCCAAGAAGGATTGCTTTTGCTGGTAAATTTCCAGGTTAAAGGCAGCAAATCTGTATTGAAAAGTGTCTCTTCCCTTGTTGTGAATAGTAAATTAACCACTGCATCCTGCTGAACACACAATATGCTTCTGGCTTAATGCATCAGTTGCTTTGTATTTTCTCCAACTATTTAGTGGGGGGCAAATGGATGTCACATAAAATGAATCTAGCAAGAATGAACATACTGGCCCTCTAAACTTTTGTACCCTCCAAATGATTGTAAGGGAGCTAAAAATTAATAGTGAATTTCTACCATGTGATAAAGCTCGACAATTTGGGACAGTTCTTTTCATTTGTAAACTGCAATGTGTTATACAAATATGAGATATTATTTTTAAATGTTCCAAATGTATCATAACTTATCTGTAATAAAATAGCAAAAATCTTTGTACTTTAGCAGCAAACTGTTAAACTAAACACATGCTTAACATTCCCAAGGAGCATTAGCCTTTGAAGGACCAAGGATTTTCAAAATAGTTGATGGGAAAATTGGACATCTTTGTTGTTATGTCTGGGGCTCTCAAAAATGCCTTTTGGGAGATGGAAGCAATATATCAGTATAATCATTTTATCAGATATGCAGGGAGCATAGGTAGAGCAGTGGATAAAGTGCTGTATTTGGAGTCAAAAAGAGCTGAGTTCAAATACTTTGGATATTTGCTAACTAAGGGACCCAGGGCAAGTCATTTACTTCTCTTTGTCTTATTTTCCTTATCTGTAAAATGAAAAACCTACATCACAGGATTGTTGTGAGGACCAAGTGAGACAACATATATAAAGTGCTATATGAATGCTATCATTATTATTATTATTATTATGTGACATGAACTGCATTTTAAAAGCCCTGCCACAGCAATTTCAATCTCCATGAAAATGAACAACCTGTTCAGGGAAGGCCACTGAGAAACACAAGAGACCTGGAAGAAGGAGGTATAGTCATAACATAATGCCTCCTCTCTACCTTCCTGCCAGTCATAGCACTGGTGGAGTTCGTAGAAAATGTCTAGATTAGTGGATACTCTCAGAGATCTCCAGAGAGTGCAACTGTGCCCTTCCCCACACACTAATTGCTTACTTGGGTCATAGGATTATGGCATCATAGGATCATAGACGCAGAGCAAGGGACCTTAGAAGTCATCTTGTCTGAACTCCCTCCCTGTCATTTTAAGGTGAGTAAAATGAGGTCCAAAGAGTGGGCCTTGCCTAGGGTTACCCAGGTAGTAAGTGCCAGAGTTCTCTTCTTTATTGAAAAGCTAATTTTCCTCATAGGCAAATCATATCAACAGTAGCAACTTTCTTCTCCTTAAATATCTACACTAAATACCTCCCTATGTACACTGAAAATGGCAGTATAATTAGTCATTACTTGTATATCATCTACTCCTTGTGACTCTGCTTGGTTTCCTTACCTATCATGCTAACACATGTCTTCATCCTTGATTGAATGTTGTAGTACAATTATTGCATTACACGAAGTTAAAAGGATAGGATAGTCTTAAGTCTCTATTGAGTGTGGTCTCTGACTCTGTCCTGTTGCTTAAGCCAGTGAGGAATTCAGGAAAGACAATTGTGAAAGGGAAAGATTCATCTATTTATTACCATATCTTTAAAAAGGAATTTGACAAAACACACTAAGACAGCAAAACTGTTACAGGAGCCCTTTTGAAGAACTGTTAATAATTCAAAAACTGTTCCAATGATGAGCTGCAAAAAAGAACTACTGCAGGTCCCTGCTTACTCACACAGAGGCTAGACTGAAGTGTGAATGTCACTCTTTAACATTTTATAACAAGAGATATAAAATCAAATGAATTCCTAAAATACAACAACAAAAAAGGGACAGGTGCAACATTAATGACTATGGTCAGGTTGTTTAAAAAGAAAAGACAATAACAGTGCTACCTCATAAGTATTTTGAAGGTGAGAGATAAACCTCTGGAGAGATCCATAAAATATTTATTGAAGATTCCAATGTGTACTCAAGAATTACACTGGGCTAGTGACAGTGATTAAAGGTGCAGTGTCGATACAGAGAGATGCTGAAGTTTTAATGTACTGGGTATTGATTGTGTGATGAATCCTAACAGTTTGTTTCCTGTGGTTGCTTACAACATGGGGAGAAATGAAAATAATACATAAAATTTTTGTAGGCCACACTGCATGCAGAACAAAGTGGCTGATGGGCTAAGTGATGAGGTCCTCTTTTCCATTCAGAAAAGATAGAGTTGTCTAGTGAGTTGTTCAGTTGGAGATCTAGTGGTCCAAAAGTGGTATATTCTTGTAAGAAATTCAAGTGAAATGACAAGGTTTTCAGTTTATTCTTAAGAGTAGCCTTAATTAAGTTTGCTTTTGGTATGTCAATATATCACTGAGATTTTCCAATATTCAAGTCTATGGAACAGGGAAAATGTTTTTAAGTATGTCTGAAGAAAATTTGAATAAAACACGCATAATTAAAATTATTTTCTGGGGCTTCTGATGAGAAAAGGCTTACATATATGGCAAAATACAGTCTATTTCAACTTATAATTGCTACCCTGAAGTTCATAATTTCTCTTCTTTTTTTCATTTATTAGCTACTTGTTAATCATGGTCAGAAGAAGTGGTAGAACCAGATAAAAGATAAGTAGGAGCATAATTACTGTTCAAATGGCTGAAAAGAGGATGAGTAGGAATTTAAATACTTGTCTTTCCTCATCTCTCTTCTCAGCCTTGCTCATTTTGGTGTGGTGAGCTCTAACTAGATTCTCTATTGGCCAAGTACTGCTCTGGTCTCTTCATATTTATAGGAAAGTCAAAGTAGTTATTCCTGATCTTAATGAATTCTGTGACATTTCATCTCTGTAAGTGACCAAAGCCAAAAGTGTAAAAGGCCAGAGAAAGTACATAAATTTACTCATAGGATAAATGAAAGTTCTTCGAGGAAAAACTTGGATGATAAAACTAAGCTTGGATAATAGTTACTGTTGCGAAGTAGAGTCCAACAGAGAAGGACAATATAGTAGCTATTGACCTTGATGGTATTGAATTCTAGGATCCTGAATGATAAAATCACAGAATCTGAGTTGGAAAGAATATGGCTCACAATCTTTTACTCCTCCCTAACTCCTTTATGTAGCATTTAAAGCCTTCTGTAACCAGGACCCAACCTATCTTTTTAGCCTCATTATATTACTCTCCTTCCTACAAACTGCAATCCAGCCAAACAAGTCTCTCTTTTCCTTATATAAGATACTCAATGTCCTGTATCCATGCCTTTGAACTGGCCCTTCCACATACATTTATTTCTTAGCTCTTCTCATGTAGTCATTTCCTTTAAGTAGGGCTACCCTCAATTGCCAATGCTCTCCCTTCAAAACTATCTTTTATTTAACTTCTTTGTATATAATCATATTTATTTACTTTATATTTAAGTTGTATATATTTTACATGTCTTCTATATTAGAATATAAACTCATTGTGGGTTGGTTTTGTTTCAGTCTTAATATTTGTGTCCCCGGTTCCTAGCACATTGTTTGGCACATAGTAGGCATTAGTAAGTTTTTGTTGATTGGTTTATTAATTGATTTGTCCATTCAACTCAAATCCAACTGTTTCATAATTTCATTGCCAATGTTGAATTACTTACTCTGTTGCTTTCAATGTTGCTATGTATTTTTTAAAATTCCTGAGCAGAAAGGAATTAATTTTCTTATTAGTAATTAACAATTAACACTCAATTATTTATTCTTTTTTACTTGATATCATGGTCCATTGGTTGTCAAGAGAATTGATAAAAAAAAAATAAGCTTACAGCATTTTGGATAGAACATTCAAGATGGATTTGTAGGCAAAGATGGAGAAGAGTTGCATTGGATGGAAATGGATGGATTGCGAATGATATGCATCATTTATAGGATGACCTATAAATGGTCTCTTAAGATCCCATCTAGGTCTGAATCTATTTCTTTTATGAAGAATCTACAATGGATATATCCCAAACAATGATTTCTTATACTTTATGATTTACAGGACCAATGATTTAATCAACAAGATTTCCCTTTACTAACCAGATCACAACCTTACTGTGACTTAGTAGAGAGTCTTCACACATTTTTCTAACAAAGAATTCATCACCTTGAGTCCAACTTTCTAGTAACGAGTTTCTCCTGTTTTAGTGCTCTCTCTCTCTCTCTCTCTCTCTCTCTCTCTCTCTCTCTCTCTCTCCCTCTCTCTCTCTTTCTCTCTCTCCCTCTCTTAGCTGTGATTTCATCAGTGTGGGGAAGTGGTAGTAAGTACAAACTCCTTTCACTTAGGCAAACAAGCAAATTATCTATAGTATACACAAAACACATTATGTATACATATGCACATCTGTATATGTACATACTCACATCTATATATGTACATACTCACATCTATGAATGCATAACTCCTTGAGTCTAAGAAGCTTGGGAATAGCAATGCACACCAGAACACATGCCTTAATTTTATTTTAGACTGTGTAGCCATTTTTAAGGGAATTAACCCTTGTGGAGAAAGTGCCTACTCTTATAGCCAAATGGTTCAACATCAGAAACTGATGAGATTTTATTAATAGAAATAACACTGAAGAAGATGCATTGTTATTGACTTTTCCTCTGTACCTTGAGGACTAAAAGGTGTTTTCATCTGACATGCAGCTAAAACCTCCCATGTGTAGTGTTGTCTCCCTCATTAGAATTTATGCTTCTTGAGAACAGGGGCTTCTGTTTTGTTTTTCTGTGTATAGTCAGAGAGCTTAGCACAGTGTTTTGCACATATTAAACACTTAATAAACATTTTTGCTCATTCATTCATCATCATTTTTTCATTTGAGAGATGCATGAAATACTGTTAGATTAAGTGACTTGCCCATAGTCACACAGGAAGTATGTTACAGGCATGACCTGAACACAGGTAATTCAGACCTCTATTCATTGTAACACTCTGCTGCTCTAAAACTGGTTCTTAACTAGCAGATAAACAATTTATCACCAACACAGGTACTTGAAGCTTTTCCAGAATAGTAGGACCTGCCAGAACCTCTAGCACTTAAATGAAGGGGCAGAAGAAATGAATCCACTGTAGAACTATGCTAATGTATCTGTGACACCAAAGGCTCAGACATGTTTTCTTTCTTCTCATGCATGATCCCCTTTTCTTCTTCAGTTCACTTATGATTTTACAGTGTTCAATTGAACAGCTACAATTTATTGGCCATGCAAAAATTAATTAATCAGTTATGTATGGTGATGTTATCCTCCAGAGATTGATTCAAATAAACACTGATAGTCCATAAATATAACTCTTATAAAAGCAAAAGGTAGCTTCTAATCATAGAGCTTGAGTTGTTAGAGTAGCATCTATAAATCATTAACCATATTAGACCCTGCATGCCCACATGATAGCACAGGTTGAGAAAATACCCTAGCTAATTTAAAGTGAGATAAACCAGAAGTGGACTTAAACATTTAATCTGTTTATCAAACTATTATATTTTCTATCTTCTGTGGATACTTAAAATATATTATTTCATTATGCCATACAATATCCCAGTGGAAGGCAACATTTATAATATCTGTCTTTGAAACAGAGAAAGATGATTTACTCAGATACATAGCAAGGGGGAAAGGAACACTAGAAATTCTTTTCTAATCCTTCTCCCTGCCTGTCTTCCCTCACACCTAAACTGCAACAGAGAGTTCTAAATTATTAAAAGCCTATCTTCTTTAAAAACCATATTGAGGATAAGTCTTTTATAAATATAGGACTCCTCTTTCTCTTAGCCACCATTTCTGGGTGGCTTTTGAAACTTGGTTTATTTGTGATATCTCAAAGGGAATTAAATTCATCTGTGAAATCCCTCAACAATATCTGCCAATCTGAAAGTTGCACTTAAATAGGTTCTGTGGGAAGATGCTGAAGAAACAAAAGTCAGGATCTCTGCCCCTATTAATTTAATTTAATTTAAATTAAATTAAAGAATTTACTTTATGGTTATATTGGGGGAAAACAAAGCACATTTACTGGGTATGTATGAGAGGGAAGAAAAATTATAAATAAAAAGAAAACATTTAAAAGTGCAGGTGAATCAAGACACATGTACATAAAATGCATTGCAATGTAGATCAGCTTAGACTAACTAGAATACAGATGTAGTGCAAGAAAATAAAATCAATAAGCTAATGAGATGTCTTAGGTCAAGACATTTTCTCCCTGGGGCTCAAAAATTATAGGCTGTAGCTGAAGCAAAGCTTATGTACATTTAAGACTCTTTAAACTGTGCAATTATTCTATATTGAATTAACACAACCACAACTCATAAGCTTATGACACTGTTGTCTCTGGGGAACATAATCATTGGAGGGGTTATTTGTTCTTATTAAGTCTAGAGCTAAAGTAGGTGGTGTGTGTGTGTGTGTGTGTGTGTGTGTGTGTGTATTTTAGCAGTTCAGAAGTATGGAATGTTTTTCTTCGTCTCTGAAACAGAATCCTGCAAAGAGTCTACCCATCTGCTTACTTCCAGATGTACCCTTATCACTGAAGAGAGTTCATGAACGTTAGTTATCCTTGAGTTTAGAGACTAGCCTTCCCAGGTACAAGGTAAGAGTACTGAGGAAGGGATTAGCTTGTGTCATAGAGCATGAAACCTTTTCAAGAGAAAACCTAGAAGTCACAGTGACTGCACTTTGGGATGGTCCATTCTTTTATTTTTATTGGAAAATAGTAATTAAATGGATAATAATATGAATTATATGAATAATAATATGAATAACTCATTTATATAGCACTCTAAGGCTTACTTTCCTCACTATGAAGCATGGACTTTAGTACTTTAACAATGAAGAAATTCAGGCTCAGCAAGAGAAAGCCAAGAGTTTTACATTGATTCCTTTCTGAATTTGTCTCCTGTGAATTTATAGGTGTCTAAGCATTTAATTATTTTCCTTCATAATATGACTCTTCAGGGTATCTCACTCGGTGGACATGTATAGGCATAAGATGATATGATCATAGACTTAGAGAAGGAAGAAATCTAAGGGACCATCTATTCCATTTCTTCTTATTAGATGAGGAAAAGAGGGCCAAGGGAGTTTAAATGATTTGTCCAAAATTGCAAGCACCAGTTGTTGTTCAGTCATGTCAGACTCTTCGTGACCCCATGTGGGGTTTTCTTGGCCAAGATACTGGAGTGGTTTTCCATTTCCTACTTGAGCTCATTTTACAGATGAGGAAACTGAGGCAAACAGGGTTGAGTGACTTGCCCTGGGTCATACAGCCAGTAAGTGTCTGGGACTGGCTTTGAATGCAGATCTTCCTGACTCCAGGCCTGGTACTCTATCCACTGCAACACCTAGCTGCCCTGTAAGCATCTGAGGCAGGGTTAAAACCAAGTCCCTAACTCCAGAGCTATTATTCTTTCCATGACATCATGCCACCTCAAATCCATAGCTCCTAGTTCTAACCTTTGGAGCCAACCTCATTAAAATTAATCCCTCTTCCACATGGTAACAATTTGAATATTTGAAGATTGCTATCCTATTGCTTCCCTCTCCACAAAATCTTGTGGCTCTGTCCTGGACATCTTCTGTTTTCTGTCTACTCTGTCTTACTTGGTGACATTGATTCCCACAGCTTGAATGATCATCTTTATGCAGATATTCCCAGATCTATGTAGTCCCTATCCTGAATTCCAGACCCACATTATCAGCTGCCTATTAGACATTTTGAACAGAATGTCCCATAAGCATCTAAAACTCCACTGCCTCCCTGTTAGCTCTATGATCAAAGATAACCTGCCCCAAGAACAGCATTAGAGATTTTGTCAAATGCTTTGCTAAAATCTAGGTAACTTATGTGTGTACTTCATTCCTGAGGTCTCAGGCTAGTAATCCTGTCATTACATGATTTATACAGTCATATGTATACTTGTAGATTTCACACACACTTTAACCTATTGCTCAGATGGGAAATACTCATGTAATTCCAATGAGTGGGGGAAACTAGTGAGTAAATGAAAACAGTGGTGAATTTATTTCTTCCTGTTGGATTTATATGAAAATTACATAATTTAAATGCATCACTATACAAGTATTTAATTATAAAAAAAACCTTACTACTGAAAATAACAAACTATAATTTGCAAGTCACTGTCTGTAATAGAGAAAACTGCACAGTAATTTCTAAGGTAAGTGGAATAAAGCTGAGTACATTCAGTTTGAATGTTTTCTTGTAAATTCTGTATTAGAGAGGATAAACTGCTGGACAATAGTTTTTTTTCACTGCTTGTATCATAGTTTGCCACAGACAAAATAGATTGATGATACTTAACTCTTGTAAATCTTTGACAGTCATCTCTGGAACGACGTGATTTTTTAATCCTGTAGGAATTCTATCACTGAGGAATCTATCTTCCCTATTCCTTTCTATCACATCAAGAACTGAATTACTAAAACTGCTTAAAGTTTTTCAAAGGTCAGGTATCATTTTCATCCCCAGAAAAACAATCTGTTAGAAAAGGGAGAACCTTTTTGTACCAATAACTTTTATTTATGAAGGCGCTCTCCTTTTGCTTCCTCAAACTCTACTTTCACAAACACATCTGACAGGTCTCTGCTGTATTTGGAGATTCAGTTATCTTTCTTCAAAATGTGAGGTCTCCTCCTAGGTGTTTAACTCTGAGAAATAACACAAACTAAGAATCTTTGAGGAGTTGGCTTTTTTTTATGAATCCCACAAAAGAAATGTTACTCTCTCATGAATAAATGGTGACCTACTAGTCTGATGACATTTAATTTGGGCATCAAATGTTAACATGGAACACCACTATTATGAATTAGAAAATATCTTCTTTGATCTATTTTATCTTGTCAAAAATTCTATGACTTTGACCTTTCCTTTTCCCATAATCCATTCTTACATATGGTAAAATTTAAAAGAATTTTTGGCAATGGCAATTTTCATCTTCCTTGGATGAAAAAAAGATACAGACAATATTTTAAAAAGCATGTATTAACTTCTTTTGAATTCTTCCTACTTAAAAGATAAACTTGACAATTTTAGGACGCAATATTGAAATGATGTCTTTTAAAGTGTAGCCATTAGGTCATGTTTTGTGATTGAAGAAAATTGACATTAAATTTTATTGGTATATTTTGTTTTTATATATCCTACATTTCCTCTACCACTTGTAGTGCCAACCTTTATAACAAAGAATTTAAATAAAAAGGGAAACAAAGGGAAAAATTTAGCAAAATAAATTAATACATCAAAAAATTCTTATGGCATGTGAAATGTTACATACCTATGGATCCCTTCTGCTCCCCCTTCTGCAAAGGAGAGGGAGAAAGGGTTCTTTACATACCTCTTTTTTGGGTCAAGTTTATTCTTTATAATTTTGTAACATTCAGATTCAATTTTTAAAAAGTATTCTTTCCATTTTGATTGTTTTAGTCAATAGGTAAGTGAATTTCCTTACTTCATTTTGCATCAGTTCATATATATCTTTCCTCATGCTTTTCTGTATTTATTATATTCACTATTTCTTATAGCACAGTGACATTTTATTACATTCATTATACTACAGTTTGTTTAGCCATTCCCCATTAAGGGATATCTACTTTGTTTCCACTTCTTTGCTACCACAAAAAATGTTGCTGTAAATATTTTGGTGTATATGGAATTCTTATCAAATAGGGAATTCTTTCCTAGGTAATTAAAATTTTTAAGTTTATCAAACATTGGCTTTTGTTATTTTGTTATGTGTTTTTTCTTGTCTAATCTGTTCTATTTTTTTTTGTTTTTTAATCAACAGTAAATATTTTTGATCAGTACTGCTTTATGATAGATTTTGAAGTCCTAGCAGTGCTCCTGCATTGGAACTTGTCTGAGGGCCTTCCAGGCATGATCCCTGGACATCCAAACTCCACCTCAGATTCCTTGACTGTGCCTCTCCCCCACCTACCCACCTTCGTGTTTCTGACTATATTCAGCTTTCTGATGCCCTGGGACAAATCCACCTGTAGGCTGAACCTCTATGGAAAGTGATAACCTACCTGAGCTCACTCATCAATGACTAATACACATATACCCTGCCATACCCTTCTCATCCCTATGATTCTGAACCACTGGATGATGTTGTTCAAACCCTACTTTACTCTCCAACCTTCACTGTGTGCTCCCTTATGCACATCTCCTTCAACCCAACTCCTCCAGTTTTCTGTTCAGAAGCTACCCGACTCTTCCACTATGCTCTCTGGAATGCCTGCTCCATAGGTAACAAACTAGTTTTTATCTTAAACCTTTTCTTTTTCTGTTCCTTCTATCTTTTTGCACTTACTGAAACCCATCTCTTTATTGATGATGTAGCTTCCTTGGATACCCTTTCCAGCACTGGTTGCACCTTCAGTCACACTTTCCAACTCACTGGTCATGGTGTAAGAGTTAGAATACTCCTTGCTTCCCATTGCAGCTTCTAGACTCTTCCTCTACTACCTCAGTAACCTCCTTTTTTTTTTGAAAGTCATACAATCCATATTTATCACAAAATCTAGATTTTATTTGCTGTTGTCTTCTCACCTCCAGGACACTTTCCTTCCATCCTCAATGGGTTCACTACAGGGCTCACAGTCCTTCTTTCCTCTTCATCTCTTCCCCTCACACAAAGGGACTTCAACATACATATTGACATTCCCTCAAATACCCTAAATTCCCAATGCCTCAATTTACTCATTTCCCATGAACATTCCATGACATTCTATGGCCAAGAGTATGGTCAAACTCTTATTTTTGCTATCACCCACAAAGGTGACACTTTCATATTTATGAACTTTGAAATTCCTTTATTTATTTACAATACGTTGTCTTTCCACCTATCCTTTTGCCACGCATGCCCAAATGTGTTTTTCATCTTCACTGTATTCTCCAATCCTTCTGTCAATTCCACACTGATCTCTTTTCTCAAATTCCTTGACCTCTTATCCCATTGAAGATCTTACCCTGCTAAGCCTCAGCGCTGGATTACTCTCACCATATGCTTCTGTTTTTGTTCCTACACATTATTGCCCCCTTTATCATCATCACTTGCTCACTCACTTTCATTCTCTTTCTCTGTTCAGTGGTTGCTTCCCTACTGCCTCCCAACATGACCAATTTCTTCTCTATCCTTAAACAGAAGTCCTTACTTGATTTATACATCCTATCTAGCAATTATTCTATACCTTTTTCTCCCTTCTTTGGCTAAACTTAGAGAAGTCTCTCTACAATCAATGCCTCCAATTCTTTTCCTTTCACTTTCAAGGCTTTGTAGTCTGGTTTCAACCTCATCATTCAGCTGAGACTGTTCCCTCCAAAGTTACTAGTAATCTCTTAATTACTAAATCTAATGACCTTTTCTCAAGCCTTAGCTTTCTTTTCTTTTCTTTTCTTTTTAGGATGGGAAATGGTTCTTTATTTTTTTTTAAGATTCATTAATTTATTTATTTTTAGTTTTCAACATTCACTTCCACAAGATTTTGAATTCCAAATTTTATCCCCATCTCGTCCCTCCCCCAGCCCCAAGACAGCTTGCATTCTGAATACCCTTTCCCTTAATCTGGCCTCCCTTCTATCTCTCCCTGCTTCTCTTATCCCCTTCCTCTTTTATTTTCCTGTAGGGCAGGATAGATTTCTATATCCCATTGCCTGTATATCTTATTTCTCAGTTGCATGTGAAAACAATTTTTTAACATTTGTTTTTAAAACTTCGGGTTCCAAATTTTCTCCCTTCCTCCCTCCTACTCACCCTCATTGAGAAGGCAAGCAACTCAATGCAGGTTATACTTGTGTAGTCATGCAAAACACTTCCATAGTAGTCATGTTGTGGAAAACTAACTGTATTTCCCTTTATCCTATCATGCCCCACCCCATTTATTCTGTTCTCTCTTTTGACCCTGTCCCCCTTAAAAGTGTTTGCTTCTGATTACCCCTTCCCCCAATCTTCCCTCCCCTCTATCATCCCCCCCCACTCTCTTATCCTCTTCCCCCCATTTTCCTGTAGGGTAAGATAGCTTTCCATACCCAATTGAGTGTGTATGTTATTCCCTCCTTAAGCCAAATCTGATGAGAATAAGATTCATTCCCTCACACCTTAATTATAAGTAATCTCTTAATTACTAAATTTAATGACCTTTTTTCAAGTTTTATCTTTTTTGATCTTTCTTGATCTTTGACACTGTCAGTCACCTTCTTCTCCTTTATCCCTCTTCTGTATAGGTTTCTGAGACATTACTATTTCCTGGCTCTTCTACCACCCATCTGACTATTCCTTCTGTCTTCTTTGTCATGGCTATTAACAATAGGCATTCCTAAAGGCTCTGTCCTGTACCCTCTTCTCTTCCCTCTCTGTATTATTTTCCTTGGCAATCTCATCACTTCCCATGATTTCAGCTATTATCTCTATGTACGTAATTTTTGGATTTATTTGTCCAGCCCAAACATCTCTCGTAAGCCCGTCTTGCAACTCCAATTGTCCTCTAGACAATTTTAAATTTGATATTTTGTAAGCATCTTAAATTGAACATGTCTGAGTTAAACTAATTATCTTTCCCCCTTAACCTTTCCCTCTTCCAAACTTCCCTATAACTGTTAAGGGTGCCATCATCCTCTGGCCATCAGGGCTTGCAAGTTGGGTCATCCTTGACTCTTTATTCTTTTTCTCCCCCCAAATCAAATCAGTTGCCTAGTCCTGTGGTTTCTATCTTCTATTGCTTGAATATGCCCTTTTCTCACCTCCACTCTTATCCAGTCCCTATTGCCTTTGTCTTCCTGCCTCAAATATCTCCCCACTCCAGTCAATCATCTGCTTAGCTTTCAAAATGATGAATGTAGGAATTTGTTTTGCTTGACAAAACATTTGTAATGGGTTTTATTTTTTTCATGCTTTCTCAGTGGGTGAGGGAGGAGTGAGTAGAAAGGACAAAATTTGAATCTGAAAATAAAATAAAATTGTATTTGAATTGAAATAACTATATGCAGAGTTTTTGCATAAATGAGTTGTATATTATGAAAGGTTTTTTTTCTGCATCTATTAAGATAATAATTTGATTTTGTATGTTTTTGTTTTTAATATGACTGTTGATTATTTAATGATTATGTTAATTGTTTTCCTGATGTTGCCTAGTATAAATCCAATATTGAATGATTTTTTGGGGGGGACAAATTTTTTTGGTCTTTCTGGCAGAATTTTATTTAATTTTTTGAATTGATATTAATTAATTATATTGATACTCTTTCCTCATTTATTTATTAGTACAAGGATTTTGGTAAAGTGTATTTTTTAATTTTAGAGAATAAGTTGTATAGTATAACTATTAATTATTACTTAAACTTTTGATAAAATTCTCATGTTAGTTCCTTTATAATCAATTCCTTTCCTTTTGTTTTGTTAGTTTGGATATTTTAAGATTTGCATATAATAATCTATTTCTTTTGTGACCTCAGTTTTGTTGGCATGTAACTATCCATAATATGTATGTTATGATAATTTTCTTTGTATCTTTTGGTTTTGTTGCAATGTCACCCTATATATTTTTATTTTGTTGATTTGATTTTCTGCTGTCTTTTTAAAATGATTTGTTAAAAGTTAATCAGTTTTGTGAAACTTTTCTGAGAAACAGTTTAAAATTTTACAATTTTCCTTTATTTATCTTTCTATTTGTCCACCTGGGAAAGAGGAACATTAACATCTCCTAACGTTATTTTGTTAGTATCCATGTGTTTTTGCAGTTAATTTTTTTCCTTTATGAATTTAGATACTATGTCACATGGGACATATTAGTGTAATGTTGATATTGGCTCCTTGTCTATGATTCCTTTATGCTGGAAGTTCCTAATTTTTTTCTTGTATGTGTGTCGTGGACCTCCTTTACAATCTAGTTAAGCCTACAGGCCATTTTTCACAATGATGATTTTAAATGTATAAAATAAAATATACAGGATTACAAGAGAAATTAATTATATTGAAATAAGATTATCAAAGTATTTTTTAAAAAGTTCATGGATGCCAAGTTAAGAAATCCTGCTTTAAACATTCTGTAATTTTTTTTTAAACATTTCCTTTAAAATAATTTAGAGTTAGGTGAAACAATTAATAAATTTAGCAAAGTAGTAGGATACAAAGTAAATCCACATAAATCACCAGCATTCCTATATATCACAAACAAAACCCTGCAAGAAAAAATAGTATAAGAAACCCTATTTAAATATTTAAAAAACTCCATCTAAAATAACAGTATAAATATATATCTGACAGTATAAAATACTTGGGAGTATACATGTCGAAACAAATCCAGGAACTATGTAAACAAAATTATAATTTTTATACAAATAAAATCAGATTTAATTAATTGGAGAAATATCAATTGTTCATGGGTAGGCAGGACCAATGTAATAAAAATGACAATTTTACCTAAACTAATTTATATATTCAATGCCATCCCAATTAAATTGCCAAAAAATATTTTATTAAATTGCAAAAAAAAAAAATAACAAAATTCATTTGGAAGGATAAAAGGTCAAGAATATCAAAAGAATTAATAAAAAATGTAAAGGAAGGGAGTTTAACAGTACCAGATGTTAAATTATATTATAAGGCTGTAATTATCAAGACTATCTGGTACCAGTTAAGAAATAGATAAATAGAACAGACTATACATTCAATTTACAGCAGCAAATAAATGGAGTAACATTTTATTTGAGAAGTATAAAGACAAGTTTTTGGGATAAGAATTCATTATTTGGTAATAATTGTTGGGAAAATTGGAAAGCAGTATGGCAGAAACTGAGCATAGACCAACAACTTACACCATTTACCAAGATAAGGTAAAAATGGATACATGACCTAGATATAAAGAGAGATATTATAAGAAAATTTGAAGAATATGGAACATATTACTTATCAGACTTATGGATAGGTGAACAATTTATGAATAAACAAGAGAGAGAGAGCAGAGTGAGATATAAAATGGATAATTTTGATTATATTAAATTTAAAAGGTTTTGTCCAAGTAAAATAAATGTAGCCAACAAAAGGAAAGTGGAAAATTGGGGAAAATTTTTTATAGACAGTTTCTTAGATAAAGACTTTATATCTGAAATATATAAAGAATTTTGTCAAATCTATAAGAATATAAATCAGGTAGTTTTTGGATAAAGAAATCAAAATAATTTTTAGTCTTAGGAAAAAATGCGCTGTCATTATTGATTAGAGAAATGCAAATTAAAACAACCTGGAGCCATCATTTTACAGCTATCAAATTTGTTAAAGTGATTGCAGGGGAAAACAACAAATGTTGGAGGGAATGTTGAAAAAGTGGGACACTAATTCACTGTTGGGGGAGCTGTGAACTGATCCAACCATTTTGGAGAACAATCTGGAATTATGCCCAAAGTGTTATTAAACTGCCTATATCCTTTGAACTGGCAATACCACTGTTAGTTCTATTTCCAAAGATGATTAGGGAAAAAGGAAAAGAACCTATATGTTCTAAAATATTTACAGCAGGTCTCTTTGTGGTGGCAAAGAACTGGAAATTCTGAGGATGCCCAAAAATGGGAAATGGCTGAACAAGTTGTGGTATATGGTGGTAATGGAATACTATTAGGCTATAAGAAGTGATGAGCTCATTGATTTTAGAAAAACATAGATAGACTTGCACAAAATAATGAAAAATGAAATGAGTAGAACCAAGAGAATATTGTATACAGTAATGGCACTATTATTTTAAGAACAATTTTGAGCAACTAAGTTATTTTGACTATCATAAATACCCAAATTAACTACAAAGGACATATGAAGAAAGTTGCTATCTGCATCCAGAGAAAAAACTGATAAATAGAAATATGTAAAGAATAATTTTACATACATATACATACTTGTGTCTAATGGTAGCCATCTCTAGGGTGGAAGGAGGGAAGAAAGAAAGGGAAAAAATTACATGATCACTTTATTATATATTTAAAAGGAATAGCAAGTTGTACATAATAGATTTGCAGTTTCATGTGCAATTGTTTTTTCCTACTATGTTATGGAAATGCTTGTTTTATTTTACAAATTAAAAATAAAATAAAAATTTTAACACCAATATATTTTGTGAATTTTTAAGAAAAACAGGACAGTTTAGTGATGAAAGAGAAATAAAAATATGTTTTTATTTAAAGGAAAAGATTTATAGTGATTGTGAAATGATGTGGGATATTGTCTCTATAATGGATACACATTTTGATGTCTTACACAAGAAGGGAAAAGAACTTTGCTTTAATATACATTGCTAATATATGTATGTAAGAAAAATAGTTTTCAGATGGTATTTGGACAGTTTTGGAGAGAAAATGATCCAGGTGTATGTGTGAAGACTTAGATATCTTTGTTAACCATGAGGAGTGATACTTAACTTTTGTGAGAATAGTTTAATGTTACAAAGGGACAGAGAAAAGTCATTTATTTATTAAAATGAGAGAATTTTGGGTGTAAAGAAAGACAGATTCAAGGGGACCAAAGAAATTAACAGCTATGTTGAAGCCTTCAGAGAACTTCAAAGCATGATTATCAGTCAGCTAATTTACATATACATGGTTTATGAATAAAGAGAACTAAAAGAAAAAACAAATCATTTAAACATTTGGAAACTGAGATATGATTAAAAAGAGAAATTTCTATTTAATGGAGGATATTTCAGGAATTGTGATCTTTTTAAGTGAAAAAAAAGTGTGAGTCATCAAGAGGCTCTCATTTAAGCAACTGGAATTGGAGCAGAAGAATGGAGTATGGGAACCAGAAGAGCTACCCCAGAGAATTAAAAACATGCGCTCCCAGAGCTGTGGCCATTAGAAGCAGTCAACTGAGAGCTGACTTTGTTGGCCTATAGCTATTACCTTTCAGTGCTACCTAGAGTTAGAGAGAGGTGTAGCTTCCCATAAAGCCTTGCCATTCTCTACTGTCATTTCTTCTTTTCAACCCTCTCACCTCTTCTTTGTAGCTGCTTGTAAAGGCTTTATTCTATTACAGACAAGTGGATTTCCTTAATTCTAAGACTAGTAGAGATAAATAATCAAGCAGTAATCAGAGAATCTTTTTTTTTTTTTTTTTGGTGAGGCAATTGAGGTTAAGTGACTTGCCCAGGGTCACATAGCTAGGAAGTGTCAAATGTCTGAGGCAAATTTGAACTCAAGTCCTTCTGACTTCAGGGCTGGTTCTCTATTCACAGCCACCTAGCTGCCCCATAAATTTTTTTAATTAATTCATTTATTTTTAGTTTTCAACATTCACTTCCACAAGATTTTGAGTTCCAAATTTTCTCCCTATCTAGTCCCTCCCCCCACCCCAAGATGGCATGCATTCTGAATACCCTTTCCCCTAATCTGCCTTCCTTTCTATCTCTCCCCTTCCCCTTCTCTTACCCCTTCCCCTTCAATTTTCCTGTAGGACAGGATAGATCTCTATACCCCATTTCCTGTGAAAACAGTTTTTTTTTAACATTTGTTTTCAAAACTTTGAGTTCCAAATTTTCTCCCTTCCTCCCTCCCCACCCACCCTCACTGAGAAGGCAAACAGCTCCATACAGGTTATACATGTGTAGTCATGCAAAACACTTCCGTAGTAGTCATGTTGTGGAAAACTAAGTATATTTCCCTTCATACTATCCCACCCCCCATTTATTCTATTCTCTCTTTTGACCCTCTCCCTCCCTAGAAGTGTTTGCTTCTGATTACCCCCTCCCCCAATCTGCCCTCCCCTCTATCATCCCCCTGCTCTCTGGTCCCCTTCCTCCCCCCCCATTTTCCTGTAGGGCAAGATAGCTTTCCATACCCAATTGAGTGTATATATTATTCCCTCCTTAAGCCAAATCTGATGAGAATAAGATTCTCTCATTCCCTCTCACCTTCCCTTACTTTCCCTCCACTTTTAAAGCCTTTTCTTGTCTGTTTCATGTGAGATAATTTACCCTACTCTACCTTTCTCTTTCTCCTTCTCCCAGTATAATCCCCTCTCACCCCTTAATTTTATTCTCCAGATATCACCCCTTCATCTTCAACTCACCCTCTGCAATCTATCTATCTATCTATCTATCTATCTATCTATCTATCTATCTATCTATCTATCTATCTAT
>NW_020949351.1:12706471-12709696 GCF_900497805.2 Vombatus ursinus
TATCTATCTATCTATCTATCTATCTATCTATCTATCTATCTATCTATACATACATATAATTTTTTCCCTCCAACTACCCTAATACTGACAAAAGCCTTGTGAGTTACAAATATCATCTTTCCATGCAGGAATGTAAACAGTTCAACCTGAATAAATCCCTTATGATTTCTCTTTCCTGCTTACCACTTCATGTTTCACCTGAGTTTTGTATTTGAAAGTCAGATTTTCTATTCAGCTCTGGTCTTTTCATCAAGAATGCTTGCAAATCCTCTATTTCACTGAATGTCCATTTTTTCCCCTGAAGGATTATACTCAGTTTTTCTGGGTAGGTGATTCTTGCTTCTAATCCTATCTTCTTTGCCCTCTGGAATATTATATTCGAAGCCCTCCAGTACCTTAATGTAGAAGCTGCCAAATCTTGTGTTATCCTGATTGTGTTTCCACAACTTGAATTGTTTCTTTCTTGCTGCTTGCAATATTTTCTCCTTGATATGGGAACTCTGGAATTTAGCTACAATATTCCTAGCAGTTTTCCTCTGGGGATCTCTTTTAGGAGGTGATCAGTGGATTCTTTCAATTTCTGTTTTGCCCTCTGGTTCTATAATATCAGGGCAGTTTTCCTTGATAATTTCTTGAAAGATGATGTCTAGGCTCTTTTTTTGATTATGGCTTTCAGACTGTCCAATAATTTTAAAATTCTCTCTCCTGGATCTATTTTCCAGGTCAGTTGTTTTTCCAATGAGATATTTCACATTGTTTTCTATTTTTTCATTCTTTGGTTTTGTTTTACAGTGTCTTGATTTCTCATAAAGTCACTAGCTTCCAATTGCTCCATTCTAATTTTTAAGGAAGTATTTTCTTCAGTAATCTTTTGGACTTCCTTTTCCATTTGGCCAGTTTTGCTTTTTAGGGCATTCTTCTCCTCATTGACTTTTTGGACCTCTTTTGCTATTTTGGTTAGGCTATTTTTTAAGGTGTTATTTTCTTAAGTATTTTTTTTTTTTGGTCTCCTTTAGCAAGCTGTTGACTTGTTTTTCATGATTTTCTTGCATCACTCTCATTTTTCTTCCCAGTTTTTCCTCCACTTCTCTTACTTGCTTCTCAGAATCCTTTTTGAGTTCTTCCATGGCCTGGGACCAATTCATATTTTTCTTGGAGCCTTTAGATGTAGAAACTTCAACTTTGTTGTTTTCTTCTGGTTGTATGTTTTGATCTTCTTTGTCACCAAAGAAAGATTCTATGGTTTGACTTTTTTTTTTTTGTGCGCAGTTTGCTTATGATCCCAGTCAATTACTTGAGTTATAAACTCTTTGTTAAGGTAGGGGTGTGCTTCCAGTGTGGAGAATGTACTATCCCAAGCTTCAGGATTTTTGTGCAACTGTTTTCAGAGATACTTCTAGGGACCTGTAAATTTTCAGTTCTTCCAAGGTGGTATGATCAAAGGCGAGGTATTTATTCCTCTCCTGGCCTGTGCTCTGGTCTATGAGTGACCACAAGCACTCTTTTCTACCTTGGAATTGTGAGGAAGATTTCCTCTCCACCACCATTACAAGCTCCACCACACCAGCACTCCTCCTGTCCCCAGAATTGTCACCCAGAACTGTGACCCAGATCCAAGCACAGGCAAAGGAAGAGAATCCTGCACAAGCAAAGAGATCCCTGCAATTCCCCTCTGATCAGCCACTCAATTCCCCCTGAGTCTGTGGGCAGGAAGCTCTAGAAGCAGCCATGGCCTCAGGGCTGCGCATGGGGACTGGGCCTGGGACCGAGCTTCTCTTTCCCTGCAGTTACAGACTTTTCCTACTGACTTTCTAAGTTGTCTTTGTCGTTCATGGGTTGAGAAGTCTGGAAATTGCCACAGCTGTCTGTGATTCAGTCCTCTGAGGGCTGCTCCAGGTTCTCTGAGGCCTGTTTTGCCTGTGCAACCACACTGAAATGTGTTCCTCTCCCCACCCAGCATGATATACCTTTCCAATCAACCATCCAGGTTGTCTTGGGCTGGAAATTTGTTTCACTCTGTCTTTTTGTGGGTTCTGCTGCTTTAGAATTTGTTTAGAGTCATTTTTTTTACAGGTATTTGGAGGGGTTTGGGGGAGAGCTCAGGCAAGTCACTGCTTTTACTTCTCCATCTTGGCTCTGCCCTCCCCCATCAATTTTTTTTCATGGTTCCTAAGTTCTTCAGTGGTTCAACAACATTGAAGCCAAAAGTCCAAAGTAGGCAATTAGTTTAAGTAAGTACAGTAGTTTTCCTCCATCTTGTCCATTCCTGCCAGGTTCCTATAAGTGTGTGGGAGAATGTGACCCAGGTTTCTATGTATATTGTCTTTTTTTTAATTTTACTATGTTTGCATTTGTTTTACTAGATTAGTTTCCATAATATTATTTCTTTTGCTTTATTGTTAATTAAGTGGTTATGTTTAAGATCCCAAAGGAGTGCCATTGTCAGGGGCTAGTTGTGTAGATAAAAAATACATTGGATGGAGGTTCAAGAACTATAGCTTTTTTAAGCTGATGTATTTTCTCTCAGCAACATTACCCCTAGGTCTCTGAGAGTGTTTGAATATAACCATGTGATTGTGCCCTACCTCTGGGAACTTAGACCTGATAGCAGATTGGAGTGAGTTAATTAAATTCAGAAAGGTGAGGTTTTTAACATGCTCCATTTGATTAAATTCTAGACAAATATGCAAATATCTTATATATACATATTTATCTATATTCTGTGGCATTGTGAGAGGGCTTATTTACCACTTTATCTACAGACTCTATCTGTAGCGTACATTTAAGGTATTATATTTGCTTTATTTGATAATGTGATTTTAACTTTTTTTTTTTGCTAATCTGATGCATACTAAATTTTGTTCCAGCATCTCATTTTATTCTTTGTATGTCTTTGATTTTTAGATTTTTTTTGTAAGCAACAGAGTGTGATATTATGTTTTCTTATCCAATCTGTCACTGTCTTTTTTATTGGATTGTTTAATCCATTCACATTTGAAGTTATGAAAGTTAGCTTTATGGTTTCTTTCAGTTGCATCCAATACTGTTTTTAGACAGTATTATTTCTAACCTATTCTTTGATGTAAACTTATTTTCACAGATTTTCTTCCCCTTCTCATTTCCCTCTCCCATTTATCACCTTTTCCCTTAGCTTTGGAGTTTTCCTTTATCTTTTCTTCTTTCTTTCTTTCTTTCTTTCTTTCTTTCTTTCTTTCTTTCTTTCTT
>NW_020949351.1:12709706-12766118 GCF_900497805.2 Vombatus ursinus
TTTCTTTCTTTCTTTCTTTCTTTCTTTCTTTCTTTCTTTCTTTCTTTTTCCTTTTCCTTTTCTTCTTTTCTCCTCTCATTTAAGTAGCTAGTTAAACATCTTTTCTCCACTCTTCCCCTCCAATTTCTTTCACTAGTTTTTTCATACCTTTTCCTAAGAAAGATTTTTTATCTTTTTCTTTTTATTGTCTTCTCTTTCAGTTTCTTCTGAGCTTTTTACTTTAATTCATTGTCTATATACATATTTCTTCCTTCTTTAATTTCTTTGTGTTCCTCATTGAATGAAAGCTATTTCAACTCCTACTCCTAACCATATCTTCTTCCATTGTCCCCTTTTCTGATCTCTCTTATTCTTAGAATTATCAATTCATGAGGGAAGCAATGAAGTAGAAATGACACTGTGTTCAAGTTTTGTGATCCAGTTCTACCCCCTGTACTTTCCATGATCATTCCACTCCCCATTTGCTATGCTAGCTCATCTCTGGGCCCATGTCCTCTCACCCCTGTGGGTTACAATTGCTCCTAAGAGCTCAAATTTCCCTTTTCCTGGGACAGCATGTGATCAATAGAGGAACAACGTTATTTCAAAGGAAGAGGTCTTCTCGTACACTAACCAACTCCAGATTAGAGTTATTGTAAGGTTCCTATCTCCCATTACAGACAAATACCTCTGCTTCTATGGGAATACTTTTCAGTGGGACGTTACCTTCTATTAGGATGAGACCTCCCCATTCATACTCTCTTGTTTCCATCTTTCCCTTCTTCTACCTCATCAATTCTCTTGCCTTGATTCTTGCTGAAAGAATATAAAACTTGTCTTCTCTTCCTTATTCATCCAATTTGGTTAGTGTCTATCACGCATTCTCCTGTGCATTCCATGTTCCCTTCAGTCATTATGCACTCTCCCATTCCGCTATTTTTGTTCCACAAAGTACACTGGTTTGCTTGTAGTGGGGTTGTGGAGTTTGACTCATAGTGTTTCAGGTGTACTCCAACATTATTACTTCTCTTTAAGAGAACTTTCTCTTTAAGTTCCATTTCATCTTTATCCCTTTGGGTACTTAAAATAAAACACCATCTTAATGATGGCTCTATTTTTTAAACTCAATTTTATCTCTTTGTTTTTAAAAATAAGTTTTTATTGATGCCTTTTTTTATAGTTTCATCATAGTTTCTCCCAGTATCCCTCCTCTACCCTTCCCCCACCCTGAGAGTCATCCCATATAAAAACAGTATCTTTTGAAGAGGAAAAAATTAGCAGTGTATTGAAAAAGTCCAAAAATATGTACATTGTATAACATCTGTGGATTTTCTACCACCATGAAAGGGTGGTTTGTGAATATCCTCTCATATCTCCTCATTAGAGTCCTGACTGATCTTTATAATTTTATGTTTACTTTTGATTTTTTTTGGTGCATAGCTGTTCTTCCCATTTATGTTGTTGTAGTTCTTGAGCTTATTGCTTTTTTGGCTCTGCTTATTTTACTCTTCATCAGTTCATGGAGATCTTCTCATGTTTCTCTGTATTCATCACTTACTTAATTTCTTGCAACACAGTAACATTCTGTTACATTCATATACCACAATTTGTTTAGCCATTCCTCACTCTATGGACATTTAATTTGTTACCAATTTGTTGCTATCATAAAAAGTGCTGCTATAAACATTTTGGTGTATATGAAGACTTTTCTAATCAGTTATTTCCTTGGGATATAATGAGCTTACTAATATAGTCTGTGGTTCAAAGGGTATGGACATATTAATCTCTTCATTTGCATAATTCCAAAATTCATTCCAAAATAGTTTATCATTTCATAGCTCCACCAACAATGTATTGGTATGTTCATCATTCCATACCCCTTCCAACATTGACTATTGTTTCTGGTTTTTTTTTTTTAAATCTGTATAGAGATGGTTTATTTCTTACCTTTCTTATGTTTTTGTTTGGGGTATTTGCAAGTTGGATATACTTTTTTTTTAAAATTAGGAGTATTTCAAATGCCTTTCTTTTATTGAACATACATTTTTTTTTCATTGATAATCAAGCTCATTCCTCTCAACAGTTTCTGGTTGGTGCAAAATTGTCTTACATTATTAGAATTTCCTTTCTTTCATATTTGGAGGTCTTCCTGTCCATTTGAAGAATTTCTTATGTGTCATTGGAATTATTAAATTTCACCACTATATGTCTTGGAATTTGAAGTGTGTTTTTCTGTCATCTGGAAATAGTCTGTGGATTGTTTTTACTTGTGCTTTCTTTTCTGTATTTAGAATTTCCATGCAGTGTTCTTGGACTTTTTCCTGCATTATTATGTCAAGTTTTTAAATTTGTCTTGTTCTTTGGATAGATCCATGATCCTTAAGTTATCTATATTATATGTACCCTGGCTTCATAAGCAATGACTTGATCATGATAGAGAGATCATGTGTTCTTTTATTCTTATTGGCTTTTGCTTATTTTTTGTTTTTGGATTTTATTTTTACTTCTATAAAGTGTGTGTTGTCTGTTTAGTTTATATATATCCACAAGAGTCGTCTAGATGTTAGCTTGTAGGGAGGCATGAATAGACATCCCTAGATTCTCCTATACTCACCCTTCTCTAAAATAAAATTGATTCCTACAAGATGGGAAGCCCAAGATTGGGGCTAGTATGAAATTCTGCTCACATCAGAGAGGTTACTGGGCTAGAATTATATCTATTCACTTGCTGAACATTGCTAATTTAGATGGAAGGGCATAATTTTGTTCTGAGCCACTCTCCTGATCACTATCCCTTTAATGGAGAAGCAGTGCCCCAAACTATATGTCCAAAGGCTTGATACTCTTCTTACCAAATGCCAATAACATAGACACATATTGAATAGAAAATAAACCAATTTATTAAAACTGATAGCAAACAGAAATCAGAGAAATTATATAGATTAGAACATGCTAGAAAATGCACAGAATAAATGAGCATCCACTGAGAGTGAGATATCTCAAGTCAACCAAAAGAAAGAGGCCTTAATCTCACCCAAGCAGAAATTCCCCAAAGTTTCTAGTGTGGTAATCTAGGCATAGGGGTCTGATTACACACCCACAAAACAACTTTTTAAAACAAATACAATTGGTGATAGTGGTGAGAAAAGTTGGCATATAAAACTTCATATTGGGAGTGATTTTGAGGTGCTACCCATATTCCCAGAATATAGGGAAATCCCTGCCAGGTTGCTGCCAGGGGAGGAATCAGGTTAAGATCAGGCCAGGGAGAGGGCCATCTAGGGTATAGCCATTAGGAGAAGGAAGTACCCTCATGCATTAGCTTCCAATTTCAATTTAAACTAGATGTTAAACCCAGTTGCTTCTATGCTGCTGAAGTAATACACTTACTATTATGGTATTCTGCATTTCAGCATCTAAAGGCAAAATATTGGTTGCCTCATCCTACCTGTGGGTGTCTCTGTGCACTTAGTCAGTCAGTCAACAAACATTTATTAAGCACCTACTATGTACCAGGCACTGTACTAGGCTCTAGGGATATAAAAAGAGGCAAAAGATGGATTCTGTCCTGAAGGTGCTCACAGTTTAATGGGAGAAGAAACTCATATTCTAAGCATTGCAAAGGCTCAACTTGCAGGCACTCCTTATTCTATTAACTTTTTGGTCCCACATGTTTTAGTATATGCAATGAGACATGCTGATTTTTGCATATTTGCTCCTGGGTTTATATGGGGGAACAGACTAACATTCAGACTAATCATGTCAATTGTTTTGTGTGAGAATCTGGGACAAATAACACAGTAAAGAAAGTGACATCAGTAAGATACCAGGCATTTTACTTTAAAATGACAAGTTATTTAAATAATCCAACAACTTCTTCATGTATCATATTTTCACATCCAGGGGAACATAGTATTTAGAGCCTGAATGGACCTTAGGGACCATCCTCTCTGGCTCCCTCATTTTACAGATGGAGAAACTGAGTCTCAGTGAGGGGATATGACTCATCAGATATCCTCTAGCTATTAAGTGGCACAGCATAGATAGGGACCCAGGGCTTCTGATTCTAAAACCAATGCTTTTTCCAACATATATACTACTTCTCTGTCTTAATCCTCTATGTAAGTAACTAACTGACCAACTAGCCAACTAATATGAAGTGCATAAAACTGTGCTAGGTATTGAGAATACAAAGACAAAAACAAAGCAGTACCTGCCCCAAAGGAATTAATATTCACCCGAGTGGGTCAGGAAAGATAACAAGTGCACGGAGAAGTAAACAGAAGATAATTTGAGAAGGAAGAGAGAAATAAAACTGTAAGTAACCTTGAACTGATAAGGCTTCTAAGAGGCCTAGGTGAGAAGGTGGTGTATTTAAGGCATGGGTGAAAGCCTATTCAAAAGAAAAAAAAACAGAATTAATAATTTTGGAGGTCTGGAAGGCTTCACTAGGTTATGTTCTTGCCTTTTACATTTTGGTATGTATAATATTGCTATCCTAATGGGAACATTTGCTTTTTCTATGAAAATGACTACAAAGAAAACTCTTGGCTTGTCTTATAACACAAACATTCTACCTTCTGGCTAACTAACCTGTGAACACTCTCTTACTCTCAATGGCTTTGCTACTTTGCTTTCTGGTTCACAGGGTAGTTTTGTTTAATTTTTTTATCCTATAACTTTCTAACTTTTTGTTATATCTCATACTTTTTTCTGAATTCAGGATGTAGCTAAATAGAAATTTCATTTGTTATGTAAGGAAAATTCATAAAAATCACACGCCTACTATAAAATCACTAAACTGACTTTATGTCTTTGTACTGGCTGGCTCCATGTCAGGAATACATTCTCTTCTAAATCCCATGTGTTAGAATCCCTAGCTCAAATGTCTCCTTTTGCATGATGCCCTTCCTTATCCCCCTCATCTACTAGGGCTACTCTTCTAAGAAAATCTTATATTATTTTTACATACACATGTGTGTATATGTTGTTTTTCTTGCTAAATTACATGCTCTTTAAGGAAAGGGTCTGTTTTATTTTGGTCTTTGCAGGTCCATTTCCTAGAACAGACTCTGGCACATGTGAGGTGGAGTGGGGACAACAAAGTCCTATTTTCCCCCAGAACTGTGAGGCCCTATCCTTTCCCTTTATCCTGATTAGGTAACCCTCTCCCCTATATTCTTAACCCTATATGCTGAGCAGATAACTACTTCCCCCATATGCTGAATAAGTACCCTCAACCCACCCTATCACCAGTGACCTTGTGGTCAAGGGTTTTCCCAAGACCCACAAGCTCAATATGACCCCTTAGTGCCAGATAGTAACTTATGTGATGTCAAAGTCTTCATTTACATTTTATAAATATGGTAATGAAGGGACTCTCAACAGTGCAAGTATAGCTAATTTACGATAGCCACCCGGAAGACTCCGTAAAGCGCAGGCGCAAGTCTTTTTCTGCTTCCACAGCATAAAGATTATGTCATTGCAAATTTCCATAAGCTACTCCCCCTTTAGCTCCCATATAAGCAAGTCCCCATTCCCCTTCCACTCAACCAACCAACTTCCTGATACTGCCTGGTTCCGTTTGCTTTTGCGACAATAAAGCTTCACCCATTGAGAAATAAGCCTGTCTCTTAGGTAATTTTTACCCCGCTACCTCACTCTCCCACTGCATTAGGTATTTGATAAATGTTTGTAAATTGATTGATTCAGTCTTCAACATACCTGGAGAGTGATTATCTAGACTTTGCTTGAAGACTTCCAACAAAGGGGAAGCCCACTACCCCCTAAGGCAGCTCATTCCATTTTTGGCTAATTCTAATTGGTAGGAAGATTTCCAGTATATCAAAATTTACCTGTGTTACTTCTTCTCCTTGCTCTATGCTACAGCATACAGAACAAATCTGTTCCTCTTTCCATGTGATAGCCCTTCAAATACTTGAAGACAGCTATGATGTTCTCTTAAATTCTTTTCTTCTTTAAGTTAAACATCCGCAGGTCTTCCAACTGACCCTTACATAAAATGAACTTGAGGCCCTTCATCATCTTGGTACTCATCCTCTGGATGTTCTTGAGCTAATTGATCTCATTCTAAAATGTGTCACTAAGGACTGAATGTAACTATTTTCATGTAGTCTGACCAGAAGAAAGTACAGTAAGAATATTACTCTCTTATTCTTGGAAGCTGTGCCCCTTTGACTTGACTTGAACATCAGCTCCTAATTAAACATTTTTTGTTCTTTCCTCACTAGCTGAAAGATCATTCTTTTTGATAGAGAAACAAAATTAGAGTTGAAAGTCTTTGTCTTCCATCTCGTTATCTGCTCTGTCTTCCATCTTCTATGCCTGTTTTTTTTTTTAATAATCTAAAATAACTTCTGAGTTCCTTGTGCATCCTCTTTGATTTCTTTAGGCAGTATTCTTTTTCTTCCATATTGGAATTGTCTGTCTCTCGTCTTTAGAATTTCATTCTTGAGAACTTCCCTTCTTTGCTTTCTTTTACAATTTTAGTATATTCTCTCTCTCAACCCTTTACAACTTGCTCTCCTGAAATCTAGGTTGAATGACAAATGATTCCTAGATTTCCTCTTTTCTTGAAGCATAGGTTCTAAGATGAAGAGTCATTTCTCTTCCAAATTGTGCCTGCTCCTGCTAGTGCCTATTATTTTCACCTCAGAAACCATTTCCTGCTTCTTGGTGAGAGGTAGATCCAGAAAAGAATTTACCTTTGTTGTTTCCTTTGCTTTCTGAAGTAATTTATCATTAAGTGGGGTAGCTAGGTGCACTGTGGATAGAGCACTGGCCCTGCAGTCAGGACGACCCGAGTTCAAATCCGGCCTCAGACAAAACACTTGACACTTACTAGCTGTGTGACCCTGGGCAAGTCACTTAACCTTAATTGCCGAAAAACAAGCAAACAAAAAAGAAATTTATCATTAAGACAAGTAAAAATTTTATTAGCTTATCTTTTCACACAGATACTACAGATGTCCTGATAATTGAAGTCAACAGGCATTGACCTACTTTGTTCCAGGTGCTATGTTATATATATATATATATTTTTTTTTTTCCTTTTTTTAGGCAATTGTGGTTAAGTGACTTGCCCAGGGTCACACAGCTAGTAAGTGTCAAGTGTTGGGTCTGAGGCCAGATTTGAACTCAGGTACTCCTGACTTTAGGGCTGGTGCTCTATCCACTGTGCCACCTAGCTGCCCCTGCTATGTTATATTTTGCATACACAGAGATGAAACACTACCCGCCTTCAAGAAGTTTATTT
Source organism: Vombatus ursinus (assembly GCF_900497805.2). Taxonomy (NCBI): domain Eukaryota; kingdom Metazoa; phylum Chordata; class Mammalia; order Diprotodontia; family Vombatidae; genus Vombatus; species Vombatus ursinus. The sequence continues at coordinate 12,716,962 of NW_020949351.1, forward strand.
ATTTATTTTTTTGCAAGACAACATATATATATATATAATATGTCATTTTGATGAGTATCTCTGTGGAGGTTAGAATTTGCCAGCCAGCACTTGAGAGGGAATTCTTGTTTCTATGAATTACAAGTCTCAGGATACCAGTCAGTTCTTACTAACTCCTATTATGTAAAAAATATGTACTGTTCTATGTCACTACTACATCTATTAATTCATTTAATCAATTAGTCAATCAGTAAGCATTCATTAAGTGCCTACTATGTGCCACACACTATTCTTGGCACGAGATTAAAATATACTTTCTCCTACCAAACTATTTTGTGCAAAGATCAAGTTAAACTTTTATTTTATTTGGTTTTATGTAACTTTCCCATAACTGTATTTCCCTAAATCTGTCCTAGTGTCCCATGAGAATTATTCAATTTTATGATTTTGGGTGAAACAAATATTAATTAATTGTAACCCTCCCCCCCAATAAATAATACTCTCCATGATATGCTCCATTCTTAGTAGGACTTTTAAGTTACTTTTTGAGAATACATTGCCTCTGATACAATACTAAATGATTGTAGGTTTTTCTTTTTTTTTTTTTAGGGGAGGGTGATTAAATTAAATAAGCCTTTATTACTTGTCTGTTATGTGTTAGGTGCTTGGGATACAAATATGCAATAAGACCATCAAAGGCAGGGGTAAGACATATACACAACTAAAGCATTTCACAATTACATAACATTTCAAAACTTGCCAAACACTTTCCTCATACAACCCTACAAAAATGGGATACAATTATTGTTATCCTCATTTTACAAAAGAGTAAGCTGAGCTTGGAGAAATTACATAATTAGTTCATGACAGCACCGCTAGTAAGTGTCTGCGGCAGGATTCAAACCTGTGTCTTGTGACTTGGAGTTCAGTGCCCTTTCTATTCCACTGTATTGATTCTTCCAAAAAAAAACTGATAAAAGACAGATTAAGGCAAGTGCACAAAAAAGGTGCAAAGTTCCATGAGGAACTGAGGAAGGAGAGATCACCTTCTGCCAGGAAGAGCAGATGAGATGTCCTAGAGTAAGTGGCACCTGAACTGCACCTTGAAATAGGGGAGAGGGGCAGTGTTTGCAAAAGTATGGAGAAATGATCGAGGGAAAGACAAGAAAAGTAGTTTTGTTTGGTGGAAATGTAGAATATTTGATTTTCTTTTTGTTTTGGTGAGGCAATTGGAGTTAAGTGACTTGCCCTGGGTCACACAGCTAGTAAGTGTCAAGTGTCTGAGGTCGAGATTTGAACTCAGGTCCTCCTGCCTCTAAGGTCAGAGCTCTATTCACTGCACCATCTAGCTGTCCCTAAATGTAGAATATTTTAAAGAGAGTAGCATAAGATTAGACTTGAAAGATAGGTTGGAATCAATGTTGAGCTGAAAATCAGGAGTAGGAATTTATAATTTAGTCAATAGGCAATAGGGGAAATGTGAAGGTTTTTGAATAAAGGATTAATGTGATCAGAATGCTTCAACAGAAAAAAATCATTCAACAAGTAAAGTAAGGGACAGATGAGAAGCTAAAGACAAGAAAGCCACAAAAGAGGCCATTACATTGTCTAAGGGAAAGGTGATGATGTTCTGGACTATGGTGCAGTGAGAATAGAAAGGAGAGAACAGAAGAAAAATATATTAAAAAATAGAATCAGTAGAATTTGACAATTGATTATATATAGAAAAGGGTAAATGAAAAGAGAAGAATAAAAGAGTGATCAAATATCAAAGGTAATTGAGAAGATGGTGACATTGTCAAAGGAGTAGAGAAGTTATTGGGATGAGCAGATTTTGTGGGGGAAAATGTTAAGTTCTATTTTAGATATTGTCACTATCCCATGGACTTCTGACAGCTATTCAAAGATGATTGCTTATAATTATTTCTTAGGGTGTCTGAATCATATGGTTCAACCACAAAGGCTAATAGGAATAGAAACTACCTTGAAAGATAAATCATCTGATACTTTGCTTTCTTTAGTTCTTTCAGTTCCAGAAATCCTGCCCTCTGATCACCACTATTCTAATTAATGAGTATCTCATATGGATCACTATATTGAGGACCACTTTTCCCATGCTGCTTTTTTTTAAACTCCTCTTCCATTTTCTCACCAACCATTGAGCTTCTCTCCAGCTACTAGTTCTGTTATCATAATCATATGAATATTGCCATTGATACTGGAAAGGTTATGAATCTATTTCTGAAAGACTCCACTCATCATCCTTATGATGTTCCAAATCAAAACACTCCTGCATATTGTAAGTTTCAAAATGAAATAATGGATATAAAGCACTCTGAAAACTTTAAAGTGCTATAAATGCCAGTTATTTTATTATTATTATTGTTCTGCAGTGAGGATGTAGGGTATGTTCAGGGAAAACTAGTACCTCTGGTGTGAGACCTGCCAAGCCCTTTTCAGGGATGCTTTCTACCTTTGGTGGATAGACATCATCTATACCATTTTACCATCTTTACCTATCTCAAAGTCCTGTGGTGGCAGGAAAGTAGCAGGTGCGACAAAGTAGCAGGTATGAATACTCTGGGAGCTGTAGTCACAATCCTGCATGTAGGCGGCCCAAGCCATAAAGTTGTCTTCTTACTGGAAGAAGCAGTGGGATTTGGCAGCCCCCTGCATGTCTGAGCAGGCTTTTATTTTTTTCCTGCTTAATAGTATTTTATTTTTCCTAATTACATGTACAGATAGTTTTCAACATTCATTTTTATAAGATTTTGAGTTCCAACTTTTTTCTTCCACTCTCCCTTCCATCTCCCCTTCCCAAAATGGCAAGCAATCTGATATAGGTTTACATGTACAATCATATTAAACATATTTCCACATTAGTCATGTTGTGAAAGAAGAATCAGAACAAAAGGGAAAAAACACAAGAAAGAAAAAAAAACAAAAAAGTGGTAATAGTGTGCTTCTATCTGTATTCAGACTCCATAATTCTCTCTCTAGATGTGGATAGTGTTTTCTATCATGAGTCTTTTGAAATTGTATTGCTAAGAAGAACTAAGTCTATCATAGTGGATCATTGTGTGCAATGTTTTCCTGGTTCTGCTCACTTTACTCACCATTAGTTCATTTAAGTCTTTCTGGGTTTTTCTGAAATCTGGATGCTCATCATTTCTTATAGTGCAATAGTATTCCATTACATTGATATACCATAACTTATTCAGCCATTTCCTAATTGATGGGCATACCCTCAATTTCTAATTCTTTGCTACCACAAAAAGTACTGCTATAAATATTTTTGTGCATGTCGATCCTTTTCCCCTTTTTTATGATCTCTTTGGGATACAGACCTAGCAGTGGTATTGCTGGTTCAAAGGACATGTACAGTTTTATAGCCCTTTCGGCATAGTTCCAAATTGCTCTCCAGAATGGTTGGATCAATTCATAACATCACCAATAAACATTAGCATTCCAATTTTCCCACATCTTTTTCAACATTTATCATTTTCATTTTCGGTTATATTAGCCAATCTTATAGATGGGAGGTGGTACCTCAGAGTTGTTTTGATTTGCATTTCTCTAATCAATAGTGATTTAGACCATTTATCATATGACTATAGAAAGCTTTAATTACTTCACCTGAAAACTGCCTGTTCATTATCCTTTGACCATTTAGTAATTGGAAAATGACTTGTATATTTATAAATTTGACTCAGTTCTCTATATGTTTTAGAAATGAGGCCATTATCAGAAACACTGGTTGTAAAAATTGTTTCTCAGCTTTCTGCTTTCTTTCTAATCTTGGTTGTGTTGGTTTTGTTGTGCAAACCCTTTTTAATTTAATGTAATCAAAATTACCCATTTTGCATTTTATCATGTCCTCTATCTCTTATTTGGTCATAAATTCTTCTCCTATTGATAGATCTGAGAGGTAAACTATTCCTTGCTCTCCTAATTTGCTTATGGTGTTACCCTTTATGTCTAAATCAGGTACCCATTTTGACCTTATCTTTAATTAAACTAAATCTAACTAAATTAACTAAAATTAACTAAATTAAAATAAAATTAACTAAAATTAACTATTTTGTTGTTTTTTTTTTCATAAAACCAGCTCTTGTTTTTATTTATTAGTTTAATAGTTTTCCTACTTTAAATTTTATTAATCTCTCCTTTGATATGGTGTGAGATGCTGGTTTATGCCTAGTTTCTGCTGTACTCTTTTCCATAGTGAGTTCTTATCCCAGAAGCTAGGGTTTATCAAACAGTAGATTACGATAGTCATTTACTACTATGTCTTGTGTATCTGACCTGTTCTGCTGATCTAGCACTCTATTTCTTAGCCATTATCAAATAGTTTTGGTGATTGCCATTTTATAATATAATTTTAGATCTGGTACAGCTACTCCACCTTCTTTTGCATTTTTTCTTAATTCCCTCTACATTCTTGACCTTCTATTCTTTCAGTTGAGTTTTGTTATTTGTTCTAGCTCTATAAATAATTTTTTGGTAACTTGATTGATATGGCACTGAATAAGTAAATTAGTGGAGGCTGAATTGTCATTTTTAATATATTGGCTTGGCCTACCCATGAGCATTTGTTTACATCTGACTTTATTTGTTTGAAAAGTGTTTTGTAACTGTGTTTATATAGTTCCTGGGTCTGTCTTGACAGGAAGACTGCCAAATATTTTATACTGTATACAGTTATTTTAAGTGGAATTTCTCTTCCTATCTCTTGCTGCTGGGCTTTGTTAATATTACATAGAAATATTGATGATTTATGTGGGTTTATTTTATATCCTGAAACTTTGTAAAGTTGTTAATTATATTGTTTTTTTTTTAGTTGATTCTCTAGGATTCTCTCAGTATATCATCCTATCATCTGCAAAGAGTAATAGTTTTGTTTTCTCATTCCCTATTCTAATTCCTTCAATTTCTTTTTCTTCTTTTATTGCTGAAGTTAACATTTTTAATATAATATTTAATAACAGTGGTGATAATAGGCATCCTAGTTTCACCCCTGATCTTATTGGGAATGTTTATAGCTTATCCCTATTGCATATAATGCTTGCTAATGGTTTTAGCTAGATATTAGCATTTTAAGGAAAGCTCCATTTATTCTTATACTCTCTAGTGTTTTTTGTAGAAATGGGTGCTGTATTTTGTCAAACGCTTTTTCTGTATCTATTGAGTTAACCACATGATTTCTGTTAGTTTTGTTATTGATATGGTGAATTATGCTGATAGTTTTCCTAATATCCAACCATCCCTGCATTCCTGGTATAAATGACACCTGGTCATAATGTATTTTCCTCATGATAAATTACTGTAATCTCTTTGCTAATATTTTATTAAAAATTTTTGGATCAATATTTGTTAGGGAAATTGGTCTATAATTTTCTTTCTCTGTTTTGGCTCTTTCTGGTTTAGTTATCAGCACTGTATTTGTGTAATAAAAATAATTTTCCAGGCCTCCTTTTTCACCTATTTTCCCAAATAGTTTATATGGTATTGGAATTAATTGTTCTTTAAATGTTTGGTAGAATTCACTTGTAAATCCATCTGGTCCTTCAGATTTTTTTCTTAGGGAGTAATGGCTTGTTCAATTTCTTTTTCTCAAATGAGGTTATTTAATTTTCTACTCTGTTAATCTGGGCAATTTGTATTTTTGTAAATATTCTTTTGTTTCACTTAAACTGTCAGATTTATTGTGGTACAGTTGGGCAAAATAACTCTTAATTATTGCTTTAATTTCCCCTCCACTGGTGGTGAATTCACCCTTTTCATTTTTGATACTGGTAATTTGATTTTCTTCTTTTTTTAAAAAATCAAATTCACTAAGTTAACTAAATTAATTAAACTAAATCTAACTAAATTAACTAAAATTAACTAACTAAATTAAAATAAAATTAACTAAAATTAACTATTTTGTTGGTTTTTTTTTCATAAAACCAGCTCTTGTTTTTATTTATTAGTTTAATAGTTTTCCTACTTTCAATTTTATTAATCTCTCCTTTGATTTTCAGAATTTCTAATTTGGTATTTCTTTGGGGATTTTTCTGAGCAGTCCTTTAAGGATCACACTGCTAATCTCTTTTGTGAGGGTGGGACTAGAATAGGTGTCCTAAAAATTGTCTGCTTACCCCAACCTGGATGGATTACCATGGCAGGTAGGGAGGGATCCCACCGTATGGTTGAAACACAAAAAAATGTACCAAAGCTTTCTGCAAAGATGATTCTCCTCACCATCAGTACATGGAATGTGTGCACACTTATAGACAACACAAAATCCAATAGACCTGAAAGACAAATGGCTCTTGTGAGAGAACTTAGTGAGCATTGCAACCAAATAGCAGCCATGAGTGAAACAAGGTTGGCAAATGAAGGCCAGCTTTACTAAAATAAGAGCTGGATACACATTTTTTTGGAGTGGCCACAGTGAAGAGGAATGCCAGGAAGCTGATGTAGGTTTTGAAATCAAAATTAATCTAGTCAACAAGCTTGAATGTCTAACAAAAGGAGTAAATGACAGGCTCATGACAATGCATTTGCCACTTGCAGGAAAATGCCATACCACCATCATCAGTGCCTATGCTCCCATCATGATGAGCCCTGATAAGGTCAAAGAAAATTTTATGAAGACCTGGATACCCTTATCATCAATGTGCCCAAAGAGGACAAGTTTAAAATTCTGGGTGACTCTAATGCTAGAGTTGACTCAGACTACTAGACAAGTCAGGGAATCATTGGGAGGAATGGAGTACAGCAATGGTCACTTACTACTAAAGACTTGTGCATCTCAGATCTTCTCAACATTAACACTGTCTTCTGTTTACCTAAATATAATAAAACTTCATAGATGCACCCTTGCTGCAAACATTAGCATTTAATAGATTATATCGTATTATATACATACACACACACACACATATGGAGAAGAGACAGACAGGATGTGAGAGTGATGAAGGCAATGTGTGGCTTACAGTGCTGGACTGATTATAGACTTATCCTTTCCAAGATAAATATTCACATTCAACAAAAGCAGCCGCTCCAAAGCAAGATGACTATCAGAAGAATTAATGTCAATAGATTAGAGCATGTCGCTGAGTGGGAGCAGTTTGTTTTTAACATGGAGGGAAAGTTGAGCTAACACAGTCAGCAACAGTGGAGCAGAAAAGGAGTGGGCAGCTTTCTGAGATTTGGTGCACAACACTGAATTTGCTCATCTGGGTCAGAACACTCACAAACATCAAGACTGGTTTGACAAAAATGATGGGGAAATTCAGAAGCTCCTAAATGAAAAATGCTGCAGAGTTTACCAGCAGGATAGTTTTTCTGTCTCTAAAAGAGCAGCATTTAACTCCATCAAAAGTAAAGTACAAGTGAAGGTTAGAGAGGTGCAGGATTCTTGGATCAGTAAGAAGGCAGATGAAATTCAATTTTATGCTGATACTAACAATCCAAAGAACTTTATTATGCCCTGAAGGCTATTTATGGGCCAAAGACATATGGTGCATCTCAACTACTCAGTGCTGACGGAGCTACATTGATTATTGATAAGGACACGATCCTGTAGAGATGGGTTGGACGTTTCCATACTGTTCTCAAGAGACTGTCATCAATCAATGCTAAAACCATTGACTGTTTACCTCAGGTTGAAGTCAATCCCTCTCTAGACAAATTTCCAACTGAAGAAGAGGTTTTGATTGTCATTTGGCTCTTCTCGCATGGCAAAGCACCTGGTGCTGATTCTATTACAGTTGAGATTTACAAGGTGTATGTGTGGGGTCCATTGCTCATATTAAAGCTGACTGAAATTAGCTCAAGGACTCCTCCACCATCCATCTCTATAAAGGTAAAGGAAATAGATTGTCCGGTGACAATTATGGGTGCGGGTAGTCTCTCTCTTAGTCATTGCTGGCAAGATTCTTGCCAGAGTCCTTCTTAATAGGCTGATCCTTCATCTGGAAAATGACCATCTACCTGAGAGCCAGTGTAGCTTCAGAAAAGGCTGAGAAACAGTTGATATGGTGTTTGCTGCCGTGATAACTTCAGAAGAAATGCCAGGAGCAGAACAGAGGTCTGTACACAATGTTTGTAGATCTGACCAAGGCCTTTGATACTGTCAATCATGAGGGCTTATGAAAAATTATGTCTAAATTTTTTTTCCCTGGAGAAGTTCATCACTACTGTATGTTAATTTCATGATGGCGTGCTTGCCCAGGTTTTGGATAATAGATGATGCTCTTGCACTTTCCCAGTCACCAATGAAGTGAAACAAGGCTGTATGCTTGCTCCCATGCTTTTTAGCATGATGTTTTCAGCCAAGTTGTCAAATCCCTTCAATGAGGATGAACATGGCACTGAGGTCAGCTACCATGCTGATGGTAAATTATTCAACTTGAAAAGTCTACAATCCAAGACTAAAGTTTAGGGAGTGTTGGTGCATGATTTTTTTTTTTTTTTTTTTTTGGAAATTGATTGTGCACTCAATGCAGCCTCAGAAGCTGAGATGTAACATAGTATGAACTGATTCTCTGCTGCTTGTGCTAATTTTGGCCTAACAATTAACACCAAGAAAACAAGGTGCTCCATCAGCCAGTAGCACACCATCCATATGTGGAGCCATCAGTTACAGCAAATGGAGAAGTTTTGAATGCTATGGATAAGTTCACTTATATTGACAATATACTTTCCAACGATGTACATATTGATAACAAGGTTGACGTAAACATTGCCAGAGCTAGCTCAGTGTTTGGGAGTCTCTGAAGGAAAGTGTGGGAGAGAAGAGGTATTAGAATGACTACCAAACTGAAGGTTTACAGAGCTGTTGTGTCGACCTCATTATTGTATGTCTGTGAAACCTGGACAGCATACCAGTGCCATGCAAGGAAACTGAATTGTTTCCATTTGAATTGTCTTATGAAGATTCTGAATATCACCTGGCAAGATAATGTACCAGATACTGAGTTCCTTTCTCAAACTTAGTAGATCCAATAGGGATCTTTTTGAAAACTTTCAATACTGTTTCAGAATCCTGCCAATGGTCATCCAGTGCATGACACTTAGTTTCCTTAATCTCAACGTCAGTCACTGCGGTTCAGTGTCTTGTTTCCTCTAAACCTGGGGTAAAACTAGGTAAATCTGCACAGAAATTATTTCCTTAAATGCAACTCCATGGAAATCTGGAACATCTTTCAATATTTGAGTTTGCTTCTTCAACCTCCTAGATATTTACAAAGTTTTTCATTGTATAAATCAGTAAGATTCTCCAAGACTTTTTCCTGTTCAAACTTGATTTTCTCTCTCAGTCAAGATTTTACAAAATAGAGTAATTTCTGTCATTGCAGGGAAAGAGAAGAGTCTTAGCTGCACTTCTAAATGCAAGAATCTCCACAGTCTGTATTATTTCAATGCAGTGAATCCAATGAAACAAAACAAGTATAGAGGCAATACCATCCTTTCCATTCTAAGTTTTTCCTTCCAAGAAAAGTGTTCCATTTGAAGACACTAGAAATAAAGATAGATAGATCAGCAAAAAGAGAAAAGGGACTGAAACAGGGTAGGGAATGGTTCATTCCATTCTTCTTCCCAACTGGAGTTTAAAAGGTTAACTACTGATATTTCATTTTAATGGCAATGCACCATTGTATTCAATGTCTTTTAAGTGATTCTCCTTTACATATCCTTTTCCTTACAAAGAATATCTTCTTAGTTCAACCTGAACCATGGGGAATTCAGCAAAGGTTAATTTTTGGCAGAATATTCTAAGGGATAGAAGACATTGCTTTATTTCAGTAGATCCAATAGGATCTTTCTTTTGAAAAGTTCCAATACTGTTTGAAATCCTTGCCAATGGACATCTACTGTATGACATGTAGGGCCCCAGTTGGCTTAGTTTCAATGTCCATCAATGCCATTCAGCATCTAGAGCATTGCTCTAACCCTAAGGTAAAACTTAACGCACAGAGATTAATTCCTTAAATGCAACTCTATGAAAATCTGGAACATCATCCAACATATGAATTCACTTCTTCAATCACCTATTGACAATTTTTTCATTGTATCAAATCAGGAAGATGCTGAAAGATATTTTCCTGTCCAAATTTGATTTTCTCCCTCAGTTGAGATTTTACCAAATTGAATAATTTCTGCCATTGCAGGGAAAGAGAAAAGTCTTAGTTGCATTTCCAAATGCAAGAATCTCCCCAGTCTCTAACTATTGCTTAGAGCATTCAAACTCTACTAAAGAGAGTGCAACTCCAATGGGCTGCATTTTTGAATGCCAGACATACACTTGCCTAAAAGACTATTTTATGGATAACTCACACAAGGTAAGCACTCACAGGCTGGTCAGAAAAAGTGACCCAAGGACACTGTCAAGGTTTCTCTTGAGAGCTTTGTAATTGATTGCATGATGTGGGAGACACTGGCACAGGACAGCTCAGCATGGCATGTCCTTATCAGAGAAGGCACTGTGCTCTATGAGCAAAGCAGAATTGAAACAACTCAAAAAGAAATGCAAGATGCACAAATTTAGAGAATCCACCCCAAATGTTCACAAGGACTATTTTGCCCAACCTGTGGTAGAGCATTCAGAGTTCATATTGGTCTGATCAGCCACAGGCAGACACACTATAACATAACTCTAACATAGTACTGTTATTTTGGTCCTCTTCAAGAACAAAGGACAACAACCAATATTCTCCAGTCACCAGGTGTCTGATCTGGTGATGACTTCATTTTCTAAAACCTTCTACTGTACTTCAGCTGACCTCAAGAAATGCTTAGAGAGCAAAACAGGTCTGAGTTGATGAATATTTTATAACTGGATTGGGGTTGAGAGGTGGGATGTATAAACAATCACCCTTAAGTTTAATAAACATTATTAACATGTTCTTAACTCTAGAAATCAATGAAACAATAAATCACACCCCATTTGTATCAGTTGCTGATTCTGAGATGTAAATGCTCATACTGAAAATTTAACAATTCCTAGCAAGCTGGTTAGAGCTGGTTCTATCACACCCCTGCCTATACGTATTGTTTCCCCTTTTAAAATGTAAGCTTCTCAGGGGCAGCACCTCCTTTTGCTTTTATATTTGTGTACCCAGTGCTTAGCATAATGTCAGTGCTTAAAGAATGCTTTTTCCTTCCTTTATTCATTAAAACATGATGTTAAAGAATCCAATCCAGAAATATCATATCCTTTCCTTTTAAAAACAAACAAACAAAAACTTGAGGAAGCAGATTCTGCAGCACACTCAGAGGAGCTTATGCCTATACAAGTTGCAACAAAAAAATAACTTAAAGGCTTCAAAATAGTCACATTCTTATCTTCTAATATAAATTTATACCATGTGAAGAGGAAAGAACAGCAATTTCATTAATCTACTGTTTTCATTAATTCTACTAATTTCATTAATTTTTAATCTACGTTTTGAGGAGGTCTGTTCAAAAGAAAATGTAGGAATAGTTTTGGAAAGACAAAGTCAGTTTAAGTAATCAATGAAAAGGCAGAAAATTAAAGTCCAATTAAGAAAAAAGTAGAATTTGTAGAGATGTTTTGCTGAATAAGAAATTTACAATCTAAGTCTTCTATCTCTTGGTAATAATAGCCTTGCAAACTGTAAATTGCAGAACACAAATCATTTTCACTCTAATAATCATATTAAGATGAATAAATTGTACAGTCCCTTTTTCATGACAATTTGAAGATCATATTTATTATAGTACTTTGTCAGTCCCTCTTGAAATACCTTATCTTGCCAATATAAAATCTCAAGAATGAAAATGAATTGGTGGGCTGCTTTGTAAAGTCTAAGGGCTAATATAAACTCCAGTTATTCTCTGGGTAGATAAGTACATATGACAGGGTACAGTGTTATGCTGATTTATGTGATCTGTTTCAGCATTCATTTTTTATATTTTAATATATACTTTCAATAAAAGCAACTTTCCAAAGTATCATACTGAGGCATATTAGGGTCTTATGTATCACTGCTAGGTCAAAGGTCAATTGTCTTGGATATACATTGTATATCCTGAAACTTGCAAAAATTATGGGATTGTCCATTGAAAATATCTGCAGTAGGAAGTAAGCAGACAGCTCTGTTTTGGTACTGAAGTGAAAGGGTGAAATAAAGTATCATAAACCTTTTAGAGAAAAGAAGCAATTTTTTTTCTTTGTTTCATTATCTAGTGGTCAGCTATTATAATTAGCATCCACTTCACTTAGGTTGGTCCTCAGTTATCAGTAGGGTAGCTAGGTGGTACAGTGGATAGAGTGCTGGGCCTGGAGTCAAGAAGACTCATTTTCCCGAGTCCAAATCTGGCCTCAGATACTTACTAGATGTGTGACCCTGGGCAAATCATTTAACCCTGTTTCCTTATCTTAGTTTCCTTATCTGTAAAATAAGCTAGAGAAAGAAGTTGCAAACCATTCTAGTGTCTTTACCAAGAAAACCCCAAATGGAGTCCAAAGAGTTGGACGTGACTGAAAAAATGACTGAAAAACAACAGATAAAAGTAGACACATTGAACCAAGAGGTAAAACTGAACATTAAGATTTCTGAGGAATTCTTTAGGACATTGGGTAGATACTTAATGAAGTATGTATGGGAAAACATGAAAAACAATCACTGTATCATAATTTGTATCTTGAGAGTGTGAGCCCCAATCAAAATGTACTACATCTCCTATGGCTACCAACCTCTAGTTACCTTCAGCCTTAGTAAAACTACTCCTCCCCATACTACCACTTCTCATTCTCTCATTCTCATCCACCTTGAACCTACTCTTCCTGGTTTTCAATCCAATTCTATCCACCCCTTCTAATGTGCCCTCTAAAATCTCAGTTCTGTCATTGACAAATTTTTGTTCATGTTAGACCTCTTCTTCTCATGTTCCTTCCATTTTCTTACACATGGGAAGATCTGACTCTCCTCAGGAGACACAGCATCCCTGGCCATATATTCTAGTATAGGAAAAATACTTCTTTCATGCTCCACAAAACACTGATCATAGACAGGAAATTGGCATAATTTTTTTGTTGTTGTTCCTCATTGCCATATCTTGAACTTCCTTCTGCCACTGTTACATAAATACCTCTCATCCTTTGAGATTGATTCTCTCCATATACTTCACCCAATCCAGTGCCATTCCTCCTCCTTTATCAAGGGATTCAGTAGCTCATGGTCTTCCTCTCCAATCCAACCCCGACGCTTATACTATTCGTTCCCCTTTCCCCATTGTTGTAGAGGTAAATATACATATGAGAAGCATTATGGTATAGTGTAAAGATGACTGGGCTTACAATCAGGAAGGTGTGGGTTTGAATTTCACTTCAAGAACTTACACACCGTGCAACCATGGCAAGTAACTTAACTTCTCTCTTGTATATAACACAAGAGAGTTGGACTTGATGGCCTCTAAATTCTCCTCTAGCTTTAAAATCTATGATCTTGTGATCTCTAAAGTTCCTTCTACTGATAAATGTGATCGTGTTATCCTATGAATCTTCTAGTTCAGTGCTTTTTTTTTTTTTTTTTGCTGAGGCAATTGGGGTTAAGTGACTTGCCCAGGGTCACACATCTAGTAAGTATCAAGTGTCTGAGGCTGGATTTGAACTCAGGTCCTCCTGACTCCAAGGCCGGAGCTCTATCCACTGTGCTACCTAGCTGCCCCTGTTCAGTGCTTCTTAATCTGTGGGTCATGACCCCATATGGGGGGTCACATAACTGAATGTGGGGTGGTGGAAAATTTGGCAACAGTAAAAGGTTTCTGAATGTGTAATGACCAAAAATTAATCAAAATCAAATGCATAATAAATCCGAGGTGTTTCTGGCAGCATTTGCCCATGTTGCATTGCGCTGCCAACAAATGCTTCCAGAAACAACTCAACTCAGATTTGAGACTATTGTATGTTATGAATTGCAGTGTTTTTTACTGTAATACAACATTTTCAGCTCTTACAGAAACATAATAGTTTAATTATGGGAAATAAAGACTTTTAATATTTTCCTACTGTCATTCCTAGCATGTAAGTATCAAATTAGTATAACTTTGTGTTAGAATGTTTGATTTAAAAAATTGCTGTTATCTCCTTCTTTTACAGAAACATAAGTGTTTAATTGCAGCAAGCAAAGACAGAAGTCCTTTAATAATACTTCTCTACCATCACCACTGTATGTGTAAGTAAGTGTGGACATCAATTTTTTAAATTAAGCACAAACAAATGTAATTTCATAAACTAAAGCTACTATTTATTTGAGGAATTATTTGCAATATTTATTTATATTTTGGAACAAAAATATTTTTTGGCTATGGATAAGTGGCTAAATTCAGACAGAAGAGGTAAAAATACTAATGACAATGTGGCAGAATCTTTGCTGCCAGGTTGTAGTACACCTAAATTGACAAGAAAAAAAAAACCATGTTGAATCATTTTTGCAATATGGATTTGCTTCTAATAATGATGATGATGTGGAAAAACCTCTTTGCTTAATTTGTAATGAAGTTTTGGCTGTGGAGAGCATGAAACCAGTCAAAATGACATCTTAATACCAAGTATGCAATGTACTGCAATAAACCAAAGGAATATTTTGAATGACTTTTAAAATCTTCAAATAAAGAAAAACAAGTTTTGAGAAATTTGTTACTGTCAATGAAATGTATTTACTTGCATCTTATGAAATTTCTTATTTAATTGCAAAAACTAAAAAGTTCTATGTGATAGGAGAAGATCTTGTGTTACTTGCTGCTATTAAAATATCAGAAATAGTTCATGGGAAAAAGAATGGGGATGAAATTCATAAAATTTCTTTAATTGAATGATACTGTTTCCAAAAGAATTTCTGAAATTAGTAATAACCAATTCCAGCAGCTTATTACCAGGCTTAAGGGCAGCCCAAAAGTTTGCAATTCAGTTAGATGAAACAACTGATATTTCTAACATAGCACAGTCATTACTTTATGTATGATATATTTATGAAGGAAGCATACATGAGGAATTATTTTTTGTCACTTTTGGAAGGGCACACAAGAGGGAAAGACATATATCTTAAATTTGATGAATTTTTTACAAATGAAGGTTTATAGTAGAAAAATTACATTGGCATTTGTACAAATGGTGCTGGAGCAATGAGGGGTGGGAATGTTGGATTAATAGCAAAAGTTAAAGCTGGTGGCAATGAACATGCTCACTGACCGATCCATTGGGAGGTACTCATAACAAAAAAAAAATATTACCACAATTAGATGTGCTTCAGGATATTATCAGAATCATTAACTTCATTAAAAACCATGCCCTTAACAGTTATTTGTTTTTAAACCTTTGGAGAGACATGGACTCTGATTGTAAAAGTTTATTACTATATGCAGAGGCAAGGTGGCTTTCAAGAGGGTGAAGTTTAAACAGATTATTGAAACTGAAAGATGAAGTTGTTATATTTTTGACTGAGTAGAAATCAGATTTTGTTAATTTTTTTTCATAATAACTTATGGCTTTCAAAACTGTGTTATTTGT
Source organism: Vombatus ursinus (assembly GCF_900497805.2). Taxonomy (NCBI): domain Eukaryota; kingdom Metazoa; phylum Chordata; class Mammalia; order Diprotodontia; family Vombatidae; genus Vombatus; species Vombatus ursinus. The sequence goes on from NW_020949351.1 coordinate 12,732,464, forward strand.
GAGATATTTTAGAAAACAATGATTTAGACATGTTGCTTCAAGGAAAAAATTGTAACATTTATGTTAAAAGGTAAAAAAACTAACATATGGAAGAATAGGGTGGAAAATGGTTCTTTAGAAATATTTACAGCTACAGATGATTTTATAATTGAAAATAACCTTCCCAAAAATTTAATTATAAGAGTTATAATTGATCATCTGAAGTACCTGGAGACACAGTTTCAGAAATACTTCCCTTTAAATTTTGATTCTAAAAAACACAATTGAAATAAAAAGCCTCAGTCATCTTCCATTAAAAGTTTAAAAAGAATTTTCAGAGTTAGCAAGAAACACAGGTTTTAAACTTGAATTTCCTAAAAAATTGTTAAGTGAATTTTGGCTTGGGACAGAATTTCTGACAATTTCTGAAATGGCCCTAAGCTTACTTCTGCCATTTTGTACTACATATTTATGCAAAGTGGCATTCTCAGCATTGACAATTATAAATAACTATCCACTCTGAAAAATGTTGAAGATGCTCTATGTCCTGCAGTGTCATGTATTTTGCCAAGATTTAATTCTTTATGTAAAAATAAACAATCACATCCATCTCATTATGCATATTTGCTTTCATCTTTAATAAATTGTAAAATTATATATATGTATATACCAAAGAATTGTTTAAAAATAAATTTCTTTATGACTTATTATTAGTAAATGTTTGATTTGTATACCTATTTTATTTACCTGTGTACCTGGGGTTGTGTAAAAATTTTTCAGGTGAAAAGGGGTTGTGGGTGGAAAAAGTGTAAGATGCCTTGTTCTAGTCAATCACATTGACAACATTGGAGTAATCTTCAAAATATAAATCTCTGATACTTAATATATCCAGTCTGTTACCAAGTCTTGTTGCTTACATTTCCACAACACGCCTCAGATCAATCCTCTAACAATCCCTGGAACATAGTTGCAACATAATAAATAATAAACACCTGTCAATTGACTAATTAATTAAGGAAATGCCCATGCTAGTGAATTAATAGATCATAGTGTCCCATTTAGAGCTTGTTAAGGGGGCCAATTCTGTTGAGAAGACTAGGGATGTGGAGATTACTGTCTGTTTGTTATTTTTAAAGATAACAATATCAGAAAGTCCTCTACAAATCCTATTCTGATGCTTTATCATTTCATGAAGTTTATTCTAGATAAGGGTTATGCTAATCTGGCATTGCAGTCTAGCTATGCACAGAGATGTCAGTAGGCTGTCCACCTGGTATCGAATTGTTTAAACATGTAAACCCAAAAAGCAAAGAAAAAGACATATATGTGAATACTTTAGTCAAGTAGTGTTTTTGATATAGTTTTGTTTTATGATATGGTCATGCTTATGTGTTTCTACTACACTAGGCTGATTTGGAACATCTGATCAGCTGAAACCAGTTTGAACTGGTCTCCTCAATCTAAATCAGTTTTCTGTCAGTTAAGTGGTAGATTTCATGCTATATATATGTGTGTGTGTTGTTTCATTGTTTGCTTTTATGGTATTTGATTCTGTGGTTTTGAAGAATGGATAATTGTCTAAGTGTAGCATGTGCTCTGAACTCTCTATTCCAGTTTGCACTTTCTTTGGGAGGTTTGCATCCTAGAGTATGGTTACATCTCTCCTTCAGGATTCAAGGGTCAACCCTGAGGGACTGGGAGGTGTTTTTCCAATTCTATATCTCATAAACCTTCATCAGTATGCCCTCCTCATGACTATCAGTTACTATTAATTAGTCCTCCTATGACAGGGAATGGGGGTTGAAGCCAAGATTGTTGCCTCCCCTTCCAAGAATTTCCTTCTTAGGTATTTAGTTTGAATTTTAGTTATCTTTTCTCCCTTCTTAAGCACTTAAATCTTTTCAGCAAGGATTGGCTTAATATTTTGCATACCAACGAAAGAGTTTGACCAAGTTTCTTAGCAGATATAATCACGTCCTGTGCAACATCACTACAGTTGAACAAGGACTTTTTCATATTTAACCTGAAGCCTATAATTGATTGATTCAATACAGAAGTATTTTCACTTGGTTAACATATTAGGGGTTAGCATATTGAAACATATTTAAGTTGGAGTCAGATGTTTTAATTGATTCACTCGATCAATTCCTCCCACCCACTTACTCAAAGAAATGTGTAAAAGTTTCTTTAACTTTAATGATTGTCATAGATATTACATTAGTTGTTGGCCTAAAGTCAAGCTTTTTAAAGGATCATTCCTTTAATCAAGGAATCAAGATCACTGAAGTACAAAGAAAAGTAAAATCTAAGAGGTAAAATGGTGCCAAGAACTGCAAACTGTTGTTTCAAAACAGCCTTTTGAGAGGCTTTCAGAGAGACCTGGTGGCTACAGGGATTGTCACAGATGTGTGATGTAGGATCCTTTAAGCTTGAAAAACATCAAGAAGATGAGTATGGAAAAAAAAGCACAACCCTGCTAATTGTTGCTATGAATAACAACAACAGCAACAAAAACCATTTGTCATGGGCAAGACAATAAAGAGACTCAATTACATAAGAGTGGAAAATAGTAATTTTTTACTGATGAAGCTAACCCATTTCAAGACTATATCTAATCCAGTGTCAGAAGTCCAGGTGAGCCTGTCTAGGTGTAAAGCATTAACTTCCCCCAAATGATTTGGAGATCTTCATTTTATTTCCAGTGGGCCTAGATATCTTGTTCCCATCTCAGGAACGATGAACATTCATAAATATACTTGATATACTGAGAAGCAGAATTGTTCAGATAAAAAAAAATTAACCAAAATTTGTAGATAAATATGCTTCTTGGGTATGTGAACTCTCCCAGTGTACACTCCATTGAAAATCTATGAAATACAAGCTAGGCTAGGTTTGAAAAATGTACTATTCATCAGTGATATGCTTAATATCCAATGTGATAAAAGTGTGATTTCATAAAGAAGAATTAAAGAAAGGATATCACAATCTTGAGAATCCAATGCCATGTTATATAACAAAATGATTTTGCAGCAAAAGTAAGACACATTTCATATTAAAAGTTTTAAAAAATATTTAAAAAGTAAGGTTTATTATATCAATAAATTTATTCTTTTGTTTAATTTAATAATCACACCATTGTAGTGACCCTCTGTCCTGTGTATCCTTTCATTTTCTGCAGTGACAGAATGACTGAAAAGTGGGAAAAGGATGCTTAGAATCTCCCATTTCTTAGACTATATATGTATACTAATTTAGCTTTTGATAACATTAAATGTGAGATCCTTTTCCAGTGGTCAATGAGTAGACTGGATGTGTGGAGTCAAATCAATGTTGACATTTTCATTTAAAATGAAATTAAAAGAAGGAAAGGAAGAAAGAAGTTGCATTAAAATGGAAGAATGACATATTAATTTTTCTTGGAGATGCAAATAAATCAATTTTTTAAAAATCATGCTTTGAAGGCAACAGGATGCATTATTTCATGGCACATTTTGTTATCTCATATCACAATGGTCATGATAAGTGCAAAAAAAGACCACCATGAAAACAATTTCATCCCATGCACTGACATCTGTAAAAGAACATGAAGAGGGAGAGAAGCTCTATAGAGAATTTGTTATGACCCTACAAATTAAATCAACACATACTATGATACTCAGTGACTTCAATGTAAAACTGGGCATTGGAGAAGACAGCAAAAAATGTAGAAATTATGGATTAGGAAAACAGTGAAAGAGATTAAATATTTGTCAAATACACCAGAACATCCTTCCTCTACATCATGAATACTTTATTTGAGAAAAAAAAAAACCAGAAATTGCTTGCCATGATCAGCACTGAATATCATCATAAAAAATCAAATTGATTATATTTTAACAGGCCAGAAATAACTTGTTAATGATGTAGGAGACATTCCTGAATAAGTTGTCTGCATATAGCCAGATCCCCAACTTTTTAGAGCAAAGTAAAAATGAATTTAAAAAACTAGAAAAAACAATTGAAATCAGAAAAAAAATGTGGCTTGCCACTAAAACAACTCCAATCTGATCTATTAATTCATATTAATGCTAAAATGGGACATAGATGGAAGAAAAGATACCAGTTACACAAATTGCATAGACATTTAACTTATGTAAATCAATTGTTATAATGAGAAAACAGAAGAACATAACATTCCCTTAGATAAAACTGCACTTTCTTGTCAAACAGAGAGATATGGCAATAGCAGTTCTAAATTATAATTATAATCATTTGTAAAATTTTATGGTGAAGGGTGGTAGAAGATTATGAAGCATCATCAAATACTTTAGCATAGTGCCTGGCACATAATAAGCACTTGATACACTCTTGTTTTCTTCCCTTCCCAATATCTACTCATAAAACAGTGAAAAACATGATAAGGTAAAACAGTCAGAAGAAAGTTTCACAAGAGATCAACTAAGTAAAGACATTCTTAATATATCTAATGATTAGAATGGAATAAATACACAAAGAAAAGAAAGATACAAAAGATATGCAAAGATTTATTATTATAAATTCTTTTCACCATCATGGACAGTGCAACTACTACACTTAGAATCATTCTCAGATTTGCTTCTAGAAGCAATAGAAATAGCACTGAAGAGATAAGGATGGGAAAAGCATCTGGACTAGACTAAGTAGTGAAAATGGGGAAATTCATGTTGGAAGTAACATAATTTGGGGTTGTGGAGGAATAAAATTCTAAAGGTATCTCAAGGAGATGATACCATACAAAGAAAAAAAATTCTTGGCCTCTGTTACTATTAAAAAAAAACAAGCAAACAAGAGAATATCAATAACTACTTGCCCACAAATACCCAGATTATTTTCTCATATTTATGTATATGTATGTATAATCCTTTTGTGGGAATAATATACCTAAGGCATCAAGGGCAATCTTGCTAAGAGTATTAGAAGGGAGCGGGCAAGTAAAATTCTATAGAAGACCACATCTTTTCATTTATTCATTTATTTATTCAAAAGGTGTTTATTAAAGGCCTAATATATATGAGGAACTAGGCTATACACTGGGGATATACATACAAAAACAAAACAATCCTTGCCCTCAAGGAGCTTACATTCTGATGAGGAAACAAAATAAAGACAAAGCAAGGGATGGAGGAAGGCATCAGGGAAGGCTGTGAGGAGGAGGTGATTCTTGAGCTTGGCTTTGAAGGAAGGTAGGAATTCTGAGAGGCATAAATGAGAAGGGAATATGCTTCAAGTATTGGCAATAGTCTGTGGGAAGGCACAATTATGGGAGACAGACTGTCAAATTTTTGGAACAGCAAGAAGTCCATTTTGACTAGAATATAGAAGGAAAACATGAAGAAGAGTAATGTGCTGCAAGCTTGGAAAGCTAAGCTGGGGACAGATTGTGAAAAGTTTTCTATGCAAAATACAATTTGTATTTTATCTTAGAAGCATCAGGGAACCATTGGAGCTTCCTGAGTAAAGTAGTAACATAGTTAAGTATTGTCAGGAAGAACAAAGAAAACTGACTTTTTGAGGGAAAGGGAGAGACAGCACATAGAACCTTTTCTGTGTTTCAAAAAAAGATCAACTACAGGTAGTTGTCAATGTTTTATGACAAATAGATCTATAGAAGCTTGGTTAGAAGTCCTGAACATTTCCCATCCCTTATCTTAAAGGCACAAGTAAAAAAAAAATGAATCCCAGAGCCTGGGACAGAAAAGGTAATGATTAAACTAAAAATCCAAAAGCAGAATAATCACTTCTGAGCCTAATGGAAAATTCATAAAACAGAAACTTTTCGTTGTCTTCTAACAAGTAAGTACTGCAATGGTCAATAGTCTGTCACTTTTAATTAAAAAAAATTTGTGTCACATCTGATCTGTCACTCTGAAAAACTCTTATTGAGGGGCATGGGTCACTCAGGGCCCTGGCTCAGGACAGAACAAAAGCAGGTTTTCAAAGGATACAAAGAGACCTAAGAGATGACCTAAGGGCTGCTTGCTCCATAGTTACTGTTAGGTAAGAAAACTAATTAGAATCCTTTCCTAGCATGGAGACTTATTTGATGTCTAAACTATGGAATCTTCTAAAAGACAGACAAGCCCAAACAGTTGAAACAAACTTCTGACTTCATTTTGTCTTAAAGTGTTCATTGATTCTGTCCTTAAAAACACCCTGATCTTGTTTAATAAATTTGTTTTGAGACTAAGAAAATCTATAATAATGTTCAAATGCAAGGAATGTTAACTATTTCTAGCCTCATTAGAAAATGTTTATTGAAATTACATGTTGGTTACATTTGCTTGTCTATATGCTGAAAAACCATTTCTCCCTTTCCCTCCTTCCCACCAAGACAGCAGTGGGGAACCTGCAGCTTTGAGACCACTTGTGGCTCTCTAGGTCCTCAGGTGTGGCCCTTTGACTGACTGCAGGCTGCACTTGAGGATCTAGAGGACCACTTGTGACCTCAAGACTGTAGGTTCCCCATCCCAGCCCTAAGACTTGGGAAAAACTCTATATAATTGAAACTTTTTTTGGGGGGAGAGAAAGTAAAATTTTGTCCTCAAACAAAATCATAATAATTGGGATACTAGTGACCTATTGCATATACATATGTATGTACAAATACATATGTATATACATATCATTAGGCTCAAAGACAGGCTAAAGCTGGTTCAATTTTTGCCCATATATAGAGTTTATATAAACATACACACACATATATATTCACACATAATAGCTATCAACATTTGTTATATATATATATATATATATATATATATATATATATCTCTATCTCTACACCCACAGAGTGGAAGTTAAAATAGTAGTATAAATAGATTCATTATCTTGTCCTAAATTTATTATTTTAGTATGAAAATAAATAAAATGAATTATTTCTTGAAATACTGCCGTGGAAAAAACACTGGCCCTGAAGGTAGAAGACTTTGGCTCAAGTTTCACCTCTGATGTTTACTATCTGTGTAAACTTGGGCAAGTCTCTTAACTTCATCTGTAAAACGACCTGTTGGGCCTCTGCTTGATAGCTTTTTTTATGTCCCTTCCAGCTCTGGAGCTATGATCTTATTTGACATTTGAGTGATTAGGTTCAGAGGAAAGAGTCAAAGATTTGATTCAGTTCTCTGAGAAAGCTTTTACTACTGTAGTCACAATGCCAATTTTCATTCTATTTGGCTATTGTCACTAATCCTTATCAGCATTTTTATTCCAATAGAAATACTCCATACTTAAAAATACTCAATACTCAAACAACCAGGATTCCTAATACAGTTCTAGCAGAGTGCTAGGTGAATTACTTGACAACAATAGGGATCAAGTAGCAGCAAGCAAGGGATTTGGGAAGGCATTTTGTAAGTCTCAGGTATATGCTGACAAATAAAGACTATGTGGGTTGTTTTCCAAAAGCACATAAGATTAGTACTTGTACATAGGGGCACTTGGAAAAAAAATGTACATCTATATCTATTTGCAGTATTTCTCTATAGATGTTACCTATTTGTTAGATTCTAGATATTAGTTAAATGACTGCCTATCAACTCTATTACATTCTCCCTCCAGTTTTGATCCTGTATTCTATACACCTTTCTAAAATATGTAAAAATTCCAGGAACATTTTTGTCAATAGTCAAAATGACTTAGAATTTTTCCTTTAATGTGTGAGCATTGTATTATATGATAGGAGCACAGAGCTCAAATGAGATGGTTTTGGTTTAGGTGTTGGTGCATGCTTATCCTGTAGAATGGCTTTGTATAGTGCTCATACATTTTCATTGACAGAAGTAATTTGTTTCCCTTTTCTTTCCCTCAAAAAATATTCAATACTTCCATCAGCTGGAAGTTATTTCTTCCTTTTTGAATTTGGCATAACACTTTAAAAAATCCGATTTGTACTTATATTCTAATTTATATTATAACTATAGCTGTCCCTGTTTCGTTTGTCTTATTGGATTGCTAGGTTTTTTGCCATAAGCAACCATGTCTTATTTATTTTTATATATCCTCTAACAATTAGGGAAGGACACTGCCAATGGTAAGCATAAATATTTGTTGATTGAAGATTAGTCTTTCTTAATCAGAGTATGTTACCTTCATTTAAAACTTTTTATTTTAGATATGTAGTATTTGTGTATCTCAAGATTATATTTACTTTAATCCTCTAAGGGTTCATAATTTTGTCCCTATGGATACGCTGTCCCCTGGAGTTTTATGAGTTGCTAGAGTCAAAAGAATTATCACTTGGCAAATAAACTTATAGTTAGGAACCACTCCACACTTAGCTTGATTAGTCTAAAGATGATAAACACACAATATTAATAACAAAAACAAAAACAAAAACAAAATAAACTTCCCAGTTTGTAGGACCCTGATAGATATTGTACCATATTGTCAGAGAGACATTAGTATTAAGGGTCATCTACATTCCATGATAAAGTAAAGTAAAGTAAAGACTTTCATTTTTTTCTTCACTTTTGTATTCAAAAGAAAAAAAACAAACAAATGGGAAAAGAAGTATAAAAAAGTTTAGCTACTAAACCTTAGTCATTAATGAGCTTAATTCTCCCCATTGCCCAAATCACTCACTGGTGGTTACTGGGGTGTTTAAAGGAGGTGCATTTAGTCTCTCAGGCCACTTAGCTTCAGGGAGAAAAGCAGAGGACAGAGGCAATTATTTTGGTAATTCATTTAAACTCTCTAAAGTGTCTTTTGTTATCTGGTTAATTTACTCTTTCCAAGCTACTGAATGGTATTGCAACTATCCTAGAAGTAACATGATTCATTTTAATGAGGTTTTTGTTAATTTTGTCTCTCCTTTGAACTAAGCCCAGAAGACCTTACGTATAGTTCTAAAGCTGGACTAAACGTAGGCAAAATTGTTAAGTAGGCAAAGCTCAGTTAGCATCTTTAGTCCCAGATAGCTTGTGGCAGGCACCTCTACCCCCAGATTCCTTATGTCTTCACATTGAGATTGCCAAACTAACTCATATCCAGCATTTCATGTTGTATTCCATGGAACATAAATGTGTTTTAAGAATACTTTAAAGGAAATGAATTGTAGGAGTCTCTATCTTAATTTGATGGATAAATTTTTTAACTTAGTAAATTTTTCCTAGTGCATTCTGTTGCAGCACACAACTCAGATTTGTCATCTCAGGTACTGTATCGCATCACATGTCTTTTCTATTTATAGTAGCAAGAAGAAATATCATTTTGTGGGATCTTGTACTGCAGTGTTTATGATAAGTATTTGAGAAAAAACTGCTATGAAAATAATTGCAGTTTATGCACCAATATCTGTTGGAAAGAATTTAAATGTAAAAAAAAAAGACTCAATAAGACCTCCTCAAATTAAATCAATATATACTTTAATACTTCCAGACTTCAATGAAAATGTGGGCATAAGGGAGAACAGTGAAAAAATATGCATGGGAACATGGTTCAGAAGTAAAGAATAAGAAAGTCCAAAGACTAGTCCAATTTAAAATCTAATCAGTTGCCAAGTACTGCCATTTCATTTTCCACACCATCTCTCAGGTACATCCCTTTGTCTCTATTTACAGAATTATCACTCCAGTTCAGACCCTCATTGCATCTTGCTTAGACTGTTGTGATAGCCTTGTAAATAGTGTATCTGCCTCAAGTCTCTTCTCATTCCAATCCTGCACAGAGCCACCATTGAGAGTTTCCTAATGTGTAAGTCTCACCATGTCATCCCTCTAGTCCCCCAAAAACTCCAGGGGTTCTCCATTAAATATAGGATCAAATATAAACTCCTTCACTTGGCATGTAAAATACTTCATGACAAGGTTTCTCCTGATCTTTCTAGTCTTTTTACACATTATTCCTGCCCCACAATCCATGATCTAGCCATGTTGTCCTACTTGCCATTCCTCACATGGTATACTCCATCTCCTATTTCCATTTCTTAACCCTGGCCAGTTTCCCATGCTTGCAGTGCTCTTCCTCCTTATTTTGACCTCTTAGAATCCTAGGATTCCTTGAACTCTTCTCAAGACATGCATTCTGCAGGAAATCTTTCCTCGTCCTCCCAGCTACTAGAACCTTCCCCACTAAAGTTTTTTTTCCATCTACATTGTATCTTCTGTGTACTTATTTATGTATATTCCCCCCTTTCCCCCCATTAGAATGTATACTCCTTGAGGGCCAGGGGTATTTTTGCTTTTTCTCTGCATCATCAGTGCTTAAAGGCACAGTGGCTGGTACATAGTAAGCACTTGATTTATTGATTGATTGATTTAGAAGGCCCTGAACATAGAAAGCACAAATGGCATTTTAAAAATAAAGCTAATTATATTTTAATGGACAGGAAATTACTTGTTACTAATATGGGTGTCAATCCTGAATCAACTGTCTATATACAGTTAGAACACCAACCCCCTCACATTACTACACTTAATAATAAAAAATAGCTGATATTTATGTTGTACTTTAAAGCTTACACAATGTTGTAAAAATATATCTCATTTGAGCCTCACAATAACCCTGTAAGGTAGGTACTAACAAGTATTGTTGTCTCCATTTTATAGTTGATGAAACTGAAGCTAAAAGGTGAGTTGTCTACAATCCCATGGCTAGTTCTGACTCCAAATCTAGCACTTTATCTGCTGTACCTCTTGGTGGGGCCAGTTCCTGCAAGTGAATTTAACTGGAATGATGAATGATCAGTGAAGTCTGCTATTTTCCTAACGTAGAATTATGTGATTGAGAGTGTAAAACTCTTCTTCCACAGGTAAGACAATTTTTGGATTACAGTGACCTAGTTTTGTAGATTTGTGTGATTTTCCCCATATTTTCTGAAGTATATAGCTATGTTACTGAAATCAATTCTGTACTACAATTGCTCTGTTTCTGCTTTTTTTTGGGGAGTGGGGCAAGAAGAGAGCTTGTTAGGTTACTCCCTACATCAGAGGTTTTTCACCTTTTTTTTTCTGCCTATCATGGACCCATTTGACAGACTTGTTAGGCCTATAGACACCTTTTCAGAATAATGTTTTTAAGGCATAAAAGAAAACCTAAGGTTAATGAAAATAAAGATGTAATTTTTTTTCCCCACTCAAGTTCACAGACCTCCTGAAATGTAGTTATGGATTGTTTTGGGACCCTGGTTAATAATCCCTGGTCTACATGGTAGAGTACCCACTTGAGAGTTTTAAAAAAAAAAGTCTTTCAATTAATCAGGTTTTCCCCCCATGATGCCTTAAAAAGGCTTAATTGCCCCCCCAAATAGATGATTTTTGGAGCAACAATCTTAGAATGAATTAATTTTAAAGTAGAAAGAATCTTAGAAATCATTTAGGCTACCTTCCTCATTTTATGAATGAACACCCAGGAAGTACTATGCCCTGGGTATTCAGCTAATCAGTTACATAGCCAGGATTTGAACTTAGCCTCCTTTTCCCCTAATCAATCATTTTTTCCATAGTATCTCACTGAATCTTGGCATTGTGTCAGGATGGTATGGTGGATTTATATTCTGAAGATGTGAGTAACTATCCCAGCTCCTTTATGTAACAATGGACAATTCATTCAAGCTCTCTGGCCCTTGTTTTCTAAATCTATTAAATGAGGGGGTTGAACTTAATGACTTTTAAGGTCCCTTTCAGTTTAAAATTTAATTATGATTCTAACATAAGGTCTGTCAGGCAGTTTCCTCATTTGAATAAGGATGGTGTTAAACTAAGACATTTTAATGATCTATTCTAGCTCTAAATATATGAGCCAATGAACTTATGTATATATACATATATGTATATGTGTGTATATATATACACACATATGTCTATGTGTATGTGTATATGTATATGTATATGCATACATATATGTACACGTATGTGTATATATAATCACTGTTTTTCCAGGCCTAAATAATCTGCTCTAAAAAAGGATCCTATATCAGGTTACTTCCTCAAAGTAGACTCAGTAATCTCACAGAATCACAGAATCTAATGGTTGGATGGGTCTTAGAGGTCACATAGTCCCCTCTATGATACACTGGTCATCTGGACTCTACTTGAAGATTTCTAATTAAGGGAAATCTACTACCTCCTTGGGTAGCTCATTCCACTAACCTAGATTTCAAGGGAATAAGGAGAGAGTGGAAGGAAGTGAAACTGAGTTATAGACTACTTTTTCAAGAATTCTGTTGGTAAAAGGGAAGAGAAAAATGGGAGTTTGAGGGGGTGAAAAGCTTGTTTGTGTTTGGAGAGAAGAATGACTGGAGATACCCAAGCAAAAGAATGAGCTGGTGGAGAAGAATTCATTGGATATATATGAGAGGGAAAAGGAGATAATGGATCAAGGCCACAGGTGAAGGGATTAGCCTTGAAAAAAAGAGGGATATGTAAACCTCAACCAAAAAGGAAGGAGATTCTCAGAATCCCTAGGTTAAATACAAGTGCATCCTCTTCCAAAAGGCTCTTCCTGCTCCTCCTCTTTCAGTTGCTAGTGTCTTCAATAATAGAGATACTGGAGTGGTTTGCTATTTCCTTCTCCAGCCCATCTCACAGACAAGGAAACTGAGGTAGACAGGGTTATGATTCTAAGCCTGTAATTAAAGTAACAAGAATCAGGAGGCCACAGCTGTTATGTAGCCATACCTGAAAAATACCAAAAAAAAAAAAAAAGAAAGAAAAAGAAAAAGAAGTTTAACTTTACAGGCCATAGGGAAATGTGCAGTTGCACTTTGGGAGAAGTACCTTGCTCTTCCTTTTTTCCACTCACTCACTCACTCACTCACTCATTCAGTCCACAAGCTATTAAATAGCTATTATAGTCTGAGCCAAGAACTGTAGCTAATTCAAAAAATTCTGGCAACACAAGTAAATGGTGCTAGTACATCTAAGTAAGCATTTTATAGATTCTAGTTGCAACTGCCCTGAACTATAGTATTCCTGAAATTTAGTACAGACAAATGTCAGCAAATTAAAATTCTGATGTGATCAAACATGCAACTCTAATTAGGTTTCTTGCTAACTCATGTCAATAAGGAATGCTTACTAACTGGAGAACACCTCTCCATTGTTCCCTCTGACCTTTAGGTGGCATTGCTGTAATAATACTTTAAATAACAAAAACTGTGATTTTAAGTAAAAATTATGGATTTTTGCATGGATTCATTTGAACCGTAATTGATTGTCTTACATGGAAACCACGCTATGTGATTTATTTGGCACAGTGCTAATATTGGCTAATGTAGAATGTAATTATAACCAGCATGGATCCTTTCAACTGCACTTATGAACCTACTCACAAAGGGAGAGCATGTAGGCACTCCCCACAGTGCAGAAATCACTTGAATCTCTGGAAGATATACGCTCCAAGTTTTTAATTATGTCCTGCTGGAGTTCTCCTTAATTTTATCTCACTTCAGAAGGCTAGATTTTAATATGATAAGGGTGATGCTTGCATTTAGGAAGGAGGTGCATTAACCAGAAATTCTAATATTTTGTGCTGAGCTCTGGTTAATTGCAGACAAAACAGAGCAAAGGCTAGATAGACTCTAGATGTAGAATGGGATCAGCTAAAAGGGAGATTAGAAGAAAATTTAAGGATCTTTTTGATAAGGATGATACTGTCTTATACAAGCCCTTAATGTTATATATTCTACTTAACTATTATTCTGATTTTGTAGCTATCATATTGGGCCTTTATATCTCTGAGAGTTTGCCTCTTTGAAGTCCTAGGGAAGCATAGCTTATATATTTTGCCCATACACGTTCTAGGAAAATACGGTCAATTGTAAAGAATAATAGCATTTTAGAGTCAGAAGAAACCTTGGAAATCATCTGAGAAAGAAGTATGATTTGGTGGGAAGAATGCTGGATTTGACATTGAGGGGAGCTGAATTTGAATCCTAGCTTTGTACCCTACTAACCTGTATGACTTTTGGCAAGTCACTAAATCTTTCTGGGTCTTATCTATTATTACCTATAAATGAGGGAGTTCATGTGATGACCTTTGAGGTCTTTCCAGATCTCAATCTATCTTCTATGATTTAATCTAGCCCTTTTTTGAATCAGTATTATTTACCTTCTAAGTAAAATGTGGGAGCTTTCTCCTCACAGACCAGAAGTTAGTCAGTCAATAAGTATTTATTAAGCACCTACTATGTGCCAGGCCCTTGCTAAAGGATGGGGATACAAAGAAAGGTAAAAGATATACCCTGCCATCAAGGATTTTGTAATCCAATGGGGAGATAACATGCAAATAACTAGTACAAAAATGCTCTATACAGGAGAAATTTGAAATAAAAGCATTTTCCCTTACTCCTCCAATGACATTTTCTACATGGGGCAAATAATTTTATTTAGTTTTCCATTTGGCAAGATGAATCATATTATTACTGATTAAACTGAAAAAAAAAAAAACAACCAACCAACTAATCAGGAGAATTTACAAATACAAATTAAGTACTTCATTTGTTTTCCTCTCTCCATCACGCCACCTTCTCCGCCCCCCCCCACCTGTTCCTTCCCTGTCCCAACTCCCAATCCAAAATCACAAGGAAAGTATTTCAAGGGGTTGTGACTGTAATTGTTACTCAGAGTGTTATGTCTTTGCAAACCATCAGGTGGCACTTTAACATAGAACTTCAAGGGGGAGCAACTTGGCATGACCAGATTCCCTTGACAATCCTTAGCCTTCCCAGACCTCCCAGGGTCTTCTCCAGTTTCTGTCTGAGGTCCATCAATAACATAATTTGCTTGGCTAATGAGGTCCTCACTGCTACTCAGTTCCCCAGTATCTTTTCCCTTATGAGCATGACCCCAAAAATAATTATTTAAATTAAATTTACTAAGTTTACTAAATTTTCTGGATTTAATTGACTGCATTTACTGAATTAAAAAAAGTAAAGGAGAACAACTTAAAACTGTGGAATAGTAGAAGCTGTTCTAACTGAACTTCTTCCAGTCTCTTCAATGAGGCAGATGATGACAAAATGGCTAGAGCACTAGGCCTGTCCCTACTTCTTCAGGTAGCAGATCAGAAGCTGACGTGTCAGGGTCCAAATGTGGTGATTCTAATGTCATCAGTGATAAGATTAATTCATTACATAAATGTTGGCGAATTGGTTCCCTTTTTTTTGCCATTTTTTTCCTTTTTGCAGTTTTATCAATAATGTAACTTAATTTTACATGTATATATCTTTTGATAGATTTGATATCTTTCCATTCCCTGTCCCTCCTTGAATTAGGTTGAAAAGATCTTGAAAGAAAGAAATATTCTAAAACAAAATGGTATATTTTTGTACTAACATACATAAAATAAAGTAATTATATCATCAGTACATTTCCTGAGGTAGAATTGGAAAGGCTTCATGATTTGAGCTAGTCCTTAAAGGAAGCTAGAAAAGCCAACAGGATGAGGTTAAAAGATCATTTTAGGTATGAGGGACAGCTAGTGAAAGGACTCAGAGTGGAGAGATGGAATGTTGTGTATGAGGAATAGCAAATAGGCTATTGTTTCTGTATCTCAGAGTAGTGGGGGGGAATAAAGTACAAGAAGACTGGAAAGATAGAGAAGTTGTTTAGGACTTTAGAAGCCAAAAAGTGTAATTTTTTATTTGATCTTATAGGTAATAGGGAGCCACTGGAATTTATTGATTGAGGGTATGGAGAGGTGGTGTGATATGGCCAGATCTGTGCTTTAGGTAAATCACTCTGGAAGCTTAGTAGAGGATGGATGAGTGTAGCGAGACTGGAGTCAGGGAGACCAACCAGGAAGCTATTGCAGTAGACCAGATGTGAGGTGATAAAAGGCTTACACTAGGGTGGTAGTGGTGTTAAAGCAGAGAAGAGGAGATAGAGGAAAGGTTTTGAAGGTAGAAATGACAAGACTTGGCAACAGATTGGATAGATGGGGTGAGTGCAAAAGAGTAGATGAGGATAATATTGGAGTTGGGAGTGTGGATACAACTAGGATGGTTCTCTCAATAACTGGAGGAAAGTTTGAAAGAAGGGTAGATTTAGGGGGAGAAAAAAATTAGCTCTGTTCTGGATTTTTTGTGTTCATTAGTCAGAAAATTATTGTTGGGCAAGCCTGGAAAAGTGACAGTAAATTACAAGAGGATACTCCTGATTTGTGACTTCTCACTCCTTACCATCTCCTCTTTTACCCTCCTTTCTTACTTATACATCCTGTCCCTTCTTACGGTTTATTGTCTAGTAGCTAGCATGGAGAAGAGCTCTGGATCCAGGAAGGTTTTACTCAAGATGAAGGCAGGCACTGTTATAAATTACAGTTTTCTCCCCTTTACAATTCCAGATTGTGTAATAGGAATGACATATAGCAGTATATATATATATATATTTGTTGTTGTTGTTGTTGTTGTCGTTGTTTGTTTGTTTGTTTGTTTTTTGTTTTGGCTAGGCAATAGGGTTAAGTGACTTGCCCAGGGTCACACAGCTGGTAAGTGTTATGTGTCTGAGGCCGGATTTGAACTCAGGTCCCCCTGAATCCAGGGCCAGTGCTCTATCCACTGAGCCACCTAGCTGCCCCAAAAAAGCATGCTTTTTAAAATTTTTATTTTAGGCAGTTGGGGTTAAGTGACTTGCCCAGGGTCACACAGCTAGTTTCAAGTGTTTGGTCTAAGGCTGGATTTGAACTCAGGTCCTCCTGACTTCAGGGCTGGTGCTCTATCCACTGTGCCACCTAGCTGCCCCTCATATAGTAGTATATTTAACTAAAACTCCAAATGACACATGTGACCTTGAGCTCTCAGGTGAATGCTATAAGCCTAGGGGAAGGTAATAGTAAGAGTTAACATTTACATAGAGCTTTCAGGTTTACATAGTACTTTACATACATTATTTCATTCGATTTTCATAAAATTCCTTTGAGGTAGATCAGAGTCACACATCTAGTAAGTACATAAGACAGAATTTGAACTCAGATCTTCTTGCTCTTATCACTTTATCTGCTATGCCACCTGCCACATAGATGCTTCATTGTAGGAATGTGATGAGGTTGAGGGGGATTTGGTTCAGTCCAGAGCCACTGGCATGCCAACCTTCCTCACTCCCAAACTCTTCCAGTGCTAAACAACTGAGGAAAATTAATGGCGGAATGTATTACTTACTACCTTTCTATGTGAATCCATTCATTTCCTCAGATCCCAACCTCTGGAGGTCAGTCAGTTTTCAAAGGGCATAACTGAGTAAGATCAGTACTTCTAGCTCCCAAGGCATCTACCTGGGCAGAGACCCTGGCTTTTATTTACCATGTAAATAGAAGCCAGCCTGAGCTAGGTTCTCCCCAGAGACATGTTTCTTTGTCCTTGCTTTTCCCCTCAGCAAAGATTGAAGGGACCTGATCTAAAAAAGGCGAGACCAAGCCAGTAAAAACCTGGTTGAGATGGCTTATGTTTTTCTAACCGATGCTGCTGGAGGCAGCTGTGTCTCATTGAACAACTGGTATTCTTTGGGTGGTAGAAAGAGATGTGATCAGCCACATTTGAAAGCTAGCTCCTTTTCCTAGTTGTGTTTTGATTCTGTGGATTAGTCCTGCCCCCTAATAGGAAGGAGGTCAGAACTATTAACCCACCTCTTCATTAAAACATCCACCAATTAGGTTTGTCTTATGTTTGTCAGGGCAGGTCCAAATGTTGTACTGTCAGACCAATCAGAAGGAAGACAAACCTAGGTATAAAAGATGCTGTGAGCCCTTGTTCAGCGCCTTTTGGCACAAATGGAGGCTAGCCATTAAGACCCCTTTATTACCAGGCTGCATGCCTCTGCTAATATAGGATATCTCCCTTGGGGAATTGCCTCAGTCTACTTTTTGTTAAATTGTGGCCACTACACTATACTGCATGGTAGTCAAGGGGCCACCTTTGACACTCTTTTCTGACTCTAGGATCTCCTCCCTCACCCTTAAGAAACCCCTAATCTTTGAGGTAGAGAAAAGGAAAAGTTTTGGCAAGGGATTTGAGAGCAAGGAGTTGTTATTATGCTTATAAAGATTAAAAAAAAAAGACTCTGCTATACTTAAAGACCTATTTTAAGCTTTTATCCAGTAAAATTTGGTCTTCCAGAAACATATCTCCTGCTCGTGACATTTCTATTTAAGTAAACGCTCTCCATAAAGTTGTTTTGCCTCATATGTTGTTTTTCACTGAGCCAGTTAATGAAGTCAGTTCCGGAGTGTGTTAAATAGGGCTATGAAGTGCTACAATGCATTTTCTAATTTATTAAAAAATTAGAATTATATGTTTAGTTGACATATTAAAATAAAGCTAATCAGCTAGATATCAATATACTTACTTAGTGCCAATTAGTACTTCAAGCTTTTCAAATAACCTTCACTTAGGTGTATCAGATGTAGATTACATTTAGATTTAGTAAGACAGTTTTCAGTTAATTAGATGCTGGTAGATTGTTAAATGTTCAGTTATTGAGCATTAGTATCAGGCTGCCATTTAATTACCTCCAAGTTATGTAAGTCATAAATGTAAATTATTATGTCCTTAGGGTTCAATTGGGCAGTTTCTGAACATTAGTACACTGGGACTTTTATGAGACTCTATGGGCATATTATTCTTTGGGAATTCTGAATATTGAAAACTTAACAAGGAATGGGAATAAGTAGGCAATATTTGTTCCTGAACACAAATATTAAATTTTTATGCTGAAATATTAGTTGTGATTTAGTTTAATGTTCTATATTAAAATGAATTTGTATTTATTTACTTAGTGATTCTTTGTCAATAAAATTATGTTAAAACAAGAAATATTGTATCAATGGAAGTACTTTGGAAATGATGTTGCAGGATCGTGATAAGTACCTAAGGGAAAAAAAAAAAGGAAACACAACCCTTTTGGAAAATGACTTGTTTGACTTAATTTGCCTATAGATTACTGTTATTTTCTCTCTAGGCATAAAATAAATAGAAGAAAAAGAATACTTCCTACTGCCGTGTTGGTTGTTAGTGCTGCCATCATTTATATTACTACTTGGGTCTTACCTGGGTCCCCCATGGGAGCCCTATGTATTACAAGGGGGTCCTAGTGGATATGGTGACAATCTAGAAGAGACTGCTTGTGGTGAGGGGTGGGATGGTGCATTTTGAAGTAGTGCCCTTCCTCCATTAGATGAAGAATATTCAGAGAAGAATTCCTTTGAGGCTATTGCTTGGGCACATTAGTATGGTATTTGGGTTAGTATGGAATACTGTCATCACAGGCTGGTGGATTGATGCTTTTCTTTTTTCTTCTTTTGCCCAAATGGCCTATTTGGATAAACAATAGCTAGCTCATGGTTTGGTATAAATTCTTGGTGGTGGTCATGAAACTGAAACTTCCACAACTGTGGCTCAATATAATAAGTTTGGGAAAATGTTCAACCAAACCATTAGTAGGGTGGAGCAACAGGGGATTTTCTTCAAGGTGTCAGATTTAAAGGACACTCAAATTCCTTCAATAGCAAACAGAGCTTAGCATTAAATTTGAAACAGTGATTAGTCAAAATAGGAAATTAGCAGTCCAGTTAATAATATTTATTAAGTACTTACTATGTGCCAAGCACCATACTGAGCTCTGGGAACACAGAAAGGCAAAGAACAGTCCCTGTTCTCAAGAAGCTCCCTGTCTAATGGGGGAAGCATGCAAACAACTATGTATAAACGAGCTATAGAGGATAAATTGGAGATAATCAACAGAGAGAAAGTGCTAGAATTAAGGGAGATCATGAAGGGCTCCCTGTAAACATTGGAAATTTATCTGGGACTTGAAGGAAGGTAGACAATCCAGGAGGAAGAGATGAGGAAGGATTGCATTGCAGACATGAGAACAGCCAGTGAAAATGCCTGGAATCTGGAGATGGATTGTCTTGTTTGAGGTGACCAGTGTCACTTTATCTCAGAGTAAATGGGGAGGGAGTATAAGGTGTAAGAAGACTGAAAAGGTTGAAGGGGGGCAGCTTATGAAGGACTTTGAATACTATACAGAGAATTTTGTACGAGATCCTAGATCAGTGATAGGGAGTCATTGGGGTTTACTGAATAAGAGGGTGCCATGGCTAGACCTAGCTTTAGGAAGATCACCTTGACAGCTGAGTGAAGGAGGAACTGCAGTGAGGAAAGACTTGTGGAAGGCCAATCAGCAGGCTATTGCAATAGTCCAAGTGTGAGGTGGTAAGGGCCTGTACCAGGATGGTGACAGTATCAGAGGTGAGAAAAGACCATATTCAAGAGATTTTGCTAAAGTGAAATTGACAGATCTTGGCAACAGATTAGATATGGAGGGGTGGTGGTGGTAAGAGAGAGTGAAGAGTCAAGAATAACACCTAGGGTATAAGTGTGACTGAGAGTGGCTGGGAAAATTGTGGTACCCTCAAAAATAGGGAAGTCAGGAAGAGGGGGAGCATTTACAAAGATAATGAGTTCAGTTTTGGACATATTGAATTAATTTGGAGATATGAGATTAGGGTTCAGTAGAGAGGTTGTGGGCAGTTAGGTGGCAAAGATCTTCCTGAATTTAATTTTGGTCTCAGACATTTACAAGCTGTGTGACCCTGGGCAAGTCACTTAACTCTGTTTACCTTAGTTTCCTCAACTGTAAAATGAAGGAAATGGCAAATCACTCCAGTATTTCTGCCAAGAAAACCCCAAATGGAATCACAAAGAGTCAGACATGGCTAAAAAATGACTGAACAACAAGAAAGATTAGTACTGGATAAATATATGTGAGATTCATCAGAAAAGAGATGATAATTGGGAACTGATGAAACCACCAAATAAAATAATAAAGAGGGAGAAGAGAAGAGGGCCCCACGAAAGAAACCTGTGGGATACTAACAGTTAGTAGACTTAACCTGGATGAACATTCAGCAAAGGAGACTGTGGCATAGCTAGATAGGTAGAAGGATAACCAGGAAAGAGTAGTGACATGAAAATCTAGAGAGAAGGATATTTGGAGTGGGATGGATGAAAACAAAAAGTATGGCTAAGGGTGAAAAGCCAAGATAAATGAGATCATAGAGAAAGAGAGGTGTCACATGACTGTAGCAGAACAAATGTACCCATTTAAAAAATAAAAAAAAGAAGGTATAGACAAGAAACTGCAAGTCAATTAATTTGAATTTTTTTCCTGACATAATTCTACAAAACATTTTGTCTTCTGATTCTTCTCAAGTTTTTTCGATGGGGTTTACATAGAATTATTGCTGGAAAGTTGTTATCCTGTTATTTTTCTTTTATATTTAATGTTACATAGACTATGATAAAAATCATCATTTCTCTTTTTAGTTGAATAGAAGTATTAGGATGTAAACTCTATTTCTGTAGGTTTTTTTTTTTTGTAAGTATCCTCAGCGAAATTCCACTAGTAGACAGAACAACAGGGATATTGTTTCTGTTCCTATGTGACTTTGTTCTCCTTGGCCAGATCTCAGTATTCCAAATTTTTTTTTGTTTGTTTCATGTAACTTGAATATTATAAGTATTTGGTTTGATAACATGTTAAAATATTGTTCTTAACTATTTACGCATTGATATTTTCCCCAAGCAATTCTGGGCAATAGTTTGGTCTGTTCTAATACAGTTGATTGATTGAGTTTTCCAAGATATGTGGAGGTAAGCACTTGTAGTATGGAGATTTGTTCTCTTTTAGACTACAAATATGAGGCAGATGCTGATGTATAATTCTAACAACCAGGATATATCTTGCTAGGTATTTAGTAGGTGACAAGTTAGCAGCATAAGCTATTCCATCTCTTGACTACATGTATTTCCACTGGCTGTCACCTAGACCTAGAACTTTCCCTCCTCATTTTGGCCTCCTGGCTTCCCTGGTCTTCTACAAGTCCCTGCTAAAATTCTACCTTCTACAAGAATCCTTTCCAGTGTTTCTTAATATTAGTGCCTTTCCTTTTAGCTTATTTTTAATTTATTCTGTATATATTTTGTTAGTACATATCTATTTGCATGTTGTGCTTTTCCCCCACTTAGATTGTGAGATCCTTGAGAGTAGGGACTGGGTTTCTTTTCCCTTTATTTATATCCCCAGCACTTAACACAGTTCCTAGCACATTGTTGGCCCATAATAAATGCTTGTTGACTTATGTTGTTAACTGCAGTGATGTTACAACTTGTTTCTTCTTCCTTTTGTGATCTACAGAACATTGTTACCTAAGTCCAGATTCCTTAAAAAAAAAACAAAAAACAAAACCTTCTGTAATTGCTGGTGACAATGTCTTGGACCTGAATTGCCATCATAAATATTCCATCATCACAAACAAATATATGTGACTCATCATCATCATCATCACCATCATCATCACCACCACCACCACCACCACCATTATCATCATGATGTAGTGATTTGATGTGTGATTTCATTTATGTGGGTAGCTCTGAATAAAGAACACCCACTGCCAATACAAGTTGGCACTTTTTTCTTCAATTTATAGTTTTAAAGAGCTTCCTTGGGCCCTGAGAGGCTAAGGAAATGTTCAAGTTTACATAACCAGAATGCATCAGAGGTGAGATTGAAACTAATATCTTGCTGAGTTTAAGGTCAGATGTCTATTCGTTGTGCCATGTGGTCTACAGATTGTTGTTATTGTTGTTATTATTACTATTATCATTTTCAGAGGTGGGACACATCCTGGTTGTGAAATCCTGGGCATCATGTAGTCTCTCAGTGCTCTAGGAATCTCTAAGGGAGGAGGGAAGGAATCAAGCATTTCTTAAGTACTAGGTACTATGCCAAACACTTTACAAATATTATCTCATTTGATCCTCACAACAACCTGGGGAGTTAGGTGCTATTATTATTTCCCATTTTATAGTTGAGGAAACTGAGGCAAAAAGAGATTAAGTGACTTGCCCCAGGTCCAACAGTTAATAAATGTCTGAGATTGGTTTTGAATTCAGATTCCCCTGACTCCGAACCAGGCTTGTGCCACCTTGCTGCTTCTCCAAGAAAATAAGCTGAATTTGTAGAGAAAATTTCCTCATCTGTGAGTTTGATATAAAAGTCCCTATTCCTCCTCCTCATCTTACTCTTCCTTCTTCTCTTCTTCCCCCTTGTCTTCTTCTTCCTACAATAAGGATGAAGAGGAACAGTCATATGAGTTGTCATTGTTTATCCTTAATTTTTGAAGAGTACCAATGTTATCATGGGTAATGTCTTGACTTGTGGGGGAAGTGGATTTAAGTGAGTCAGAGTTGCACAAAGTTCTCAACTCTACTCTCTCTTACAGAGTCATTGAAGTACAGTGGCAGGATAAAAGTCAAGCCTTTTGGTGATGGCCTGGGATGTAGTGGATTACTTAGCATCTTCAATGTCTGACCAAGCTTTGAGTGCTCCACAGTGCCTGCTTCAGCTCCCTTCATGGCCATTGGGAATAAATTGTTCTTATTTGCCCATTCTGGCAGGGGAAGTTTTCACATATTTGGGGTAGACATCCTCCCAACTCACTGATGGGTTTGAGGTCACCCTCCACCTGGCTTAGCCTGTTCACCGAGTTGGTTTATTGGGGTGTGGCCACTGCTTATATATAGCTTCTATGAACCAGAGGTGAGAGTTACTATTAATAACACAGGGAAGGGCAAACTCCAACAAACTTACAATTAAACCCTTCCAAATGCAAATTAATTTCAAATAGTTAATCAAAACAACAACAACAACAACAACAACAAAACAAAAGAAAAAGATAAGGATGATTGTGATGGATAGGGTGAATATCTGGTTGGGGCCACCTATCTTTCCCATGGAGACCTTTATCCTTAGCCTTGCTTTATTTCTTCGCTAGCCCACTATCCTCAGTGGTCTATCATTGAAATGCCCTTCTCCTAGTCTTCGCACACCCATCAAAAATCATTAGGATGAAGGTCAAATTGTCCTTTATTAGAATGTCTACCTGACTGTCTAGCATGACTGGATCCTCTGTGCCCTTCCCATAAAACCACTTTTGGCCCAGGTGGAAAAAAAAAATCTAGTTATGGCTCTAATGCTATCAAAACAACCTTATAATTTAGCATGTTATTGTTTACTAAAAGAAGGGAAAGGTACATGTTTTAATTTCAACAAATTAGTACTAATGCAGATCACTGTGGAATGTTATTAAAAGTCCTTTTACCATTTAAATGTCTTTTGAGCTTTTAAAAATAAGACAATTATCACTAAAAGCTGATAATGCCAGACTAACCTTAATTCCTTTTTCTTTTTTTATTTCTTTTTAGGCAGTTGGGGTTAAGTGACTTGCCCAGGGTCACACAGCTAGTAAGTGCCAAATGTTTGGTCTGAGGTCATATTTGAACTCAGGTCCTCCTGACTTCAGGGCCAGTGCTCTATCCACTGGGCCACCTAGCTGCCTCCTAATTCTTTTTTCTTCATGGGAACTAGAAGGATAGACATTTATTTAGTGTCCAACAAGACATTTTAAAGAATCTGTCATGCTAAGACTTTGCATAAGATGCTCAAGTATGGGTTAGATGATCGTACAGTTAGGTGGATTTGGAACAAAATTAATAACTAGGCTCAAATAGTAGTCATTAATAAATTGGACTCAACATAGAAAGAAGTTTCTAGGGGAGTGTCCCACAGATCAGTCATTAAGTGTGTACTGTTTAATCAGTTACTTGGATAAAGCCATCAATCTCTTGCCTGTCAAATTGTCCCGTCCCGCGGGACATAAACGGAGGTCCGGACCTGTAAAAGAAGGAGGGGAGCAGGGGACACAGGAAATGGAGACAAGGCAGGCTTTCTGATCAAGTCTCGTTTATTGAAGGCAAGCTCAGGGTAGTTATACACACAGTAAAAGGGAGTGGGGGAGTTCCACCACCGGTATAGGGGCGGGGTATTCCAGGAAGAGGTACAGCTTTGTCCGTAATTTGTTCTTATCACAAGGAGGCCTTGATAGCTGCAATGCTAGTAATTTTCCAGAGGTCATACTGGGCCTGTGGTCCCTTACATGTCCCCCTTTTCTTTCCTTAAGAGGGAAGGTTTAGCAGAGGGGTTTGTGCCTGTCTTAGGTTGTCCCGAGGAGTGGGAGACTGTTGCCCGTCATGGGGGCAATATGCAAGGCAACGCCCCTGGCTTAGGTCAGACTCCCCTCAGGGGGATCTTACCCGTCATTGGCTAACCAAACCAGCGCTCAGACTAATCCTTGGGACCGGCCAATGTCGGTATAAAGATCAGGGTCGCCAGTATCCAGCCGACAATAATGGACCTGAATAGGTTTGGACAAGGCCTTGTCCAGCTGTTGTTTGACATAGGAGGTGATCTTCCAGAACACCCAAGGACCGAAGGTTAGAGCTAATAAAAACACAAATATAGGCCCTACAAGAGGTAAAATATAAGGAAGAAAGCCATGAAGATTACTTAAAAAAGGATTTTCAAACAGTTCTCTCCGACGCTTGACCAGATCATCCTGTAATTTCTTTATCTTGTCCCTGACTACACCGGACTTATTAGCATAGAAGCAACATTTCTCCTGTAAGGCCAAGCATATACCCCCTTGTTCGGCTGTCAAGAGATCCAATCCCCTTCTGTTCTGCAAGACCACCTCGGCTAGAGAGTCGATCTGGTCCTGGAGATCACTAATAGTTCCTGATAAGGTTTGGATATCATCAATGAGCTGTGCAGAGCGTTTATTATAGGAGTGTATGGCGACTCCCAAGCCCCCAGACCCTGTCGCAAGGGCTCCCGTAATGCCCAAGCCAACAAGCAAGGGAATAGCAAATACGGCCCTTTTATGTCTTCCAGCCATAAAGTCGAGGCTGGGAACCAGAACAGGCTCATTCCCCGGAACAATATCCATCTCAGGTAGAACGGAGGCAATGGAGCAATAACCAGTCCAATTTACGGGCAATGCTGGGAACGCCATATTCCCTCTGCAGAGAAAAACATGGCCTAGAGGGGGACACAGGAAACTGCTAGTACGAAGGACAGAGGAACAATTCACATGAGGGAGAAAACCCACATCAATGGAGACGGAGGCATTGGGAGTGGTACCCTCAAAGCAGGGGGATACAAAGAGTGACTGATTCAAAGGGATAGGTTGAATCCTAAAAGGGGGGCCTAGGGAACAATTTACCGGAAGGGAAGGATTTTCGGCAGGAGCAAGGTTACCGGGGGGGTAACGCCATAGGAATGGGAGTACCGAGGGGCAAGCAAAGCCAGCAGTCCGCAGCCAACACAGGATTGGTCTTATTTAGCATAAGGTGAGTGGATTCCAAAATGACAGACGTCTGACCATCGAGACTCAATCTGTGAGGCCGGGGACGCGCAAGAGGATGATAATGGAGGGAGGGGAATTGGGCCCGAATGAGTTCCTCAATGTGCTGCTGGACCTCATGTTCTCTGGCTCTGTCAGAAGGGCCCCCTCCGTCTGATACATGTAGGGGTGCACGTTCGGGCCAACAGACATCGTGGCCAACATCGGCAGACGAACAAGACGCCTGGGCATATTTGTTAGTATGTCCCTGGAGAGTGGCGGAGGTTTCCCCACCAAAGGTTCATGCATAGGCTTGCTGTAGAACTGCCGTCAAATAAACCTTATTATTAGAAGAACACTGCTGGACGCTGTTATAGCAAAGGGAATGAATGGCTTGATAGTAGCGACAGGGGGAGGGGCAGGGACCAGGGGACCCAGGCAGAGAGGGAATGACTCGGGGTTTGGCAACACACTCCCACCGTTGCTTAAATCCCCCACCGGTGGATGGTCGATAGGTGAGATAGGCGGTATATTCATTGCAGTCGTTGGAGTAAGAGAACCGCTGCGGTGTTACCCGTGTATACCCTCCACGGCAGTCACAGGGTGGCCCAAAAAGGGAGGCGAGGAGATCGTTGCCGGCCGGAGCGTCAAAACCAGCAAGGCAGACCCTCAGGACAGCCAGGAGGCACCAGCGTAGGGGTGATCGTTTTCCAAGCATTTCCTGTAGATAAAGAAAAGAAATATTTCTCAGAGAGGTTTGTCCTCCCTGGAAGGAAGGTTAACTGGAGGCGGAGAAGCCATTTCACAGGAATCAACTTGCTTTACAAGCCTCTCAGGAAGCCAGCGAGCAGATTGTTTTTCTTTAATATATATACAGACCGAACCCCGACCCCAAATAAGAACAGGGTCGGGACCCTGCCACTGGTTAGTAAGGGGATCTTTCCACAGTACTTTGGCATAATTGTGCTGGGATTCGGGGTGCCAAAACCTATCAGCCGCTGATTTGCCAGTATCATCCAATTGAAGAAAATTTAATATGAAAAGAGCATGGCTGACCAGGTTCCGAGGGGATCCTTTGACCGGGTAGAATGCCCCTCTTCGAAGTTTGGTAATAGTGTTTTTTAAGGTTTGATGGGCCCGTTCCACAATACCTTGCCCTTGAGGATTATAAGGAATGCCTATGACATGAGAGATACCAAGGGTGGCACAGAAGGAGCGAAAAGCTGTGCCAGTGTAGCCAGGCCCATTATCGGTTTTAATAGACTCGGGCTTGCCCATAACAGTGAGGCAAGAGAGGACATGAGCTATCACGTGGCGGCAGGCCTCACCGCTCTGCAATGTGGCAGAGAGAAAGCCGCTGTGAGTATCGATGGAGACATGCATATATTTTAAATGACCAAAATCAGAAACATGAGTCACATCCATTTGCCATAGGGCATTAGGAATTAAGCCACGGGGGTTCACTCCTAAATGGGGGGTGGGGAGAAGGGTCACACATGAGGAACATTGCTTAACAATCTGTCGAGCTTGTTCACGAGTGATTTTGAACAAAAGTCTAAGGGTGGTAGAATTAAGATGATGAAGGGAGTGGGCATGAGTGGCCCTATCCACAGGGGACAGATAAAAAGCTGAAATAGGCATACGGGTGGCGTGGTCAGCGAGGTCATTACCCTCTGACAAGGGACCAGGGAGACCTGAATGTGCCCACAGATGGCCAAGAAAAAAAGGGGCAGCCCTAGCACGGATGGCAGACTGTACTGAGAGAAATAGCTGAATTGCAGAGGAGTTAGGTTTTAGATGGGAGGCTGTTTCTAATAAGGGGACAGAGTGGGCCACATATGCACTATCTGTATAAATGTTCAAAGGAGTGGAAGGAAAAGTTCGGAGGACTACAGAAACAGCAAACAATTCCACTAACTGGGCAGAGCGATAGGGTGTGGACAGAGGGGTAGCCACGCCATTGCATGAATATGCAGCGGTCCCAGATGAGGAGCCATCAGTAAAAACTGTAAGGGCCCCTACTAAAGGCTCCATAGAAGTTAATTTAGGGAAGACAAAGGGGTGTGTGTGAATAAAGTGTAACATTTTATGAGCAGGATAATGATTATCTATATTTCCGGGAAATGAGGAAAGCGCTATAGGCCAAAGGTCAGAGGTACGAAAAAGCCAATCAACCTCCACCTTTGCATAAGGTAGAATGATAGAGTGAGGCTCCTGACCAAAGATCTTAACACTGGTATCTCGGGCTTGAATAATGAGTTCTGCTACTAGATTATAATAAGGAACAACAACCTTGGGAGAGGAGGAGGGAAGATGAACCCAGAGAAGGGGAGAGGCCACCTGCCAAAAGACTCCCGTGGGTGTGTGTGAAGTGGCACAGACAATAAAAAGGAATGGAAGGGAATAATCCAGGGCTGACACAATTGGCCTTGAATGGCTTGTGTGATTAAGTCTAAAGCCTTTTTGCCTTCAGGAGTTAACTGTCTAGGTGATCGGGGGTCTGGGTCCCCCCTTAAAATATCAAACAGAGGTTTCAAATCACCTGTAGTAAGACGGAGATAGGGGCGGATCCAATTAACATCCCCTAACAACTTTTGGAAATCATTAAGAGTTCTTAAATGACTATTTCTCAATTTCAGGTTAGAAGGCCTAACTAGGGAACCACGGAGCTCAAAACCGAGGTATGTATAAGGGTCCGTGACTTGGATTTTCTCGGGGGAGACCTGCAGACCCCATTCAGCAAGGTTTTGCGAGAGAAAAGCAAAGCAATGGGAGAGGGATTGTGACTCGGGGCTAGCGATTAATATATCGTCCATATAGTGGAGGATATAAAGGGAGGGCCAACGATCACGAGCGGGCTGAATAGCTGCAGCCACAAACTTTTGGCAGAGTGTAGGGCTATTAGCCATTTCTTGGGGGAGCACTTTCCACTGAAAGCGTTTCATTGGGCTCTGAAAATTCACAGAAGGCAAACTAAAAGCAAAACGAGCACGGTCAGCAGGGTGCAAAGGAATAGAGAAAAAGGCATCCTTAAGGTCAATAATGATTTTAAAAAATGAGCTGGGGATTGCCACAGGGGAGGGCAGACCAGGTTGAAGGGAGCCTTTGATGATCATGGTTCGGTTAACAGCGCGAAGGTCCTGCAAGAGCCTCCATTTTCCTGATTTCTTTTTGATAACGAAAATAGGGGTATTCCAAGGGGAATCGCTATATTCAATCCGGCCA
Organism: Vombatus ursinus; assembly: GCF_900497805.2. Classification (NCBI taxonomy): domain Eukaryota; kingdom Metazoa; phylum Chordata; class Mammalia; order Diprotodontia; family Vombatidae; genus Vombatus; species Vombatus ursinus. Next base: position 12,761,861 of record NW_020949351.1, read on the forward strand.
GCGAGGAATTGCTCCCACACTAGCTCTTCGGCAGCCTCAAGCTTCTCCCTTGGAAGTGGCCACTGATCAACCCACACGGGCACGTCATCCTTCCATAGGATACGGTCTGCTTGGGGTGCAGGAATATCAGCGGCCATCAGAATAAATTTCCCAGACCTAATCTTTCAGGGCGAGGAGAGGCCTCAATGGGAGAACGAATGCCCTGTGAGTTTTTTCCAAGACCTTGGCCAGGTAGGAAACCCTGCCTCAGCATCTGGGAGGTAACAAGATCACTCGGACTGCACATAACCATTCCCATCTGTGAGAGAATATCCCGGCCCCAGAGGTTAAAGGGAAGGCCAGGAATAACATAAGGTTTCACAAGACCAGTGTTATTCTCAGCATCTGACCAGGTCAAAAATTTGGCACTCTGCTCAGGATCTACTGCCTGGCCTATGCCTTTAAGGTTAGTAAGGGCAGAAACTAAAGGCCAGGAAGCAGGCCAGGACTCCTTCCTAAGAACGGTGGCATCAGCGCCAGTATCCACAATCCCTTCAAACTGTTTGCCCTCAATCTTTAGGAGAAGCAGGGGCTTTTGGGGGAGAACAGGCTGAACCCAAAAGGCATCGGAGGAGCCGAAGCCACGCGGGCCACGAGGGGAAGGCCTCTGGGAAGAACCCATGGAATTATCAAGAGGAACCAAAAGAAGCTGCGCCAGGCGCGTACCCGCCGGAATGGTTTTTGGAACAACAGAGGTGGTAGAAACTATCACCTTGATCTCACCAGTATAGTCATTATCAATTACTCCTGGATGTACAAAAAGATCAGAGATCATAGAGGAGGCTCTCCCAAGGAGAAGGGCAAAGAGCCCCGGAGGGCAGGGACCGAAAACCCCAGTACCAAGGACCTGAGGTCCCTGGTCTGCACTTAATACTGTGGTGGAGGAGGAACGGAGGTCCAGTCCGGCGCTGCCAGGGGTTGCTCGGGAGAGATCAGAGATTGAGACACGGCCAGCCGAGCGGCCCCAGGGCCGGCCTGTGAGGGGATGAAAGGGGCCTGGGGCTGGCCCTGGAGGAAGTTTCCCTGCGGCGACAAGGGGAGGCCCTCAGCGGAAGTTTTAGAGCAGCACCGAGAGGCCCAGTGACGACCCTTCTTACATCGGGGACAGAGGCCAGGGTGACCAACACGGCCTTGCTTGGCGTTTGGGCAATTTCTAGCAAAATGACCAGGAGTGCCGCAATTAAAACATTTAGGAGAGGCGTTGGGGGAGGCAGCAGCAACAGCCCCGGCAAAAGCATCCTGTAACGCGGCACCTATAGCGGCGCCAATTTGGCGACTGGAGCCAATATCCTGACAGAGACGGATATAATCAGAAAGAGACCCCTGACGTTTTTGCGGGTGAATGGCGGCCTGACAGGCAGAATTGGCATTTTCAAAAGCAAGCTGCTTGACAAAATCACTGTCGCCCTCAGATAGCCCCAACAGTCTTTCCGAGGCTTCAGTTAGACGACTAACAAAATCAGCGTAAGGCTCCTCAGGCTTCTGGCTGATGGAGGCGATAGAGGTCGTGGCGGGTCCTTTAGGAGGTAACAGCCGCCACGCCTTTCGTGCAGCAGCCTGATTTTGAGCAAAAATTCCGGAAGCAAACTTAGATTGTGCCTCATTAGTATTAAAAGGAGGAAGGCCAACAAGCATTTCATAAGTCCATTCCGCACTTTCCCCTCTGGCCTCACGATTACGACGGGCCGCTTCCTTGCATAATTCTTTAAATTCAGATTTCCAAAGCACAAAATTTCCTCCACTCAGGGTGGCGTGGGCAAGGTGAAGCCAATCATGAGAAGTGAGCCATAAATGATCAAGGGCATCAAGGATGGAGAGGGTGAATGGGGCAACAGGGCCATACTGAGAGATTTTGTTAGTCGTCTAACTGTTTTTAGCGTCTTATACCCGAGGCATCTATATTGCCGGGGGGCAGCCTCCTCTCCCTCATCGTCAGTGTCACTTGACGCAGTTTTGTCCTCAATAACGGGAAAAAGAAAAGGGGGGGAGGAAGAGAAAAGACTCCTTTTCTTAGGGAGTAAAGACCCTGCATCTTTAGGGGAAGGAAGGGGGGCCAAAACAGGGGATTCGGATTTGGGTTTGGAGGTTACTGTAGGGGCAGTGAGAGCAACAGCAGGGCCAGGAATGCAATCAGCGAGTTCCAAATCAAGGAGCCGTAGTTCCTTAAGCAGCTGTGCTTTCTCTTTCTTAAACATCAACGTCTGTCGGAGGGACTGAATCTGAGAGGGGAGAGAGGTCAAGGGAGTATCAACAGGCGGAAAAGGGGGAAGAGTATGATAAGAAGGGGGAGCAGAAGGGGGCAGAGAAGCAGGAAGATGAGGGATTGGGAGTGGAGAAGCAGGAACAGCGGGCGCGGAAGCAGAGTGCTGTATAGTAGGAAGACATGCAGGAGCGGCACTGAAATTACAGGGGTCATTATAAGAAGCAGCCTCCTGCTCAAGGTCAGCTGCATTGGTAGGATCTAAGGTATCATTTGACCTCTTGACCAAAGCCTCTTGTAAAACAGGATAAATGTGCTCAACTCTCCTACTTTGGGAGGAAAAATCATCTAAGGGCATGTCTATGGACACAGAATCACAATCCTTCCTAGACTCATCCTCTGTTGCGGGTGGGGCTGGTAATGGACAAGGAGGCTCCGGGGGGCCTCCGTCTTTTTCACTGACAATCTTACAAACCTCCGTCTCAAAAGGACGTATTTTCAAAATATCATAAATACAATTCCAGTAATTGAACGCAATAACAGGGACCTTCTCGGGCCCGAAAGTTCTAAAATAATCATTCCACCCGTTTCCATCTTTTCTCGTCTATAGTTCCTTCCTGGGGGAACCAAGGACAAACGTCCTTTAAAAAAACAAAAAATTGTATAAGATCCTTTTTCTTAACCTTTACTCCCCGTGTCTTTAATGAGGCCTTAAGCCCTTCTACAAATTTTTTATGACTACTAGCATCCTGCCCCATTTTGAGAGTGTCTCCTTACCTCAGGTCTCTATTCCGCAGATCAGGCAAATCCGCGGCGACCAATTCTCATGTATCGTGACTGCAGTCGTCTTTTTCCACAGGAGCACACACCAAAAACCTTTACTCCTTTTAAGGGGGTCTCGGGCCCCACGTTGGGCGCCAAATGTCCCGTCCCGCGGGACATCAACGGAGGTCCGGACCTGTAAAAGAAGGAGGGGAGCAGGGGACACAGGAAATGGAGACAAGGCAGGCTTTCTGATCAAGTCTCGTTTATTGAAGGCAAGCTCAGGGTAGATATACACACAGTATGAGGGAGTGGGGGAGTTCCACCACCGGTATAGGGGTGGGGTATTCCAGGAAGAGGTACAGCTTTGTCCGTAATTTGTTCTTATCACAAGGAGGCCTTGATAGCTGCAACGCTAGTAATTTTCCAGAGGTCATACTGGGCCTGTGGTCCCTTACATCAAATGTGATAACGGTGCATATAAAAGGGATAGGGACCTGAGCTGGAACATCAAGATATAGTTAAAGAATAGGGCAAATGTCACTAGTTCCTGTCCCTTCAGTATTACTAATTGTGTCTCAGAGGTTTGGGTAATAGTTCCAGCCATTCCTGATTTTTCATGCCTCAGCTACTACATGACTCTTCTTTAGCAGGTCCCTTCTTCCAATGGTGTGTTCTTCCCAGAAGATCGCCTCAGGCGAATGCCAAAGATTTGGCCAAGTGGGAAAGTCCAGGGTTTTTCCTTTCTGGGGTCCAGATCCCAACCCCATCAGCTAGGCTAGCCCTGTGGATCTAGCAGTAGTCAGAGGGGGTGCCTGGAGCATGATAGAAAACTCAAATTGAATAAGATCAAACGGAATAAGGTAAAATTTAGTAAAGATAATTGTTAAACTTCTATACTGCAGATTTAAAACAAATACAATATGGGGAAAGTGTGACAAGGCAACAGCTCCTGTGAAATATATCTGGAAAAATTAGACTCCAAGCACAATATAAGTCAACAGTATGTCATGGGAACCCAAAACATTACTGCTATCCCAGGTTTCAGTAACAGAGACAGTGTGTCCAGTCCATTCTTTCCTTCTCGAGGAAAACTAATTCTACAATAGCAGTATAGTGTGTCAGCCTGTGATGCCGATAAAGAAACCTTCCTTCTCCCAGTGCTTTTGTATTGACTTTGGGTAACATAACATTGTTGGCAGCAGTAATTGCTTTCCTAATGTCATTGCTCAACTACCTGATTAAGGCAAAACATAC
>NW_020949351.1:12766128-12888154 GCF_900497805.2 Vombatus ursinus
TTATATACATATTCATATATGTATGTACATAAGTGAATATGTATATATACATAAATATGAAGTGTATATCCATATACCACCATATATTTATATATTCCTGACTAAAGCTTTATATTCCTTCTCTTCACAGATAATGAATGTATGACTTTGGGGAAATCACTTAACCTCTCAGAATTCCAGGCAACTCATTAAGACTATAAATTGCAGAATAGTTGTGGATCTGCAGAGGAAATTTTTTATCTAGGAACTCCCAAAACAGATGAAATCATGTATCTGGATCAAATACGCATACTACAAAATTATGTGTATATATATGTACACAGACATGGGATTGTGTGATGTGGTATTTTATGTATTTGACATACTTGCATACACTTGCATGTAGATGCATATGAATTCACATAATATCTCATATAATTCTATGTTATATAGTTCCAAATTGTGTTTGTTAGGGCCCAGACTTTTTAATTTACAGTTTTGGAGTATTGCTTGAGATACTGAGAGGATGAATGACTTGTCCAGGGTGTTGTACTAGTTAGTAAGTGCCACAGGTGTGGTTAAACCCAAGTCTTCCTGACACTAAGGCTCACTCTCTTGTCATAAAGCCATACTACCTTGATCTATAGAATATTTCACTTAACTGAAGCAAAAGAAATTAATTTGTCCATTTTTAACATTTTAGAATTTTTAATTTTATAGTTCACACAAAGACCTTAATAAAAGTTCTAGAATGTTTTATTTTTCTTATAGGTGAACATTCCAGTAAAGTTTGAAAACCTTCACTGCTCAGCATAGCCTTTGATGTCAACGGGAATTCTGTGCTTCAAAGATGAACACTGACATTTATATACTTTGCAAGATGAGTTCAACTAAACAGAAGTTGAAAAGAAGTTCAACTAAACAAACACAAAGTATTTGAAAGAGGCGCTAATACTCTTCAGAAATGTCACCAGCTCTCAAATTTAGCCCATCCAGAATGGCAAGGGGAAAATGCAATGGCCATCTAAATAGGAGAATTTGTTTTTTAAAGGTAGAATGCTGACTCTGGGTCAGAAACATTTTCTCTTTCTTTCTTCCTGCATTATAAACAATAATCTATTGTAGGATAAGCCCGTGCCTACAAAATGTTTTCAAGAAGCTTATTTTTGGACCATGGTTCATTATATGCTGATTGCTCAAGTTTTAGATTATATATAATCTTTTGGTTCTCTGCTTTTTTTTTTCTCCGTGACTGTTTGCTGTGGTGTGCTTTAGTGGAAAGAAAACTGGCGTTGGAATCAGAACACCTGAGTTGGAGTCTCCATTGTAATATTTATTATAGTGTGGCTAAGTCACTTAAACTTTGTAAGCCTTAGTTTCCTTATTTATAAACTAGGAATACTAATATTTACCCTATTTTACAGGACTGTTCAAGGAAAATACATTGTAAACCTTAAAGCATTGTATAAATGTTAGGTATTATTTATTCTGACCATTTCTCTACCCTTTGGCATCTCCATTAGGCAATATTCAGAGGGTTTACAAAGGGCAAATCCCTACCTGTAGGTTTTTGCTACATTTCCCAGTATAAACATACTTTCTTTGTTTTGCAGAGTCATATCAAAGAATCGTAATATTTCTTTCCATTTTTTTTAAAGCTCTGAGCCCCTAGTCAGATATAACTGGTAAAACACCTTAGTTTCAGTCTCTCTCTGTCTCTTTCTCTGTATCTCAGTCTCTCTCTCTCTCTCATTAATGAAGATAAAGCAAACATTTAAAAAAAGGTGAACAAACTTTCTCCTTGGCCAGAAAGAAAGGCTTTATGCTTCTAGGAAATAGCCAAAATGGGTGGGGAGTGGAGAAGAGATTTGGAAATAATAACTTGGTGTGTATAGGAAGGAAGAGTTCACTAGCAAAATATCTCTTCTAATACTGCATGTGGGTGATTGCCCCAAACAGCCTCAGTTTTAGTGTTATGACCCTGTTCCCTGTGGAAACTTCTGGTACCTTACAATTTTCCAACTATCTAGATTTCTCTTCACCTCCCCTTCTTCAGCTCAGAGCACCTTCTGTGAATCTTTTCAGGAACTGGTCTTCTCTTTTTTTATTTTTGTCTAGACTAACTGAATTGACTTTTAGTGGCTGCCTGGGGCATATCTATCCTGTGTGAGACTTAGCCACATCATTTCCTAAACCTAACATAAGGGGTCCACCCAATATAATCAAAATTCTTTATCTAGTTCTTTTGATATTACAGTTAAAGCAAAGAAGTCTTTGGATGTCTATTGCTTATCTCTTGTTCTCACTCTGCCCATCTTTTTTTTTTCCTAGTCATGATGGGGTTGGGATCTAGACCCTAGAAAGGAAAAACCCTGGACTTTCCCACTAGGCCAAATCTCTGGTATTTGCCTGAGGCTATAATCCCATCAACTGGCCTTTCATTGTGGCTACACCCAATCTCCCACTTCTGTTAACCTAGCCTGGCCTTCCTTTGTCTTACCTCCCCAATGTTTGGCCCCCAGCCATTTCCCACCCTTAATCCTAGCTAGGCTCCATTCTCCCTTGGCCATAAGGCCAAGGTCCCAGGAGTTCTGTTCACCTCAGTTTACTGGCCATTCCTAGGTCCCTCCCACAGTCTTTCTGTATATAAGGTCCACCTTGTCTCCATTAAGATGCTCTGATTCTTAAAATCTAGCCACTGCTTAGATTCTTATAATCTAGCCAATAGTTTACTAATGTTCAGACTCCTTAAGAGTCTGCCCAATATGATGAATGTTGTAATAAACCTTGTCTTTGGCCAAAAGAAAGCTTGGGTCAAATTCTTTCGGGCAGGACTCGTGTGTTGTGATTTTGGGGTCCCAGGACCCCTGAACCCCTAAACTGCATCATTTTGGTGGCCCGTATGGGGAAACTGCCTAACCCCAAGTTCTTCTCCAGCCAAGACTGGAAAGTATGTAAGCCTCCCCCTCTCCTCCTTAATGATCAATCACAAAACCTCCAGACTATGCCAGAATATTTTTAGCTGTTCTAACTTTCCCTGTAACCTCCATGAAGGTTCAGAGGTGCAGAGGGAAGGGAGTAAGTAAGCCTCAGGGAATCAAAAAGCAACTGCAGTTTTCCCCAATTTCCTAGCACTGAGGGTATTAATAGAATTGAGCATACACTTCCAGATAGTGCGTCTGTCCTTATCCTCTATGCTGTGAAAGGTGTACCCAGGTCCATGGCCTTGAACTGACCCAGTGGACCGAGAGCTTTGAGAGTGTCAGGCCGAGTGTGAGACAGCTTTGTAACTGTCTGCTAGAAAAGTACCTCTAAGCCTCGGTGCTTGGAGAGCTACCTCAACTGCAGAGCAAGAAAAGAGGGGAGGGGGGAGGCTTACATACCTTCCAGTCTTGGCTGGGGAAGAACTTGGGGTTAGGTAGTTTCTCCATACGGGCCACCAAAATGATGCGGTTTAGAGGTTCAGGGGTCCTGGGACCCCAAAATCATAACATGCGAGTCCTGCCCGAAAGAATTCAGCCCAAGCTTTTTTTCGGTCAAAGATAAGGTTTATTAGAACATCTGCCATATTGGGCAGACTCTTAAGGAGTCTGAACATTAGTAAGCTATTGGCTAGATTTTAAGAATCTAAGCAGTGGCTAGATTTTAAGAATCAGAGCATCTTAATGGAGACAAGGTGGACCTTATATACAGAAAGACTGTGGGAGGGACCTGGGAATGGCCAGTAAACTGAGGTGAACAGAACTCCTGGGACCTTGGCCTTATGGCCAAGGGAGAATGGAGCCTAGCTAGGATTAAGGGTGGGAAATGGCTGGGGGCCAAACATTGGGGAGGTAAGACAAAGGAAGGCCAGGCTAGGTTAACAGAAGTGGGAGATTGGGTGTAGCCACAATGAAAGGCCAGTTGATGGGATTATAGCCTCAGGCAAATACCAGAGATTTGGCCTAGTGGGAAAGTCCAGGGTTTTTCCTTTCTGGGGTCTAGATCCCAACCCCATCAGTTATATATCTTTCTGACATTCTTTATGCCTCTTTTCCTGTTCAATTCCTTATTTCTAATGTATTGCAGAACACTCATGGCTGCTTCAAGCCTCTCCATTATTGACTTTTGTGAAACTCCCAATTCCAATTCTTCAGATGCTGTAGCATTCTATAATTTAAAGGCAGACATCAGAGGACTATGGATGTTTAAAAGCATATCTTTGTTTCAGAGAAAAGTTTGGCATCACTGATTTTCTCTGTGTGTTGAATGGAAATCAACCTCCTAAATCTACAGTCTTTCTGGATACAAACAGAATAATTCTAATTCTTCATCCACATGAAAGCCCTTGAAAATAGATGAAGACAGCGATCATGATTTCCTAAGTCATTTCCATGCTAAATATCCCTAATTGTTTTAACTTGTCCTGTATAACATCATGGCAGGTTCCCCTTACCATAGTGATTATCCTTGGCTAGAAGTACCTCAGTTTATCAATGTCCTTCAAAATGTGTGGCATCTAGAACTAGACCCAGTACTTTAGAAATGCCCTAGGTGCAGTAGGCATTATCTGGTTCAGAACACTATGTATCTATTAATGTAGCCAAAATTCATATTAGCTGCTTTGGCTGCAACCACATTGTGGGGAAAAAAAGTTGGAATATCTTTTTAAACTTGTTTACTTTGATGGATAAATACTCCAGTGTGGAGTCACATTGTTATGTATTGGTGTCCTTAGGGCATACCTCTCTTTGGTACTGGGGAGGGAGTTCAGTTAGCACCATCATATAAATAACCTCAGGTCAGATTTGGAGCACATCTTTCAGTGACCATAGTTTTGATATGACCTATGAATGGACTTCTGAACCATATAACAATACATTTATTGACAACACAAACAATCCATAGGAAACATCCTAATTCCCTTGACACGCCCTCCTATGCCTCAGACCACCTCACTCAGACAAATACTTGCCAGCTGTACACACAAATCAGAATAAATCTGGGAAACACCCAGGAGTTTCAGAATACCACACGTACAATCCCTTAAAGCTTTCTGAGTCTTACCTGGCTACTACTTTCCCCCACATATACTTTAAAAAAATAAATTTAAAAATTTTAATTAGCAAAAATTTATTAATTTTTTCCTTCTTCTCCTCCCTATGAATGTGGAGGACATTTTATAACATATAGGCATAGTCAAGCAAAACAAATTCCCACATTGGCCATGTCTTATATATATATGTTTCATTCAACTCAATATTTCTATTACCTCTCTGTCAAGAGGTGGATAGCATACTTTGTCCTCTGGAATCAAGGTTGGTCACTATGTTGATAAGAGTTTTCATGTCTTTCAAAGTTGTTTGTTTTTACAGTATTATTGTTATGTTATTGTTTAAATTGTTCCATTTGTTTTGCTCACTTCACTCTGTCCAGTTCATTCAAGTCTTTCCCAAGTTTCGTTGAAACTACCCCATTCATTATTTCTTATGGCATTTTAGTATTTCATTGCCTTCATATGATATAATTTGTTCTGTCAGTTCCCAATTGATGGGTACACTCTTGGATTCCTGTTTTTTTTGCTACTATAAAAAACTGTTATAAATATTTTTGTGCATATGTTCATTTTTTTCTTTGATCTTTTTGGGATATAGGCCTAGTAGTGGTATATTTTCCACTCATCACACATTTATACCAGCACTGCCTTTATCACTTTCCTTGTTTCAATTCTCATCTGTTTTACGTGGATGTTTCCATGGAGCTATATATAGTCCTTAACCCCACCCATGCATATTCTGTCCCCACATCCCAGTCTTGTAATTAAGATAGAATTGAGAAAAAAGTACCAAGAGGAAAATAAGTGTTCCTAGCACACAATACTCATTTCTCAACTCTGAATTTTCATGGGGCAGTGCCCTGTGCATGGAATTCTCTCCCTTTTTATCTCAGCCTCTGGCCTTCCCTGTGTTGCTCCAAGTCTCAGATAAATTCCCACCTTCTGTAAGAAGGCTTTCCTGGTCCCCCATAGTGCTAGTGCCTTCCCTCTGAAATTATCTCCATGTTATCCCATATATGTACATAGTTGTTTAAATGTTTCCCTTATTACATTGACAGCTCCTTGAGGGATTGTTTTTGCTTTTATTTCCCCAGTACTTAGCACAGTGTCTGGCATATAAAAGGTGCTTAATAAATGCTTGCTGACTTATTATAGATAATTGAACACTTTTATTTGGCTATGATTATTCTTGGAGAAGTACTAAACAAAATCACGAAGTGCTAAGAAATATGCAATCTTCCATAGTGTCAGCATATAAATTAGGTACCAGTAAGTTTAGATATATAACATTTTAAGTTATGAACAGAAATGATGTGATATTTTAACATTTAAAAATCACAATAGTAATATATTACCCTGTTTCTAAATAACTGTTGGTATGCATTGTGCTGTGAAAGGTTTACATATTAGGAACTTAATAAATACTTATTGATTGATGATTCAAAAGTATGGCTAACAATAATAAAGAATCGTATTGCTACCATTACCATAAATTTGAGCAAAGGGTCAATCTTAGCAAACTTCAGCATTCTGAAATCTTAGAGTTGTGGAAATATTTCTCCTGCATCTAATTCTTTTGTCTCAAAACATCATTAGGTTTTCTGCTGGGAAGGTGTTTTCTCCAAGAAAAACCAGAATCACTTTTGGAGACAAGGATATAGGAAAAGTGACAGGTATCATTAAAACATCTTTTGAAAATGCTCATGTGAGTAAATAGGAATGTGTGTATATTTCAGCTAGCATTCACAGTAATAACGACTTTCTGCTTAGGCTGCAAGATTACTTTTCTTGCTTTATTGTAACTTTTGGGGAAGGGGAGATATGCCATATTTCTTTGTGCACATTTTTTCTGAAAGATGATTGTATGTGCATATGGAGGAAAATACCTCCAGATACAGCTTAGTAACTGATAAAAAATATATATTTTTGTTAAAAAGAATATAGACACAAAGTAAGACTCATGTGGAGATGTGGGTGTCAATGCAGCATGCTGTTTTCTTTTGAATGAATGAGCCCCTTCTTTACCTTCATAAGGCTTATAATTTACTAGGTGGATAAAAAAATAGATGCACTCAAGTATAATAAAAAGTAGAATTTAAAAGTGCAGTAAAAGAGGTACAATATTCTATACTTATATGAGAGTTAAATATTAGACCTTAATTGGATGAGAATTAATATTACTTGAAATTTGACTTTTGTATTTTATCATACTTTTCTTTCTTTTAAAATTTTATGGTTATTTTGCATGCACTTCTTTTCTTTTGCATCCACAGGTTTGTATTTGCAGTCCAAATTCAGAGTTGTTTTGCATCCATGTATTTGGAGGGAATTAGTGTCATAAAAGGCATAATCTTTTGATTAAAAAAGATGACCCATCTTATTGTTATATTGATTGAGATAGACAATCTGAGTATATGTAGACACTCCTATAATATTGAAAGAATAGTGGAAGACCTCTAACATATTGGATAAATCTGTAATAGAGAATTTGTAGGAAGAGGTAGATGAACATTATTTAGCATGAAAAGGCATGGAATAGTAGTGATGCCCATCAGTGCCAAGGAAACTCAAAGCTTTGTTTAATTTATAAATTGAATAAATATGTCATCTATGGCTTTATTGAAGTTGTTTAAAAATGTTAAATAGCACAGAGGCCATGGCAGATTTCCAGATCTATTCTTCTAGAGATATAACTCCAAGGTGACATAAACCCAATAATGACCATCTGGTCATTTCAATAGTTATGGTTCCATATTAATATTAACCAACATTGCTGCCTCTTGTACACATGAAAAACTTTATCAAATGCTTTTCTGAAATCTAAATAAACTCTGTTTGCAGTATTTTTATCTATCAATTTAGTATTCTGATAAGAAAAGAAAAGAAACTTTAGCATTATCTGTTCTTTTTGTTTGTTTGTTTTTAGGCTATTGGGGTTAAGTGTCTTGCCCAGGGTCACACAGCTAGTAAGTGCTAAGTGTTTGGTCTGAGGCTAGATTTGAACTCAGGTCCTCCTGACTTCAGGGCTGGTGCTCTATCCACTGGACCACCTAGCTGCCCAGCATTATCTGTTCTTAATGAAGCTATGTTGCTGCTTAGTCATCAAAGCTTTCCTTTATAATTTCCAATCTTCTTAATGATACTGTAAAAATTTGTCAGACATCTAAGTCAAACTTAATGGTTTATATTTTGCAAACTCCATTTTATTCCCTTTTTTGAAAATTGGGACAAGATTTACTGTAATTAGTTTGCGAAACACATCTATGATCCTTAATGATCTTTCAAAGTTCAGTAATGGGGCTCTGCGTTCACGTAGACTAATTCTTACCTCATACTGGGATATAGCTTCTCCCAGCAAGATGACTTGCAAGTAGGGGGAACAATGGATAGAGCTCTGGGCCTGGAGTTAGGAAGACCTGAGTTCAGATGTGATTTCAGATACTTATCAGCTATGTTATCCTGGGCAAGTCACTTAACCCTGTTTGCCTCAGTTTCCTTATCTGTAAAATGAGCTGGAGGAGGAAATGGCAAACTGCTCTAGTATCTTTGCCAAGAAATTCCCAAATGAATTCACAAAGAGTCAGACACAACTGAAAGGCAACAAAGCAAGATGACTTGAACTTGGAGGTCAGCTGGTTGCTCTTTTACTATCTTACTTGGTTTAAAAACTTTTAATTAACCATTCTTATTTCTTTTTTTTCATAATAGTATTTTTTTTCCAATTAGATTTAAAGATAGTTTTCAACATTCATTTTTGTAAAATTTTGAGTTCCAAACTTTTCCCCCTCCTTTCCTTCCTTCCCCGCTCCCAAAGACAGCAAGGAATCTGATATGGGTTATACATATAGCATCATGTTAAACTTGTTTCCACATTAGTCATGTTGTGAAAAAAGAATCAGAACAAAAGGGGAAAACCATGAGAAAGAAAAAACAAAAATAACAAAAAGTGAACATAGTATGCTTTTATCTGCATTCAGACTCCACAATTCTTCCTCTGGACGTAGCTAACATTTTTCATCATGAGTCTTTTGGAATTGTCTTGGATCATTGTATAGCTTAGAAGAGCTAAGTCTATCATAGTTAATCATCACACAATATTGCTGTTGCTGTGTGCAATGCTCTTCTGGTTCTGCTCACTTCACTTAGCATCAGTTCATGTAAATCTTTCCAGGTCTGAAATCTACCTGCTCATTATTTCTTATGGAACGATAGTATTGCAATGTTCTTATACCACAATTTGTTCAGCCATTCTTTAATTAATGGGCATCCCCTCAATTTCCAGTTCTTTGCTACCACAAAAAGAACTGCTTTAATATTTTTGTATGTGGGGGGTCTTTTTCCCTTTGTTATGATCTTTTTGGGATATAGACCTAGTAGTGGTATAGCTGGATGAAAGGATATGCACAGTTTTACAGTCCTTTGGGTGTAGTTCATTATTGCTTTCCAGAATAGTTGGATCAGTTCACAACTCCACCAATAAATTTGCATTCTATCTTAATGGTGGTGGGAAGCCACTGAAGCTTTCTTCAGCAGAATCATTCTTATTTTCCATTTCTCAGACTAAAGATCCTTGTCAGAGAAAACAAAAGCTAAAAAATAAAAGAGTATTTCTGCTTTCTTTTCCATTGTGTCTTATTATTAAAACATCCACCCCAAGTAGTTGACCCGTTTTTTTTTTTTTGGATACTCTTTACTGCTATAGCTAATAATCTCCTTTGTGCTTTCCTTTGCATTCATAGGCAGCCTCAGTTCATTCTCAGGTTTAGCATTCCTGATACCATTACTTCAGAACCTTATGATACTGTTTAATTCATCTTTAGTTATTTGCCCATGCTTTCATCTTCTATATATAAATTTAAAGAAGGTAAGTTGGTAGTTAAATTCCCTCTGTATTCCATTTTACTCTACAAGTATTCATTAAATACCTACTGAGTATATAGAGGCATTATGATGTTATGAGTAGAGTGTTGGCCTTAGAGTTTAGACTTGAGTTTGAGTTCTGTTTTTTTTTTTTTTCTTTTTAGGCAATTGAGGTTAAGTAACTTGCCCAGGGTCATACAGCTAGTAAGTGTCAAGTGTTTGGTCTGAGGTCGGATTTGAACTCAGGTCCTCCTGACTTCAGGGCTGGTGCACTATCGACTGTGCCACCTAGCTGCCCCTTGAGTTCTGCTTTTGACACTTTTTGGTTCTGTGGCCCTAGGCGAATCATTTACTTTCTCAGTGATTTCAAGATTTTTTTTTTGGGAGGTGGATTTTAAATCATAAAATAATTGCTTATCTGCTTACTAGGTGTTTCTTCACCAAAAGTACTCTTGCACCAGTGAAATCACAATCTGCCTCCTGCCACCACAAACAAACAAAAGACCAGAAGTGTAAAGGTTAAATTAGTTTTTTTTATAAACAGTGATCTCTATAAACTGGTCTCTCTCTATAATACCACTTTTACCTTTTCATTATGACTATTTCTCTATATGTCTTCAAGATTTCATACTTAGGAATTTTTCATCCCTCCAAAACTAATTTTCCTTAGAGAATTTCCATTTAGGGGAACCTTCCTTGTAATCTACTCCTCTATCTGTGACAATGCCTCACTTTCCTTTCCTACTCTAAAATAAATTCTAAGACACAATAGTCCCTTTCCCTAAGGGTCCCACTGTGCCAAGTTTAGCTCTTGTGATTATGTAATGTTTTCTTGTAACCCAACACAGTTGAGTTCTGATGTTAACCTATGGTTTGGCTTATGCCATGCTGTCAGTGGGTGATGGAGAATGGAGAAGGGGACTTTGAGTTATCTCAGTGTTTTAAGGGTTAGACTTCTCTGCTGTTAGTTCATCAGGTTTTGCTGTCTTTAAGTTTTGTGATGTTTCAGAAAATGGAGAGAGTGGAAGATAATTCCTATTTGGGAGAATAGTGAGGATCTGAGAAAATGTCTACTATTTCTTCCATCTTGTTGGTCAGTGACTTATTCTTAGCATTTCTATACAAGAGTAATAAATGGCAGGAAGAAAGAGAAGTTTCATTCAAAATGACTCCAAAATACTCATAGTAACTGGGAGTTAATCTACCAAGATACATATAAGATTTATATAAATGCAACTGCCAAGAACTTTACAGAAATAAAGGAAGACAAATAGCAATCCAATGTTTCATAAGTTCAAGAATGTAATTTATTAAGAGGTCTTACTTTCTGGCAATAATTTTTGGGACAACTGGAAAGCAGTTTGGCAGAAATTATACTTAGATCTGTACCTTACACTGTATACTATAATATGCTCAAAATAGACAAATGACCTGAGTAGAAAAGATTTAACATTATTAAAAATTGAGAATAGAATGAAAAGGAAATACTATTCACAAATATATGAGTGCGGGGGAGAACTTTTAGTGAAACAAGATAAGGAGAATGAATGAATACAAATCATTTATTAAATGCTCACTGTATGCCATACCCTGTGCTAAGTGCTGGGTATACATATACAAGCAAGATAGTTCTTGCCATGTAAGTAGCTTACATCCTATGAGGGAGACAAAACATACAGGGGAACTAGAATTGGAAAGCAATTGGGCAGATTAACCAAGGTTATTATGTATACAGAAGCATGGTTTGCAACTGGGCAGGAAGAGGCATAGCGGCTTGATTCTGGGGAAAGATAAGGTGAAAACAAATCTATTAGATAAAACAGATCACAATTTTAAATTAAAAAAAAATTTAAATCTTAAAACAATTTAAAAAATGCCTCTCATGAACAAAATCAGTGCTTCTTCCCCCTACCCCATTACATTTGTCTAAATTCATAGGATCCGACAATTCACTTTTGATGGCCATGTGATGATTAACATAATCATACCATTGAAACACAAACTCAAAATAAACTGTAGAAGGAGTTAGTTTCTCCTTGCTTTTCCTTCCTCAAAATCAGCCTAAGTGAGAATAGAAAAAGAAGAACTGAGTGTTTTAAAACTAGCAAGTACTATGAGGAAATAAGAAAGGGCAAGGATGGTGACCTAGAGCTTCTTTGGATCTCATCTAATGGTAGATACTGATTTTGTTTCTGTTTGGTCTGCATCACATTACTTGGCCTAGTTTTTCTCGGTCTTTTACTCCCTTTCACATAGTCTTTTAGTCTTTTTATCCTCAATTTTCCCCTAACTGCTCTGCTTCTGCTTTCTCCAGTGTTCTTTAGGTTCATGCCCACCCTCACACAGTGATCTCAGTTCTTGCTCTGTTTCCTCTTCTGCTTGGCCACAGAGGTAGCAATACAGCACAACCTTATCCATTTCTGGCTACCCGTGTGAATAACCAAGAGGAATTTTAAGAGCCAACTTGTCTTTTTTCCCCTCCTTCCCCAGTTCTTCTTGAAAAAAGTCTCAGCCTCTAAGTGAAAAGAAAAAGAAAACCTGAGGTTTCTGGGAAATATGTGTTCACACACTTTTCCTTATTTACCTGTGTCTCTATGATCTTTTCTCCCTTATCATGGTCTTGTACAGTCAGGTTACAACACATTTTTTGGGCTACTTTTCCTGATCCACATTAAGCCACCACCCTCCTATACTAGTTCACTAAGGAATACTTAGGACACGCCCTTACTGCTATGAATAAGTTCTGAAACAAAACAAAACAAAATATGACTTTAAGGGAAGTAGTATTATAGGGGATGATAATTTCACAGGAAAAATGTTATAATTGAAAGTTATGTTCTTTAGTGGCTGAACTTATAACTATAAACTTTTTAAAACTCATCTTTATAGTGACATGAATCTACAGAAATTTTAGGGACTACACTGAACAGAGCCGGTTGGAGTTGGTGTGGGCTGAGTTTTTTGGATGTGCTAATAGATTTGAGTTGTAAAGCCCGAACTCTAAATTATCAGAGTGGTTTCTGACTGGTGGTTAGCTTCTAGAAGAGAAAAAAGGGCTAAGAGCAGACTCAGACTAAATTGGGGTGTTAAATGTGACACTATGATGTGTTGTGATAAATGCTTTGCCCTCTTCAAGAGTCATCATAACAGGTCTTATTAAGCAAATGTTCAGCTGTACATGTTATATACACCACCCTACACAAGAGGGCACTGTGGATTTACTATATATATATCCACTTGTTTCTGGTCCACAGAGCAGTTGAAAGTCATCTTGGCTTTATTTGTTGGCTCTATTGTATGGGTTGATATTTCAACCAATCAGATGGTGGCTGGTACCCCTATCATTACTTTTATTTCTTACATCATTGGTTGTCTGTCATATTGTTTCACTTCTAATAAAAAAAATGATAAACATTTAAATGAATTTGATAAATGAGAAGAAAAGTGGAAGCCTTACTTGTAAATTTGTAGGTATGGACTGATGTTCCAATAGATCCCCAGCCTCAGCCTCTCCCCAAATCTAAGGAATTGTGGTTGTCAAAGTCAGACTTTCACATTCTTTAGCCTAGTGTTGTATTTTAAAGCATACATTCAGTACTCACCTCAGCTCCCACTAAATGAATCACCCCCCCCTCTGTCTCCCACTCCCATTGTCTATACCTCCTGAGGTTAGACTTCTAGATTACTGCTATAAGGGTGGTGAGAAATGCTCATCAGCTTCTCCTTGGCACTGCTTCATATGACTGTGCTATGTTACACAGGTCCTGTCACCTCCCATTTTCTCAGCAAATGAAACTTAAATGAGTTTTGCTTTTGTTTTTTGCCTATTTTTGCAACCCATGTTACTGATATAGGTAAAATACTCCAACCTCTATCCATGTGGCACAGCCTCATAATCATAAAACTAGTGTTCATAATTACAGAGGCTGTGGTGACCTGGATACATTTAAACCCCTTCTTCTTCTATCTTCAAATTCAGCTCCCTCATTTTACAAGTGAGTAAACTGTTGCCTAATGAAATGAAGTGACTTGTTCAAGGACACAAAAGCAGAAGAGCTGAATTTGAACTCACTTCTTGGTTTCCAGATTCAGAATTTTTTCCACTTTCCTCTTCAGAAATAGCCTAATTACTAGCTTAAGATCTAGCTAGCAATGATGGTTTTCAAATAAGTTTTGACAAATTCAAGAAACAGTGTTTCTTAAAAATCCCCACCAATCATCCTATTTTCTCTTATTTTCCTCCACCCAACTCTGCATTGTAAAAGCTCATCTAAAAAGAGTTATATATAAGGGAAACTTTGGGCTGGCACAACATGTATTTCAATGCAGGAATTCTCAATGAAGAGGGCCTTCTCTACTATATTTCTCTTTTTTCCTATTTCTACAATACTTTGAACATCTTTACATATCCTAAGTATTACAGATATCTAGTTTCTTTTAAACAATTTGATATAAAAAAAAGAATCTCAACTCATTTTATGCTATTCCCTTAGGAACACCAAATGATGGTTTGAATGGCATTAATATGATATGCAAATGCTCTATTTGACTCCTGCTTCTCAGTTTGGGGTAACCTTGTCATTCAGTCTGCTAGTACTAATGAGTTATCTGATGAAAGCTTTTCCAGATGCTGAGAAGGTCACTGAATAGCTGGACATCCCTCTCCATGCTTTGGCCCACATTGGCAGCATCTGAAATTGGAAGAAAAGAACACTGATTGGCATTTTCCTTAAGTCTTCAGTGTGTTAATTAAAGAATGTGAAGAGATCTTATTGGAACATTTCCTGAAACACAAATAAAGTGCAGTCACACTTTTCAAATGAGTAAGTGTTCTGCCTTAAGATTATAAGGCCATTATATAGATATTATTTCCAAATGTTCTTGAAGTGGAAATGAGGAAGTATGCTAGACTATGCAGCTTTTTATAATCACAGTCTTTTAATCTTTGAGAAACATTATTTCAGCATGAAGTAAAATGCCATCTTAAAACTATACTTTTTAATGATATTGCTTACATGTCCTTTCCTTCCAAGAAACTCTCAACCTGGCCAGGAATCAAGGGGACTTATTTAGCCTACCTTCTGAATAAGCTTCAGAAAGAGATGTAATTTTTAAATCCCATTGGAACTCCTAACATTGGAAACAAAGGGAATAACCACTGTGGGAGATTTAAAATTTGCTTCAAATTGATAGATATTTAAAAACCTACACCTTGGGTATCCAAGATGCAACACATGAGCCAAATGTAGTCTTTCTGAATCAGAGTGTGGTATGACAGAAATTTTTAGGAAAAAAAAATAATTATTTAAAACAGGCAATAGGTTATAAATAAATACCTGACTCCATAACACTGGTCCTAGTGTCATGCTAGCAAGGTAAAATCAATTGATAACTGTAACTGAGGGTGAATGGGATAATTAAAGTCCTGTGGGTTTCAAAATACAAGTCATTTAGTCATTAGACCCACTATTAAAAAAATGGATTCCATTGGCCTAGACTTTTCCAACAAGAGACAAATAGGTGTTTTTCAGAGGGTCAGATTTTGTATAAATCAGTCATTAAATCTTGTGGCCAGGAATTTCACTGTGTGCAAAGTACAATACTATAAAAGTGCCACAGACAAAAGAAAATCAATAGATCATTCAGGCCCTGTCTTGTAGTTTAAAAGGCATTGGGCTTGGACTCAGAAGAGAACTGAGTTTGAAACCTCTCTTCAGCTGGAATAAAGACAATTAATCTCTGTAAGCCTCAGTTTTCTCATCTGGAAAATGGGGAAATTGCACTGCCTATCTCAAAGAGTAATTATGAAGAAAGCACTTTGTAAACCTTAAAGTGCTACAGAAATGTAAACTACTACTACTACCACCACCACCACCACCACTACTACTACTACCATCACTACCACTACCTTCCTCCCCCATTATCATCACCACCTTGAATGACTTATATAGGTCCATAGACTAGGGGGCCAATCTAGTTTTATATAGTGTGGATTCGAACTTAGGGGACTCAAAAAATAATGTCTTTCTTCAGCTCATTTTTTTCTTACCAAAAATTGCCTCCTTGACATCTCAGAATATAATTTCCATCCAGGTTACGTGTTAGCAAATGGGTCCCCAGCATCTATCCCAGAACTTAAGGTAATATCAAATTATATCAAGTACATATAATTTTTATTTCATCCCACAGAACAAGTAGAAATAACATGTAACAGGGGTTTGGCACATGAACAGAACACCTGGTACAGTTTTTCTCCAGGTAAAGATATTGAGGAAATTTCTTCTGAGAGAGTCATGATAATGCATGATGGAAGTGCTTTGGAGAGACCATGGAGAATATGTAGTCATTCTGTAAATGATTCCAGTAGGCTAACTACAAGAATAGGAGGCTCTTTGATTGGCTGTAGAGGTATTCCAAAGGCCTCAATCAGCTTTCACCATCTCTCGTCTCAGTCTTTTCAGTCATTCTCTTTGTGGTTCTTTGTAGTCTTTTGTTCATGACATCCAGTGACGGACCATAAGAAGAGGGGCCATGTGTCTTGATGAAATGGCCTTCATTCCTGTGACTCTGCCTTTGTTCTTCTGTTCTAGGTGAGGGGAGTGGAACTTATGATCTCTTGAGTTCCAATAGGTCAGGAGGGGGCACCAAAAATATTCTAGCATCCCAGAGTCCAGGTTAATAGCCAGTTCTGTATTGGTACCTAGATGAGCAAAGTGTGACCTTCTGGAGTATACCTGGGATCCCAGCCCAGTCATAGCTAAAATGAAGACTTGTGTAACATCTACGTATGAACTTAATGGGACCAATGTTATGTAAGAAGAGAGCTAAGAATGAGTCCCTGAGTTGGGGGTGGTGGAGATGTTTTCTATTTTTCTTACTATATGTTTGAAATATGTATTCCATTGTAGAATCTAATTGATGCTAAGTGGGTAAGTAAAACTGAAGTCCTAGCTAACAGCATCTAACAATGGAGGGAACTTAGCTGATGGGGGCTTGGGCCAATGGCATTAGATAATAGACACCCTCACAAAACCCTCAGGGCACTTGAAAACCCTAAGGGAGAGATGTAGCTTACTTGATTCTGGAAGAGTGAGCCAGAACATACTGCACTGCACACATGAATGACTCACCACAATCTATGATCAATATAATTTTTCTTCCTTTCTCTTGACTCTTGCTTGTCTGTCACATGCTCAGTGCTACCTGTATAGAACATTAGACCCACATTCTCACCTTCTAGTTTAAACTATTGATTTCACTTCAGAAATGAAACTAACTTGTACCTTGGTGTTGCTACAGTCAATTTCATTCTTCAATTTTCATTCCAGAGATACATATAGGTCTCTAGCTTTATACATATCCTACCCCCAAGTACTTGTATTCCCTTCAGAAGGAAAATAGACTTGAGGTTACTATGGAGGTAGCATCCTTTCCATTAAACCTGTACTATCAGAATTACTCATTTAGTAGGCAAGGACAAACTCCAGGTTTTTTTACTCTTCTATGTCAAGGTTAAGTCTTTTCCTGCTCTTCCGGGTGCAGGAAATAAAAGAAATGTCACAGTTTTCAGATGAGCTAAGTGTCTTTTCTTGCTTTTTCAGCTGCAGGGGCCACGTGTACAATCTTCTTATTTGGTATTGATTCCAAAGAGAATAGTCGGTACTACCTAGGAAGAAGAATATTAATGAGGAAGCCAAGTAAATCACTGGAGACAAAAAACAAAAAAGGGAGACAGCCATAACATGGCCTCAGAAAGCTATGTAGAAATGAACAAAGTATAATATCAAAGGGTAATCAACAAGGTGAACTTGAGAAACTAATACAATGAGATGATTTGAACCTTATAGTTTTTAATGACACTTTGTGGGATGGGACTTATGTTTAGAATGTGACTATCCAAATATATTCCTTATTAAAAAGGAATTTTTCGGTGTGTCATGGAATCCTTTGCAGTCTGGTAAACTCTTATTAGACCCCTTCACAGAATAATATTTTTAAATGGATAATTATAAAATATGTAAGATTATAAGAGGAAGGCAATTTTATTGAAATACAATTATTAACATTAATCAAGAAAATGTTTATACTCCCCAGATTAAGAATCTCTGGAATAGATAAGGGCGGAGATAGAGAAGCCTTGTATATTAAAAAAAAAAAATTAATCATGTAAGAAAATCCAGAAACTGGGTGGGATAAGCAAAATAAAGAACATTTGAGTGAATATCAATAGAGGAATAAACAAAAGGGCTATCATCATTGGAATAACTTAAGACCTCTTAGAAATAAGAAGGGAATAGGTAAAGAGTTCAGAAGTTAAATTATGAAGCTTGCATTGAGACTTCATATTGGAGTAACAGAAGAATTAGATGTCTCTGTCTCTGTCTTTTTCCTGTTTCTTTGTCTCTCACTCTGTCTCTGTCTGTCTGTCTCCCAGAAACAGAGTACTTGATAAATACTTAGCTTGCTTTAATGATCATTTTATTCTTCAAAAGGTGGAGAAGATGTCAAAGGGAACTGTTATTCTGGACTTGATTTTGACCAACTAGTAGGAAAAGATTTCCTAAATAGAAATGATGTGATCTTTGTAGGGAAGTGACTACTCCAATGGAAAATTCAGAAGAAGAAAGCTGGGAACAGCCTCAAATGTACCCAAAATTTTTGGAAGAATGGAAGACAAAGGGTTCAGAAAAATGATAGGTAGTATCCCATTGCTTAAAAGTCAGTAAGAGAGGCTGACTCAAGATGGTGTAAGAGAAGCTTTCAAGAAGAAAATTTTGAAGATGCAAGTGGAAGCAGTTCCAAAGAGGAAGAAAGCGGGAAAATCAAAAAGGACAAATGAATGTAGGGGGATTCTCATCGATCACCTCTTATTTTAAGGTGACATATAGGTGTTATCAGCAAGATCAGGAAATGGAGAATATATACAAAGTATTGGCATAGTCTTGTAACAAATAAGAGTCTAGAGAACCTAGATTGAGCTGATAATGAATATTGAGGATGATAAAAATGACCTTTTAAGCTATGTTGGGAAGACCAAAGAAGAGATAGAATCACTGCTTGGTGATGATGAACTTGGTTTTTACTTTGCCAAGGAGAATGATTAGAGATAGAGATGAAATCCAAGAGAAGAAAGGAGAGAGGCACTTAAATACTTTCAGTGATTTCATATTAAAAATCCTGGAGGGAAAAACTACAAGTTTCATCTCAGGTACTAAAGGAATTGATATATATTATTGCTAAACAGCTGTCAATAATCTTTGAAAAATGAGGAATATGTGAAGAGAAGTTGAAGAATTGGAGGAGAAAAAATGTTCCAATTAAAGCAAAGGAATATAGTAGAATTCGTAAGATACAGGCCAGTTAGATCTACTGGCAAAACATAACAGAACAAAACATTATAAATGTTTTTCTAGACCTCAAGAAAATGATTTGCTGTTTATAAAGACAGGGTGATTTCATTAAGAATAAGTCATACAAGACTACTTCTCTTGACAGGGTCATTGGATCACAGAATTGTTCCCTACAGAACTTACCTAGATTTTTTTTTTTTTTTGAGATTGGGTTTCCTTTACGTTGCCCATGCTGGAAGTGCAAAGGCCACTCACAGATCCAATTTCAGTGTTGATATGTATGGAAGCTTGCTCTGTTTTCTAATGTAGACTAGTTTTCCCCTTCGTAGGCAACCTGATGGTCCTCTTTTCCCAGAGGCTCACCATATTAGTGTTGGAATTAATCCAGACATCTGATTTGTTTTAGCTATACTGTTATTCATGTACTTCTAAACTCAAGTGATCCACCTTCCTTAACCTCTCCCACCCAGTAGTGGGATTACTAGGGTGTGCCACCATGACTGACTTTACTTAGATTTTAACTAGGTTAATCATTTGACAAAGAATTTTATCCTATGTTTATGGACAATATGGAGACATATTAGATTAAGCAATGTTATGGGGATTTGGAGCTGGTTTAGTGATAAAACCTAAGGAATATGCTTTAATTATTCAATGGTAACTGGGAGGCACTTTCCTATTGGATTGAACAAGGGATTGGTTCTTGGCACTGTGCCGTTTGTCATTTTGATCAATGACTTTGATGAAGTTATAGGTGGCATTTTAATTAAATTTGCACATGACTTGAAGGTGGGAATGATAGCTAACAAATAAGATAAGAGGCTACATCCAAAGAGATAGGTGAAATTTATGAGCTAAATCTAATAAGGTGAAATTTACTACTTAGTAATTATTTTATGGGTTTTACTTGAGATGGAAAAAAAATCTTACTCTTGGTTTTCCAAAATAAACTTAATAGTTACACAATAAGGAAGGAATGGCTCTGTAGTAGTTTGTATAGAGAAAAAAAAAACCCAATAACAACTGGATTTTTAAGTGGACTGCAAAGTCAATATGAAAGGTAAATGAGTCATTGTGTCCAGAGCAGAGTATTCTCTCCTGATCATGCTACATGAAGAGTATTATGTTCAGGACTGGATACCCCATTTAAAGTAAGACATCTCCAGAGTATTATTAAGAAGAAATTGGAATTTTGAGTGAACAGAAGAATATGCTAGCTGAAGATTAATGAAAGGATTTGTGGATGTTTAGCAGTTCTTTGGAATTGTAGGGCAGCAAAATAATATGCCATAAGAAAAATCAGATGAAGGAACCGGGGACGTGAAGAACAGAAGTCTTAGAGGGAGCATGAGGACTATATTGAAGCATTTGAAGGACTGTAATATGGAAAAAGAATTAAATTTATCCTGTTTGGTCCCATGTGGACAATCAGATTTAAGCTGGATATAAAGAAAAACCAAAGAACCCAAACTTTATGAAAGAGAAATGAACTGACTTGGCTTAAAAGACTTCAGCGGAGGTCTTTAAAAATAACTAGATGTTCATTTATTTTTTTTTTAAATTTATTTACTTTTAGTTTTCCACATTCACTTCTACAAGATTTTGACTTTCAAATTTTCTCCCCATCTCATCCCTCCCCCCTGCCCCAAGATGGAATGCATTCTGAATGCCCCTTCTCCTAATCTGTCCTCCCTTCTACCTCTCTCCCCTTTCTCTTATCCCTTTCCCCTTCTATTTTCCTATAGGGCAGGATAAATTTCTATACCCCATTTCCTGTATTTCTTATTTCCCAGGTGCATGTGAAAACAATTTTTTTAACATGTGTTTTTAAAACTTTGGGTTCCAAATTTTCTCCTTTCTTCCTTCCCCACCCACTTTCATTGAGAAGGCAAGCAACTCAATACAGGTTATACATGTGTAGTAATGCAAAACACTTCCATAGTAGTAATCTTGTGAAAAGCTAAGTATATTTCCTTTCATCCTATCCTGCCCTTCATTTATTCTATTCTCTTTTTCTACCCTGTCCCTCCTTAGAAGTGTTTGCTTCTGATTACCCCCTCCCCCAATCTGTCCTCCTCTCTATCATCCCCCTGCTCTGTTGTCCCTTTCCCCCTATTTTCCAGTAGGGTAAGATGGATTTCCATATTCAGTTGAGTGTGTATGTTATTCCCTCCTTCAGTCAAATCTGATGAGAATAAGACTCACTCATTGCCTCTCACTTTTCCCCGTTTACCCTACACTGTAAAAGCCTTTTCTTGTTTACCTCTTCCTTTCTCCTCCCAGTATAATCCTCTCTCACCCCTTAATTTTATTCTCTAGATATCATCCCTTTATCTTCAACTCACCCTGTGCCCTCTATCTATCTATCTATCTATCTATCTATCTATCTATCTATCTATCTATCTATCTATCTATCTACATACATACATATAATTTTTTCCCTCCAACTACCCTAATACTGACAAAGGTTTCATTAGTTACAAATGTCATCTTTCCATGCAGGAATGTAAACATTTCAACCTTAATAAGTCTCTTATGATTTCTCTTTCCTGTTTACCTCTTCCATGTTTCACTTGCGTCTTGTATTTGAAAGTCAAATTTTATATTCAGCTCTGGTCTTTTCATCAAGAATGCTTGAAAGTCCCCTATTTTACTGAATGATCTTTTTAATCCTGAAGGATTATACTCAGTTTTGCTGGGTAGGTGATTCTTGGTTGTAATCCTATCTACTTTGACCTCTGGAATATTATATTCCATGCCTTCCGATCCCTTAATGTAGAAGCTGCTAAGTCCTGTGTTATCCTGATTGTGTTTCCACAATACTTGAATTATTTCTTTCTGGCTGCTTGCAATATTTTCTCCTTGACCTGAGAGCTCTGGAATTAGGCTACAATAGGAGTTTTCCTTTGGAGATCTCTTTCAGGAGGTGATTGGTGGATTCTTTCAATTTCTATTTTGCCCTCTGGTTCTAAAATATCAGGGCAGTTTTCCTTGATAATTTCTTGAAAGATGATGTGTAGGCTCTTTTTTTGATCATGGTTTTCAGATAGTCCAATAATTTTTAAATTCTCTCTCCTGGATCTATTTTCTAGGTCAGTTGTTTTTCCAATGAGATATTTCACATTGTTTTCTATTTTTTCATTCTTTTGGATATGTTTTACAGTGTCTTGATTTCTCATAAAGTCACTAGCTTCCAACTGCTCCATTCTAATTTTTAAGGAAGTATTTTCTTCAGTAAGCTTTTGGACTTCCTTTTCCATTTGGCCAATTTTGCTTTTTAGGGAATTCTTCTCTTCATTGGCTTTTTGGACCTCTTTTGCTATTTGGGTTAGGTATTTTTTAAGGTGTTATTTTCTTCAATATTTTTTGGGGTCTCCTTTAGCAAGCTGTTGACTTTTTTTTTTATGATTTTCTTGCTTTACTCTCATTTCTCTTCCCAGTTTTTCCTCTATTTCTCTTATTTGCTTCTCAAAATCCTTTTTGAGCTCTCCCATGGCCTGGGACCAATTCATATTTTTCTTGGAGGCTTTGGATGTAGGAGCTTTGACTGTGTTGTCTCTTTCTGGTTGTGTGTTTTGATCTTCTTTGTTACCAAAGAAAGATTCTATGTTCTGACTTTTTTTGTGCCTTTGTTTGTTCTCGATCCCAGCTAATTACTTGAGTTTTAAACTCTTTGTTAAGGTAGTGGTCTGCTTCCAGTGTGGAGAATGTGCTGTCCCAAGCTTTGGGGGTTTTGTGCAGCTGTTTTCAGAGATACTTCTAGGGACTGTAAATTTTCAGTTCTTCCAAGGTGATATGATAAGGGGTGAGATGTATACTCCTTTCCTGGCTTGTGTGACAAGCACTTTTTCTGCCTTGGAACTGTAAGGAGGATTCTCTCTCTACCACCACTATAAGGCCAGCACTCCTCCTTGCCCCAAGACCGCCACTCAGAACTGTGACCTAGACCCAAGCATGAACAAAGCAAGAGAATCCTGCAGCAGGAGAGAGATCTCTGCAATCCCCCTCTGATCAGCCACTTGATTACCCCTCAGTCTGTGGGCCAGAATCTTTGGGAGCAGCTGCCACCCTGGGGTGGAGCTTGGGGACTGGGGCTGGGACCAAGCTTCTCTCTCACTGAAGTTCCAGACTTTTCCCACTGACCTTCTAAATTGTCTTTGTCGTTCGTGGGTTGAGAAGTCTGGAAACTGCCACAGCTATTCTCTGATTCAGTCCTCTAAGGGCTGCTCCAGGTTTGCTGAGGCCTGTTTTGCCTGCCCACCCACACTGAAATGAGCTCCTCTCCCTGCCCAGCACGACATACCTTTCCAATCAACCATCCAAGCTGTCTTGGGCTGTAAATTTGTTTCACTCTGTCTTTTTGTGGGTTCTGCTGTTTTAGAATTTGTTTAGAGCCATTTTTTACAGGTATTTGGAGGAGTTTGGGGGAGAGCTCAAGGAAGTCACTGCTTTTACTCTGCCTTCTTGGCTCCGCCCCCTAGATGTCCATTTATTGGAGATTTTTGTAATGGAAATTCCCAGTTGTGTATGGGTTGCGCTAAGTGATCCCTAAGGACTTTCCAACTCTGAGCATTTCTGAGTCATACATTCTATAGTATTTTTATCTTTTTTCAAATCTGGATTCTAAGCAGTTGATTAGCTCAGATGCAATTACCAATAAATTCCTAATTGATGATAACTGTAAGAAGATTAAATGGTTTGACTTTACTCACAGGGTTATTTTCTGTGTCTGTGCTGTTTAATATAAAGAATCTATTTAAATGATTATATTTCTAATTATTAGATGTAGCATGTGGATACTTAAGAGATGCTTCAGATCACTCATTCACTCAATAAACATTTATTAAGTCTCTACTATGTGCCAGGTACTGTGCTAAATCCTGCTTCAGAAGATTTCTTTTTCTGGCTTACCAAAAAACCATATGACCTACAGCAATAGTCATGTTTTTAAAAATGCAATAGGATAACTCTGGAAATTTTAAACTTGTCAGCTTAACTCTAGTGTCTTGAGAGGTAGTAAAAGAGATCATTAATCATTTAACTAGTAGGTATTCACCCAATTAAAATCAGAGGGCTAAGACCAATGATCTCTCATATCCTTTCCATTTTTGTGAGTTTTCAACTAATGAAACATTTCAGTGTAATTATCTTAATGTCATACCAATGTAAATTCACACACACACATCACACACATACCCTGCTGCCCCTCCTCCCAATATATTGTAGAAGACACATCCTCATGTATTCAGGATCAGTTGGAGGAAAGTGCTATTTGTGAATAAGCACTTTAAAAAAAACTTTTTTTTTAAATTTTTATTTATTTATCTTTTCCACTTTTTGGTGAGGCAATTGGGGTTAAGTGACTTGCCCAGGGTCACACAGCTAGTAAGTGTTAAGTGGCTGAGGCTGGATTTGAACTCAGGTCCTCTTGACTCCAAGGCCAGAGCTCTATTCACTGCACCACCTATCTGCCCCTACACTTTTTTTTTTCAAACAAATGGCCAGACTTTGTTTTTAAAGAATAACTGCTTCTTTTTTCTTTGTAGTTGCACACCAGTTTGGTTTTTTTTACTGTTGTTTGTAGCTATTCAAATTATGCTTCCTTGCTTGAGCCTGAGCTTTCTTTATGTAGTAAATATGCTCTTGGCTTTCAGGGTTCCAAGGTACCCTGAAGGGTTTGGAGCTGCATATTACTTCTCTACTGTAATTGACTTGAACCTGCATGGGCTATGTTCCCTCCAACTTTAGAATATGTCACTAGCATCCCAGTTTTTTTTTTTTAACCACTTATCATCAATTATCTCTCACAAAGAGATTTTTACTGCAAATTATAGCAAGAACAAATGTATAAATCCCCCCCCCCCAATATCTTGAGAGACCATTTGCCACCTCCCATATATCACCTTGGTCTCTGGGTAGAGTAGACTCAACTTAATTCAATTTCTACATAATTTTGGTCTCACAAAGTTTTATGTCCAAAGGTAGAATTGCTTTTGGATGGATCTTTGTCTCAGCTACCACTGAGCTGTGGTCCTATCAGTGGGATATCAACTCCATACTGGCTGCGAAACACAAACTCTGGAATGCTGAGATACAGAAGTGTCCTCTTGATTAAAAAAAATCTTATAAAGCCAAAGGCTCCAATTCCTTCATCGAAAATAGAAAAGGAAAAATAGAGAGGGCAAGGATTGAGGCTTTTTCAGAGGATCACATGCCTTAGATGGGGAGAAATCCCGGAGACATTTTCCTTTACTGCATTGTCTTTCATCAGATGCTGTGAGTGAAGGAATTACTGAGATTCCCCTAAGAGTGCTGAAGTGGAGTGGATGCCAAAATCCTAGCAGACCAGGCTGAAACAGATAGATTTTTTTGAATAATTACTAAAGCAGTTCAAAAGTCTCCCATTCATCACATAGTTAGCTGACCTGAGTTAATTACAGAATATCTGTGCTTGCTTTTTAAGGCACTTCCATTACACCTTATTGTAGCTCTCTGAAATAAACTCCTCAACATCTCCACTCTTCTTCATTGATTGACATCAACTATAATAAATTTATCCAGAATTCAAACCAATATAAAAATTAATTGCTGCAACAAGGAGACAAAAAAATTCCAGAAATTGTGTTTGTTAACAAGATTTTGACTTAATTTGTCAAATGAAGAGAGGTGGCTAATTAAAGGAACTATGGGTTAGAACAGAAGTGTCAAACATGTAATTCACTCCCGAGATAGTGGCTGAACAAGATTAAATATGATTGCAAACTATTCAACAAGATAAGTAAAAATAGAATAGAACATTAATAATGTTAAAACATGGTTTTCTAAGTAAATATGCACAGGGATCCTTATGTGTGTGTGAAAGTTTAGTGGCCCTGTTTCTGTTTGAGTTTGATACCACTGCTTAGAATATAAGCTCACCTGTAAGAAGACGGATAATTGAAAACTATGAGTAGTATCACCTCATAAAGCAAAGAAAAACAGTGAAAGGTAAATTTAATGTAAAGAAATCTTGGCAAGATTTTCAATTAATAAAATCATCCTGAGGGCATTTGAGGATTAACATAATAATAATAAATAATAATAATTCACATTTACATAATGCCTTCTATGTGTCATAAATTGTTCTAAGCACTTTATATATATGTGTGTGTATATATATAGTCTCTTTTCATCCTTATGGCTGTATAGCTGTAGATGTCACAAGAATTGTCACGGGGCTGCGCCCTGCCTATCGGAGTCCTAGCTTCTTAGCAGGAAGTTGAAGGTCACAATCTATTGTATGAAAGCAAGGAAGTCTTAACTGACCTCTCCTCTGTGGACACGCAGCAATCATGGCTGGTTCGGCTCTCCTCTGAATGGCTAAGCGTTCCCGTGCACATCCTGTGCACGACCTTGACACGAGGCCTCCATGCTATGATGGGATCTACTGACTGGCTGTCGGGCTCTGATCACGCGATCCCAAGGTGCCTTGAGGGCTATAAAGGTCACACCCAGCTAACAATAAACAGGAGCTTCTGCCATCTTGTTGTCTCCTGCCTCATCCATGCGTTTCCAGGTTACTGAGCACTGAGTTGGTCTCATGCTCACCACTGCAGCGGCCGCAACATGTAGAGAAGAGGAGAAAAGAGAAATCATGAGAAATGGCCTCTATTTTGTTGGGAAAATATGAAGAAAAATTCTTAGCTGTGAAGGGTGGTATGGAAGGATGTGATTTGATAGTCTCGCTATACACTATGTGTTTGGATACTCTGCTGTCACCTATTCCTTCCTTGTATTCAATCCAGTAGGGTTGTGTGATGATCAACACTCCAATTCTTATAGTCCAGACACCAGTACTTCTGACAAATTAATTTCACAAAAATCATATTCCTAAAAAATGATAGATTTAATATTCCGCCACCCAAAGGGAATTTGTGCTTTCCTTTATGTTTGACATGTCATCTACTTCAGTGGCATGCTATGAAATAGCTATGAGTGGTATAAGTTCAGAGATTGCTTAACGAAATGTTCTAAATAATTTTTTAAAAAAGTATTTAGAGATCAGTAGAAGTTCAGAAGGAAGGTTACCTCTGCATCATTGCTTTCAATTCGGCCCAAGTTGGTAATGATTGAAAACTACTTTAATAGACAATATAAATCAATTTATTCCCCAAACGTTAGGAATTTTCAGGGTGTAAAAGGAGTATTTTATATTCCATTTTCCATCTCTTCTAGGCTAATACCAAATGTCATTGTAAAACAAATGAAAGAAGTCATTCCAAAATATTTATTAGGTTATTAAAATGAAATACCAATTGTGCTGCTGGAGGAGGTTTTATAAAATCCTTCAAACACCAATAAAGCAATCTAGCCCCTTTGTGTTTGAATAATGTAAACTTGTCTCACTGCTAAGTTTCAAGGACACTAGTAAGTACCTCAATTTTTTGGATCAAAATGATTTATAGAATTTTTAATTTACAACAGAGATACTAATTATATAAAGGCAAGTATATACTATCTTTTGTGATTCAGGGCTTTACATATATTCTTTCCTGTTTCAAATGACAAATAGGAAAAGTAAAGGTAACTAAAATTTGAACTTTGTTGTTTTTGGAAATAGATTGCCCATTTATTAAGTACTTACTCTGTGCTAGTCATTCCACTAAACTCTGAGGATACAAATATAAAAAAAAAAAAAAGACCATGCAAGGAGTTTACATTTTTAACAGGAGAAGAAAACACATAGAAAGGATCTGGAAGGAACTGTATCCACTTTTAAAGGGGGAATGCAGATAGAGATGTTTCTAGAAAGGAGGTGAAAAAGTCTGGAGAGTGAAGAGAAGAGCATGGAGTGAAAGTAGCATGGCCTGGGTGTCTTATGAAATGCTGGTCTGGGGTAGGGACTTACAAATTAGGAGAGATAGCCTTAGGGTGCAAGCTTCTCCTCATTGGAAAGGCTGCTGGTGAAGGTATGGAGAAGTCAAAGTGAGGGTAAAAATGAATTTTTGGAACATTTGTGGATATCACGTATCCACATTACTTTCATCTTGTAATTTCCATGGATGTCTCACACTTGGCTTTGGTAAGATAACAAAAAGGAACTCGAGGCAGGGGCATTCCTAGAGAAGTGGGAGCTCTGTAGTACATTACACCATGTTCACATTCTCCACTCTCCCTCACTTTCCAAATATTTTATACAGGTAAATCCAAGTTTCATGGATGAATATTTTATAATGTGAAAATTACTTGGGACAAACACTAATTTTGTTATGGTTTGTGACAGCATTGGTTATGTATGTGTGCTTTTATTGACACTAGACTGGCTAAGAATATCTGACTTTGACCAGATGAGATAGAGTTGACCTGGTTTCCTCATGTTTGGTTAGTCTTCTGTATGTTGAGCTGAATTTTGCACAATACACATGTATTCCATCGCTCTCCTTACTTGCAATTTTACTTTTATTGTTTTTAAGGATAAATATTACTGTAAAGAAGCATTCAGAGATTGTAGTTGTGAAAGAATAAACTCCCATGATTGTTATGTTGTAGCTGCTGTTGATTTGGGAAAGTCTAGCATTTCAAGGATGACTTAAGTCCACAATGAAATAAAATCAACCACATTGAAATGCAAAGGAAATTGTGGTTAAGAAGAAAAAGAAAAGATGCAAAGAATAAATTAACTATTTTTGCAAAATTGAGTAATTAATCGTCAAAAAACAAGCAACCTTAAGAGGCATTTGGCAGTTAGAGGGGCTATGATTCATTCCTCTACAGTATAGGGTAGGCTTTTCAAAGTTGGAAAATAGCTAGAAAGCTAACCAAAAAAAAGCGGCTAACCATTGGTATAAAAATATGATGCACAAGATAAAACAAAGATCAGAGTACTGAAGAGTGGAAGAAAATAATTATTATTGGTGAAACTCATTCATTCAAGGCTATGTCAGAAGAAGTCCAGGGAAGCCTATAAGATCTGGGTTTCTTTATCAGATATAAAAATACACCCCAAAATATTTTGAAGAGTTTTGATTTCCAAGTAGACCTGGGAGTCCTGTCCTCGTTGAGGGAAAGATGAACTCTGACAAACATATTGTTATACCAAGAAATAGAATTGTTCTGGAATTATTCAATATAAAAGTTTTTTTTTTTTAATGAGGGAACAAACATCATCAAGGTTATAGTTTAGGAAGATTAATCTGGTAGTGATGTGCAAGATACATGAGAGTACAGAGAGAGTAGAAGCAGGAAGACAAATTCAAAGTTTACTATAATGAATCCAAGAGATAATGGGGCCTGAATTAGTGTAGTAGCAGTGAAAGTGGAAAAGTAGGAACTAGATAACAACTAAATGTGAAAAAACATGAGAATAAATCTTCTTCTTTAACAAAGAGAGTAATATACAGTCTAGAACAAAGTAATTCCAAAAATCATTTTCAAATGATAGAAATAGATAGTTCATGAGGGAGGAACTGCATTATACACATGGTATAAACAGATAAGCTCTTGGTCCCCCATATTCCCACCTCTAGGTGATATAGTTGATAGAGTGCTAGAATTGGAGTCAGAAATATCTGATTTTAAATCCTTCCTCAGATCCTTACTAGCTATATTATCTGGGGCAATTCACTTAACGTCTCTCAATCTCATTTTCCTAATCTGGAAAATGGATAATAACGTAACCTGAAAGGGTTGTTATGAGAACCTAATGAAATATCTATATCTGTATCTAAATCTACATATCACTTTGCAAACCTTAAAGTGCAATAGGTTGTATTGCTCATTTCCCAAATGAATTTTTCATTTTCAAATGTGATTGTGGTAACATTTTACAGAGCAAATTTTTATGCAATTTTTATCACTGAAAGTTTCTTTCAATGCCACGTGCTGAAGGATTTCAAATAAACAAGTCAGTCAGCTTTTTCTGTAATATGTTCAATTGAACAAGTATTTATTAGCACCTATCTTATGCAAAACCCTAGGCTAAGAATATATATGAGAAATGTAGCACAGATTTTGCCTCTAGTATCTTGATAATATCAACCAAAGAATAATGAATTCATACATAAAGAAGCTAATCAGCATAAGGCAGATGAAACAAATGATACAGATGAGAAGTACTCTAGGACTTAAGAAAAGAAGGGGGATGTCAGCATGGGTTTGAATTATCCAGGAAAGCTTCATGAGGAAGGCCATACTGGACTTTAACTTTTATAGAGGGTTAGAATTTGGAGATAAAGGGAAAAAGACATTCCAAGTGAGTAGAATAATATAGACTATGAACTAATGGAGACAGGATTGAATGGTAGAGTGGGGCTAAATAATGGAGAGCTTGGAGCATTTGGGACTTTCTGGGAACTCTGAGCAGTTGAGACTGATGGGTTAGCAACTATAGTTTGTCAGTGGTGATAGGATGAAATCATACCTTAAATTAAGTGTACACAATCAATTAGAGGAGTGAGAGAAATCAGCATCAGGGAGACTAGCTAGAAGGCTGTTGAAATTATTTAAGTCACGAAGTAAAAAGTATCTTGAATAGACAGATGACAATGGTAATGTAGTATAAAAGACAAGAAGAAAAGATATTTTAGGATTTGAAAATGAAACGGCTTAGTGGCTGGTTTTAGAAGTGAAGGAAAGGTAACACAAAAAATGAAAGTGAGGTTTTAAGACTGAGAGAATTGTGTCGCTGTTGACCAGAATAGAGAAGTTGATAGGGGCAATGGTTTATTTTATTTGGGGGTGGAGATTAAAGAGGGAGGTAGGTTAGTGGATTTAGGTTTGGACAAGTTAAGGTAGAAATAATACTTGAACATCCTAATGGAAATGTTTAATAGTTGAAAATATGAAATTAGAACT
Organism: Vombatus ursinus; assembly: GCF_900497805.2. Lineage (NCBI taxonomy): Eukaryota > Metazoa > Chordata > Mammalia > Diprotodontia > Vombatidae > Vombatus > Vombatus ursinus. Next base: position 12,797,185 of record NW_020949351.1, read on the forward strand.
TCTAATAAATATTTGTTAGTCATCCATACCAAAGATGATAATTGAAGCTTTTTTTTTTTAGCTTTGTTTTGGTGAGGTGATCAGGGTTAAGTGACTTGCCCAGGGTCACACAGTAAGTGTTAAGTGTCTGAGGCTGGATTTGAACTCAGGTCCTCCTGACTCCAGGGCCGATGCTCTATTCACTGTGCCACCTGGCTGCCCCCGATTGAAGCTTTTGAATGGATAAATTTACCTGGGTAGAGTAAAGAAAGAAGAACGTAAGCTTGAGGTCTGAGTCTTGGAGAATGCCAATGCAACCAATGAAGGAAAAACAGAGAAAGAAAAGCTAGAGAGAGTTGAAGAAAAGAGAGAGTTGCAAGAACAGAAGACTGGTTAACAGTGTTAGATGCCAAAAAGGAATTCAAGAAGCACTCAGGGATTGATGGCATACATCAAAACCTTGGGCAAGAAGGAGACCATTAAGTTCTTTAAAAATAAATTGTTTACCAGAGAGTTGTAGTAAGTGTGGGCTTTCATCCAGGTAAGCATTAAAATGCATTGTAATTTAAGCTGACTTCACCAGGATATAGTTAGGTCGTTTTGTATATATATATTTTTTAATGGAAAGCGGATAGTTCATCTTGATACCGGAATAAATAATGAAGTAACCATATATGTAAGAATTAGAGTAGAATTTTTCAACTTCGAGCTGGTGGTTGACATGAATCAAGATAGAGAAATGGATCATTTTCTTTTCTTTCTTTTTCTTTTTTTCCTTTGGTGAAGCAATCAGGGTGAAGTGACTTGCCCAGGGTCACATAGCTGGTAAGTGTCCAGTGTCTGAGGCCGGATTTGAATTCAGTTCCTCCTGACTCCAAGGCTAGAGCTCTGTATATTGCGCCACCTACCTGCCCCTAAAATGGATAATTTTCTGAGGACTTGTCTGTATTTCAAAATAATCTCGCTGACAGAGGAAGACAAGGGAGAACATAGATGGCAAAATGAATTAAGTATCTGAGACAGAGGTAAGTCACCTAGTTTTTTCTTCATTGATAGAATGTGCAGCCTGTAGTGACCTATGGATAGATAGGGGGACTTAGTTCACTCAGTACAAAAGACTCAAATACCTTATGTTAAATTTTTTTCTCTTGAATAAAGCATTTGTTTCCAATATGTAGCACATTAAAAACCACATCTCTACTTCCTTAAAGCCGATAATAAAAGAAACAGCTCATTGTGTTCAGTAGAGCTGTCTCAGCTAATGAGCAGCTGGAAGCCTTGCTGGATTACAATAAACTCTTTTTGAATGGAGGCGGATGGTACAGTGTCTGGTTGTGACTGACCTGAACATGGAGATGTGAAGTGTTTAGAAGAAGGCCTTGCCCTAGAAAAAAGAATTTGCCCAATTTCCTGTTTATGTCAAATTTATTTAGTCCTGATTGTTTATATTTGAATTAAAACTGTGAAAGATGTTTGAATCTTTCCTTGTTAAAATGATTATTATTAATACAAATCATATAATTTGAACTGACTCCCATAACCTTTTGTTGATGCCAGACAAGGCAATAGAATGTGAAGAGAAATCTGTTTCAAATGGACAAGCTATAAAACTTTAGAATTGCTTTAAGCAGAAACAATTAGAATAATTCTGAATAATAATTGTGCTATTAAAGACATTTTAAAAGGCACAGCTGGTAAAAAACTGAAAAAACTATACCAGTCATTCAAGGAAAATTAACAATGAGTTTTTCATTTCCTGAATTTATTTATAAGCTTCCTCACATGCAGTTTTCTTTCAGTCTTCTGATTCTTCACCTGTGGGTAAGCCTTTTTACTATAATATGGGGTTCAGTCAATATTTCAGTTAATCAGTTCTTTTTCCCCCCTTTATAATTCATTATATGGCGGTAGAAGTTCAGGGCTGACCCCAAGGAAAATTTTGAAGTGGCAAAAGGCTTTTTTCTCCCTTCTAAATCTCTTTCCATTGTTCCTATCTCTCTTCTGCCTCAGGTATTACTGGTATCTTCATGACAGCCCCTTGGTTTTTCCCAACATAGCCTTGGATCTTCCTTCTGGAGCACTCCGTGCTGGGGAACTTTATTGATTTACCTACAAGAAAATGTATCTATTCTGTTTTCCAGTCTGTTAACATCCTCCTTTCTGAGTGATTTGATGGTTAATCAGATCAAATAATCAATTTTAATGTGTATTAGATCTCTCAGTTCACTTATACATATTTCAAGAGGGAATTTTGGGAGACAATACCTTCTGTTCTGAGAATAACCCTAAGGTTATTCTAGGCACCTTGGCAGTTTGATTGAAAAGGTGTTTGGGTTAGGTGGCAGCTTTGTCACATCACCCAAATTATATGATATTGATAACTACCTATGGATAGGTCTAATCAAGTTGAATCCCTTTGGGAAGCAATATCATTTTTTTCAAGACTATTTGATTTTTTAATTTTAATTTTAAATTTTTTCCTAAAGTGAAGATAATTTTACTTTTGCATTGGTGATAATAGAATGTGTGTTAGTAGCAGTAAGTTAAACATCCTATTTGTACCTTAACCGATATACCAGTTAGGAATTGCTACCATCTGGCTGATCTTATATATAGGGTCTTTCTTTTGCCTTCTGCTGGATATACTCTAATTGCTTATGTAAAATAGTAAAAATACCTGGGATGTGTGTTTTCTAGTACTCTGCTATGGCAGTAAGTCAGTCAAGTCAACAAACACTAATTAAGTGCTTACTCTGTGCCAGAGACAAGAAGGGAGAACCTCTAGGCATGGGAAATAGAGGCACTGGGTGAGGAGATGGAGATGGAGATAGACTTTCATGGTGGGTGAGGAAAAGAAATAAGATAAGGTCTTCAATGTATCACAGAACATGTACAAAGATGTTACTTTTAAGACTGGAAAGGAAGGAAGGCAACAGGTTGTAAAAGTCTTTAAAAGCCAAACAGGATTTTCTATTTGATCCTGGAGGTAATAGGGAGCAACTGGATTTTATTGTCACTGGAGTGACATGGTCAGAACTACACTTTAGGAAGATCAATTTGAGAGTTGAATAGAACAGGGCTTCTTAAACTTTTTCCACTTGCAACCCCTTTTTACCTGAGAAATTTTTACCTGACCCTGGGTATATAGTTATATAAAATAGGTACACAAATCAAACATTTTACTGATAATAAATAATAAAAAAGTTTATTTTAAAACAATTCGTTGGTATACATATAATTTTACCATGTATTAAAGACAAAGCAAATTTGTATACTAATGAGATGGATGTGCTTGTTTATTTTTACATAAAGAATTAAGTCTTGGTGGAATTTTTGATACTGCAGGGCATAGAGTATCTTCAATATTTTTCAGATATGATTGATATTTTGATTTTATAATCTTCAGTGCTGAGAATGCCACTTTGTATAAATGCATAGTACAAAATGGTAGAAGTATGTTTAGAGCTATTTCAGAAATTGTTGGAAATTCTATCCTAATCCCAAGCCAAAATTCATTTAATAATTTTGTACTTATAGTAAAAATGCTGTAATTCATAACATACAGTAGTCTCCAATCTGAGTTGAGGTGTTTCTGGCAGTGTTTGTTGGCACTGTGTGATGTGATAGCATACACAGTGCAAAGTGCACATGTTGTGTGTTCAGAGCCAAGGCTGCAGTGAAGTTGCATGATGTAAAGTGGGCAAGCACTGCCAGAAACACCTCAGTTTCATTACTCATTTGATTTTGAATTAAGTTTTGGTTGTTGCATGTTCAGAAACCTTATACTATTGCCAAATTTTTCGTGACCCCCACATTCATTTATATGACCCCATATGGGGTTGTGACCCACAGTTTAAGAAGCACTGAGATGGAGAATAGACAAGGGTGGGGAGAGATTTGTGGTAGGGAGACTAATCAGCAGATAGTTCAGGTGCGAAGTAATGAAGGTCTATCTCAGGGCAGTGGCATTGTTAGAGAAGAGAAAGGGGCATATATGAAAAATGTTGTGAAGAACTCAACAGGATTTATCAATAAAGGTTGGATAAAGGAGGTGAAAGAGAGAGTAAGGAGTTAAAGCTAATACTTAGGATATGAGCATGGGTGACAGGAAATATGGTGATATTATCAAAATAATAGGGAAATTCGGAAGAGGGGAGGGTTGTGGGGAAAAAGATAATGAGTTCAATTTTGGACATGATTAGTTTAAGATGACAATGGAACATATAGTTCTAGATGTCTAGAAGTTAGATGATAAACATTTATTAATTTCTACTATGTACCAAGTATTGCTAAGTGCTGAGGATAAAAAGAAAGGTAAAAGACAGTTCCTGCTCTCAAGGAGCTCACAATCTAATGGGACAGACAACATGCAAATAATCATGTACAAACAATGTATTTATTGGATAAATTGGAACTAATAAACAGAGAAAAAGCACTAGAATTAAGAAGGAACAGGAAAACTGGAAGGTGGGATTTTAGCTGGAACTTGATGGAAGCCAGGAAAGCAAAGAGGCAAAGATAAGGAAGGAGAACATTCCATGCATGGGGGACAGCCAGAGAAGGGGAGATGCTGTAAAGTGTAAAAAGATTGGAAAGGTGGAGGGTTGAGAGGGGGAAGATTATGAAGAGATTTGAATGTCAAACAGAAGATTTTATATTTGATTTTGAAGAGTTATGGTGCCACTGGAATTAGTTGAATGGGGGTAGAGGGTGACAAGGCAGTTGGAAATTTGAGGAAAGAAGTAGACAAAAGCTAGATAAATAGATCTGAGAATCATTTGAATAGAGATGGTAATTGAATCCATGGGAGCTGATGAGGTCACCCAGTGAAATAGTATGGCAGTTGAGAAGAAGGCCCCAGATGGAGCTTTGGGGGACACCCACAGTTAGTGGGTATGATCTGTATGAAAATCAAGTAAAGGAGACTGAGGAGTGGTTAGGTAGGAAGAGAATGAAGAGAGAGAAATGTCACCAAAACCTGGAGTATCAAGGAGAAGTTGATAGTGTTAAAAGCTGGGGAGGTGAAGCCAAGATGGTAATGGTAGGAACTCACTTGAGCCCTCCCGAATTTCCCTCCAAACAACTTTAAAATAATGCCTCAAAATGAATTCTGGAGTCACAGAAGGACAGGATAAAGTAATTTTTTTTCAGCTTAAAACAACTTAGAAGGTTGACAAAAATATCTCTCTCACTGGGGTGAGAATAGAGCACAGTCTAGTGCAGGTAGTGCCCTGGCAAGCCAGTGTAGGCCTTGGTAGCAACTGAATCTACAGTAGCTGACTTCTGGAGCTCTCAGCCCACAGATTCTGAGTGAGATAACTGCTCAGAAGGAGATTATAGGGGACACTTTGCTGGCACTGGGTGTAAGACTGTTGCATTGCCTATACAGGGATGTGGGTAACAGGCGTAGACCCCACTCCCAGGGTAAGGAGGAGTGCTAGCACACTAAAGCTTACAGCTGCAGAGGTATGGTGATCCTGGTCACAGTTCCAAGGTGGAAAAGAGTGCTTGTGGTTGCTTACAGACCAGAGCACAGGCTAGGAGAGCAGTGACCATATCTCTCTTTAGATCATACCACCTTGAAAAAACTGAAAACTTACAGGTATCCAGAATTAGGTCAGAAAATAGCAGCATGAAAAACTCCAAGTTTGGGATAATGTTCCCTCCACCCCAGGAGCAGAGCCCAACTTTAACATAAAATTAAAGTCAAGAAATAGGCTGGGAAAATAAGCAAATAACCAAAAAAAGAACCTGACCATAGAAAGTTACTACGGTGACAGGGAAAGTCAAAACAAGAGAACAACAATGTTTAAATGGCTGCATGCAAACTCTCAAAGAAGAATGTGAATTGATGTCAGGAGCCAAAAGACTTCTTGGAAAAGCTTAAAAAGAATTTTAAAAATTAAATAAAATAGATAGAGGAAAAATTGGGAAAATAAACGAGAGTGGGATAAGTGATTAATTGGCAATTTGAGTAACTGAGGTACAGTGTCTGCCTGAACAAAGGAAATTTCAAGTGCAAAGCTGGAAGCATTTACTGAGTGAGTGTAGTATGTGCGTATGTGGGGAAAACCAAGAACCTAGCCTGCTGCTATAAAGATTGAGGGCTTAGGGAGTGGTTTATATGGTTTTACAACAAAGGGGGAGGTTTGGGGGTATGTTCTAGAGTTATTCTGGAGGTCTTCTGGAGAGGAGAGTTCCAGGAATTGGCAGAGACTAGGAGGAATGCAGAGTACTCAGAACCAGGATGTTTGTGTAGCCCTATCCAGTTGGGACCAGTGTGAACCAGTTTGAACCGGTCCTTTGCTGGTACAGGATAGGTGTTCCAGGATCACCCAGTGGACACTGCAAAGGATCACTGGTGTGTCAAAATCAAGCAACACTTATTCTTCCTCTTGATTGGCTGATTCTGATTCTTAAGTTATTTTGGCCTTTCCTGAATAATAAGGGAGCCCAAGCAAATCAAGGTGATTAGTAAATTTATTATTCATTCTATTTCTATACAAGAGAATTATGAAAAAAGAGTCAACAGCTTGGTAAAGGAAGCACAAGAAATGGAAAAAGATGTGTGAAAATTAACTGGAAAAAAAAACAACTTAAAAAAAAATTTAGCATTTTATTTTCTCCCAGTTACATTTAAAAACAATTTTTAACATTAGTTTTTAAAACTTTGAGTTCCAAATTCTGTCCCTTCCTTCCTCCACCCATTGAGAAGGCAAGCAATTCGATAGATTATACATGTGTAGTCATGCAAAACATTTCCATAATAGTCATGTTGTGAAAGAAAACATAGACCAAAAAAAAAAAACCCTCAAGAAAAATAAATAAAGTTAAAAAAAAGTATGCTTCAATCTGTATCTAGACACCATCAGTTATTTCTCTGGGGATGGATATTTTTCTTCATAAGTACTCCACAGTTGTCTCGTATCATTGTATTACTGAAAATAGCTAAATCTTTCACAACTGATCATCTTACACTATTGCTGTTACTTTGATAACAGCACATTTCACTTTGCATCAGCTCATATAAGTCTTTCTAGGTTTTTCTTTGAGCATCCTGCTCATCATTGCTATAGTACAATAGTATTCCATCATAACCATATACCACAATTTGTTTAGCTATTCCCCAATTGATGGGCATGCCCTCAATTTCCTATTCTTTGCCCCCAAACAAGAGTTGCTATAAATATTTTTGTACATATAGGTCCTTTTCCTTTGTGTTTTTTATCTCTTTTGGGATACAGACCTAATAGTGGTATTGCTAGGTCAAAAGGTATACACAGTTTTATAGCCCTTTGGGCATATTCCAAGTTGCTCTACAAAATGATTGAATCAGTTTATAACTGCACCAACACTGTATTAATGTCTTATTTTTCCTGTATCCCCTCCACTACTTGCCATTTTCCTTTTCTGTCTTATTAGCCAATTTAATAGATATGAGGTAGTACCTCAGAATTGTTTTAATTTCCATTTCTCCAATCAATAGTGAGTTAGAGTATTTTTTCATATGGCTATAGTTTTGAATACTTCATCTAAAACTGATCATATCTTTTGATCATTTATCAATTGGGGAATGACTCATTTTTATAAATTTGACATAGTTCTCTATATGTTTGAGAAATGAGGCCTTTATCAGAGCAACTTGCTTCAAAAATTTCTTCACAGTTACTATTGCTAATTGTATTTCCCTCCATCCTATTTCCACCACCTCCATTTATTCAATTATCTCTCCTTTTACACTATCCTTTGTCAAAGGTGTTTTTCTTCTGACTACCCTTTCCCCCAATTTGTCCTCCTTTCTATCACCTCCCTCTTCTCTTATCCCCTTCCCTTCCTACTTTAATGTACGGTAAGATATATTTCTATACCCAATTGAGTGTATATATTATTCCCTCTTTGAGTGAATTCTGATGACAATAAGGTTCACTCACCCCCTCCTAACTTCCCCATCTAACCCTCCACTGAAAAGGCTTTTTCCTGCGTCTTTTATGTGAGATAATTTACCCCATTCTACATCTCCCTTTCTCTTTCTCCCCATACATTTATTCTACTTTTTAATGCATTCTTCTCACAGGCTTTTTGTAACTCTTTTACCATTTGGCCTAGTCTTTTTTAAGGTGTTATTTTCTTCACTATTTTTTTTTTTGTGTGTGTGTCTCCTCTACCAAGCTGTTGACTCATTTTTCATGATTTTCTTGTATCACTCTCATTTCTCTTCTTAATTTTTCTCTACCTCTCTCACTTGATTTTCAAAATCATTTTTGAACTCTGCTCTGGCCTGAGACCAATTCATATTTTTCTTGTAGGCTTTGGATGTAGCAGCTTTGACTTTGTTGTCTTCTTCTGAATGTGTGTTTTTATCTTCCTTGTCACAATAGCAACTTTCTATGGTCAGAATTTTTTTCTGTTATTTGCTCATTTCCCCAGCCTTGATTTTTAAACCTTTGATAAAGTAGGGCTTTGCTTCTAGTGGGGATAACACACTGTCTCAATCTTCAGAGGTTTTGTGCAGCTGTTTTCAGAGATACTTCTAGGGATCTATAAGTTTTCAGTTCTTTCAAGGTGGTTTGATCTAGTAAGAGGTGTTTACTACTCTCCTGGACTATGTTCTGGTCTGTGAGTGATCAAAAGTACTCTTTTTGCCTTGGAACTGTAGGAGGGTCCCCACTCTAGTGTGGTTGCAAGCTTTGGTGTGCTAGTGCTCCCCCTCACCCTGAGACTGCCACCTAGGACTGCCACAGAGATCTGAGTATGGGCAAAGCAATAGAGTCTTTCCTCAGTGCTAGCAAAGAGACCCCTGTAATCTCCTTCTGACCCTTATCATCTGTGGCCTGAGAGCTCCAGAAGCAGCTACTGATGTTGCTGATTCAGTGGCTCTTAAGGCTTGCCTCTGGTTTGCTGGGGCTGGGACTGTACTGGTACAGCCTGTGCTGGGCTGTGCTCCACTTTCACCCTGGTGTGACAGACCTTTTCTGCTGACCTTCTAAGTTGTCTTTGGTGTCTGTGGGCTGAGAGGTCTGGAAACTGCTACTGCTGTTACTGATTCAGTCGCCCTGAAGTCTATTCCTGTTTTGTTGGGGTACAGTCTATGCTGGCATGGCCTGTGCTGAAATGTCCTCCTCTTTTACCCTGCTGTAATGCACCTTTCCCACTGAACATCTAAGTTATCTTGGGATGGAAAATTGTTTCACTCTGTCTTTTTGTGGGTTTTACTGCTTTAGAATTTGTTTAAAATCATTATTTAAAGGTATTTTGAGGGGATTTGAGATCTCAGGTGAGTCCCTGCCTTTACTCTGCTATCTTGGCTCCAGCTTTTGGAAAATAATGTCTTAAAAATTAAAATTGGCCAAATGAAGAAAAAGATGTACAAAAGTTCACTAAAGAAAATAATTATTTAAAAATTATAATTGGGAAAGTAGAAGCTAATGACTCCATGAGACATCAAGGAACAATAAAACAAATCAAAAGAATAAAAAAAAATAGGACATGTTAAATATCTAATTGGAAAAACAAATCATCTGGAAAGTTGATCAAGGAGAGAAAATTTAAGTATTACTGGACTATCTGAATGCCATGATTAAAAGGGCCTCAATACAATATTTTGAGAAATTATTAAGGAAAACTACCCTGGTATCCTAGAACCGGAGGGTAAAATAGAAATTGAAAGAATCCACCAATCACTTCCTGAAAGAGATCCCAAAAATCAAAAACTCCCAAAAATATCATAGCCAAATCTTAGAACTCCCAGGTCAAGGAGAAAACACTGGAAGCAGCCAGAAAGAGACAATTTAAATATCATGGAGCCTCTGTCAGGATAGTGTTAAAGGATATAGAATATTCAAGAAGGGTGAAGATTGAGAAAAAGCCATTTGATTTGTCAATTAAGAGATCAGTGGTAACTTTGGAAAGAACACTTTTGGTTGAAGATGATATCAGATGCCGGACTACAGAGAGTTAAGAAGAAAGGGAGAGGAAAGGAAGTGGAGACACTGATTGTTAAAGTCTTTTTCAAAGAATTTAGTCTCAAAAGGAAAGAGAGATATAAAAATCATAGCTAGGAGGGACGAATAGATTAAGTTTCCCCTCTTCATAAAATGAAGTATCATGAAATCCTGAAATGCTATAAAATTAGACCTAACTATAGGCTGTCATATTTTATATAACCTCTAGAACACTGCTCAATTTTAAGGCTTCTAAGAAGGATGGGAGCATTCATTGTGCTGTGCTGACTTTTCTAAGTAACTTAAAATATCTTAAAGAGGGAAAATCGATGTAACTTCTCTTACTTGTATCTTTCTCTGCAGCCCAAGAACTCCTTTTGAAGAAGAGCAAGAACTTTGCTGTGAACCATAGGAGAACTGAAGACTTGGAAATGGGTGATTTTATCTTGGTTCTCATTAGCATGTCTCATAAAGGCACTTTGGTCACAAATAGGGCTAAAAGTGCTAACAGCCATATATGAATTATGTTCTAAAGAAAGGAAACTTATAGGAAGCTTATACAACTTGGAAATTATTTCCAGCATTTCCATGAAAACTAATTTTCTATAAAGTTTCTTAAAAGCAAAGATCTACCAACTTTAAACATGTTTTTAGTAATGACACCATAGATGCTATAACCAGTAAGCTTTAACATGTTTTTTCTTAGTGGTTTTGATTTACTCCATTTCTCTAAAGAAAAAAAACTAATCGAAATAGTTAAAATGGGAAATCAATACCTGACTTCAAGAATCAGACTATTAATTAATTAATATTGGTTAGGGCTTGAAACTTTGCAGTTTTAAATTAGAAGTCTCAGATTTCTCTTTTTGCTGTTGTTTGTCTTTTCTAAATTAAAAGAAAAAAGAATCTCTATTAGTTATTGCTGAATTTTAAGTTACCATGATATGGATACAGTACAGTGGGTATATAAAGCATTAAGGTAAAAATTGTCCTTTAGTCTTATGTGAAGATTTAACTTTGCTGTGTATACATAAAACATCAGGTAACCCCTCAAATACGGATATATAATGTATGAGGTAAACTTTCAAATGAATCTCAGGAACCCTTGTTTCCTTGGTAGCTACACTTGAAATCCTCTTATACACTCCAACTCCAGTCCAACTCTACCCGTTAGAGAGAGTGATTCACTCCTGTCTGTTAAGTCCTATCAACAGGAAAAAATATGACTTACCTTTGTTTCAAGAAATTAACTCATTTTCTCCTATTCTTTTCTTCCATCAATGAGATCATTTTGAAGTTCAGAAAACTATTAAGAAAACTTTGCCTATTGTTCTTTTGCCTATCTTGATTAATTCACCCATTATTGGGATGCCTGTTATCAGCAGGAGGAACTCAAGAGGAAATCCCTTCTACAAATGCATATAGGCAGCACCTTCTCTGCAACTTATACTCTCTACAGTTTCCTAGAACATTTGCAGGTAAAATAAAAATATATTTCAAAGATAAACAAATATCTTTCAAAGTTAAAATCAAATGGCAATGAAGTCTGATCCCAGCTCTGCCACTCTGTCACACTGAACCAGTCAGCTTCCCTGTGTCTCAGTTTCTCCGTCTATTACATGAGTAGGTTGGGTTTTAAAATTCTATGATTTTATAACTCCATGACAACGTATTTCCCTTTAAGTATTTAGAATGATGCTACTGAATCACTATTAGTAAGCTGATGTATTTTTTTTAGATAGTGAAGGATGTGTTGATTTTATTTACACTTTCTCAGCTGATTATACTTGTGTCTGATTACACACATTTGCAAGGAGGTTGGCTGGAAATAATTTTGCAACGAAGTCTAGGGTTTCTCTAGGTGAAGCCCTACAGTTAAAATAGTGCTCTAAAATTCCAAGTTAAACATCCTCAAATGACCATATATTTTATTCAGAGTCATCCATAGGGTAAGGTAAATTTGAGGTTATTCTGTGATTGAGAGGATCTCTGGTGTTGCAATGACTGACAGTGGCTGGACGGTGACTCAGAAAAGCAGCCTGCAGGGGAACAAGGTAGGAGAGGCTGGGAGTCCACAAAGCTGATGCTACACAAAGAACATCTTCATGAATACAGTAAATCTTTCAATCATTACTTGCCTCTCTATTGCTATTAAACTGGATGTGATATTGGCCTTCAGCCCTTTGTGACTCTCTCTTCAGGGTGGACCTTTGGTGGTCATTTCATTCTGATTTTACTTCACATATTTCAATTTACTCAAAATTGATTAAGTACTCACTGTGTGCCAGGCCCAGGCCTTCTGCTTACAAGTGTGGAGACAAGACAAAAAGGGAACAATTTCTGCCCTCAAGGAACTTACAATTATATATGTATATGTGTGTGTATTTATATACCAGATGCAAAGATAAGTAAATCTAAAATATAGAAAAATAAATGCAAAAGAATTTAAGGGAGCACCGTAATTGGGGGAATCAGAAAATATCTGTTGTAGGAGGTAGTATTTGAACTGGGCCTTGAAGGAAGCTAGGGTTTCCAAGAGGTGGAGCTGAGAGGGAAGAGCAATACAGGTATGAAAAATAGCATGTTCAAAGGCACAGATATCAGAGATGGAATTTCATGTACAAGGCAGGAATCAAGTATTTAAGTCTCTACTATGTGCCAGACCTGTTCTAAGTGCTTCAGAAATATTATCTCATTTAATCCTCACAACGACCCTGGAAGGTAGGTGCTATTACTATCCCCATTTTACAGTTGAGGACTGAGGCATACAGAGCTATGTCACTTGTTAAGAGTTACACAGCTAGTAAGTGTCTAAGGCTGGATTGTAACTCAGGTCTTTCTGATTCCAGGCCCAGTACTCTATCTGCTGTACCACCTAGCTGCCTCTGTGGCTAAGAAGAATAAGTGGAATCAATTTCATGCTTAACATCTCATCAAATACTTGAAGACTGCTATCATCTACTCACTCCTTTCCACATAAATTTGCTCTTCTTTAGGCTAAACATACACAGTTATGTTAACTGGTCCTTAGATAGTATTTATTTAATTCTCACACCCTTCAGGAAGTTCTCCAGCTTGTCAATTTATTTCCTATAATGTGGCAACCCAAATTGAACACAATATTCCTCACGTGATTTGTAGGAAAGTCACTGCTTTTTGGGGGTGGGGTGGGTAGGTCACTATTCCTCTCAATGCAACTTAGAATTTGTTCTTTTGGTTTTCAAATTACTTAGTTAGGTTTGTGGCTCATTGAGGTGTCCTAATCCCTTGTATAGACACTTTTGCCTAGTTCTATCTTCCCCATCCTGTATTTGCAAAATTCACTTTGTAATACACCCTCAGGCCCTTTGCATTTTCCTCATTATCTTTCTTTTAAATTCAATACAGCCTTCTAGGTGATCAAGACCTTTTTGTATCTGGAAACTGTCATCAGATCTGGTAGCTGTCTCTGTCTACACTTCCTTCTGACAGAATTCTCTGAAACTTTCACAGTCATACCTTCTGTGGACTTTTAAAAAGCCATTGATAAAAAAAAAATGCTGATCTGCATAAGGCTGAGGTCAGAGCCTTGGGAGCACTCCTCCTGAAGCCTTTTTCCAAGTTGACATCAAGCTATTAATGATTAATCTATGGTTCTAGTCATTCAATCAATTTTGAATCTGCATTATTTGGCTACCACTTAGCCCATATTTGTATATGTGTCAGGGACTGTCTTTTGCCTTTGTATCCCCAGCACTTAGAAAAGTGCCTGGCACATAGTAAGCACTTCATAAATGCTTATTGACTAACTTTGTCTAAAATACTGCCATGATCTATCAGTCTAGTCAACCAATTAAAAAAGGAAATTAGTTTAACTTGGCAAGAACTATTCTTGAAACCATGATGGACTTAAGAGATCACTGTTCTCCTTTTAAATGCCACACTAACCACCTCTTTAATAATTCACTCTCATTTTTTTTTCCAGGAATAGAAGTTAAGCTCATAAACCAATAGTTTGCAGACTTTATCCTCTTCCCTTTTTGGATACATTTTCCTTTCTCCAGTTCTGTAGTATCTCTCCAATTCTCCAAGATCTTTAAACTGACAGTTGCTTAGCAACCATGTTTGACATTTCTTTCAATATCTGAAGATCTAATTCATCTGCTCCTTGACTTGAATTCACTGAGGGATTCTAGTTGTCCTCTTAACATTTCCTCACTTATTTTGGCTTCAACTCCTTATTTTCCAATTTTTAAAAATCATTCCTTGTCCAAATAGCATCCTTTTTGGCAGAGAAAACAATCTTCTAAAAATTGGGGCTTATAATGCTTCCATGGGACTGTTCTAAAGGAAGTATTTTGTAAATCTTAATGAATGACAAAAAATTGTTAAACATTTACTGTGTACCAGGCACTAAAATATATTAGAGATGTGATTTGCTAGTACTAACATGAATTATAAGCCAATGATGTGAGAACTCATGGTCTTGCCCATGCAGGACGACCTCTTTGCCTATGTGTACTGCTGGGATCGGAATGATTCATTCCTTGTAGTCTTCAACCTGATCTCCATGAGTCATGAGGAAGTGTTGAAGTTGCTTCCTGTGCCTGCCGTCTAGAAGTTCGCACTACCTGAGAGAATAGCCTTAGTGCCCAGCATGTAAGTCAGACATCAGGAGGAGAACACGTTGTCCCTGTACATGTTGACCCTGGTACCTAGGCAGAGATTGTTGCTCAAATTCCCCCTACATGGATTAACCTGTCCTCTATTCCCTCTGCCCATGACATGTTGTGTTGTGTTACGTTGTGTTTGTGTGGTGTGTGTGTTTTGAGAACTGGGTGGTTTTTTATTTTTATTTTTTTACTGTTATAGATGCCATGAGATAAAAATTTGAGTCTTTAGCTGCATATTAAAACCTTAATGATGAGCATTCCCTATGTAGTGTCCCTTTTCTTCTAGGGGGTTCTAAGCCACCTACCCCACTCCCATTTCCCTCCTTTGGGGTTTCTAGAATTTCTAACACTATGTAATATGCCCACATCTCATTTTTGGGTTCCCCCTTCTGACTGGTAGGTGGCAAAAGTTCTCTCTCCCATCTATTTCCTATTCAAGTACTTCTGTAAAATTGAAGAACTTTAGAGATCTTGTATGGGGAAAGATTCAAAAGAAAAGTGAAAGAAATCAGGAGGCAAGTGTAGTAGATAGAATGCAGGATTTGGAGTCAGGAAAACCTAAGTTCAAATCCTGCCTCAGATTCAGGGCAAGTCATTTGACTTCTCTAAGCCTTAGTTTCTTCATTTGTAAAATGAGGATAATAATAATAGCACCTCCCTCACAGGGTCGTTATGAGGATCAAATAAGATAAAATACACGATGCTTTGTAAACTTAAAAAAAATTAGTAGAATTCACTTTAAATCTAGCTGGTCATAGATTTTTTGGGAGGATGAGAATTATTTAATTTCATTTTATAAGGCAAGTTCTTTTAAGTACTATATTTTCTGTTTTGTTAATCTAGGAAATTTATATTTTTATAACTATGTATGCATTTCATTTAGATTGTCAATTTTACTGACATATGGTTGGGTAGAATAACACCTAATAATTTTTTTTTTTCTTCACTGGTTGTGAATTCCTCTGTTAATTTTTGACACCTGCAATTTGGTTTTTCTTGCTTTCTCCTTTTTTTTTATATCAAACCAGCTAATGACTTATTTCTTTTCTTGTTTTTTTTAAACAAGCTAGTTTTATTTATTCATTTTTTGCTTTCAATTTTGTTAATCTTTCCTTTAATTATCAGTATTTCTATTCTGATATTTAATTGGAAGTTTTAACTTTGTTGGTTTTTCTAGATTTTTTTAGGTCCATGCTGAATTTGTTGATCTGCTCTTTCTTTAATTGATGCAAATGTTTAAAGGTATAATTTTTTTTCCCTGCAGGTACTGCTTTGGGTATTTTCTGAGATTTTTGTTATGTTGTCTCATTGTTGTCATTATCTTTAATGGAATTTTCAAGTATTTCCACTATTTGTTCTTTGAACTCCTCGTTCTTTAGTATTAAACTATTTAGTTTCCAATTAAATTTTTTTTGCCTTTTCTAGTCTTCTTTTAAGATCATTAAAACAAAATAGGATCTAGTCTGAGACTAGAGGGTCTGACTGTGATCCTATTGTTTTGATGATCTTAAAAGAAGAATGGAAAAGGCAAAAAAAAATTAATTGATGATGACAAAGTTCTGAGTAGCTACATCTATCATCTTCCCATATTAGAATTTAAACAGTTTTATCTTGTTTAATACCTCATGATGTGCTCTTTTTTTTATGCTTCTCTTTACTCCTGTGTTTGTGTATCAGTTAAACATTAAAATAGAAATCCTGCTATCAAAGGAGAGATTAATAGAACTGAAAGTTTAAAAAATGAATGAATACCTAAAACTATTAATTTTTTTGGGAAAAATAGATAAGCCATTAGTTAAATTAATTAATTAAAGGAAACAAGAGGTTGATCCTTAGAAGTAGAGGTGAGAAGGGAGTTCATTTCAGCCATGAAGAACAGCCAGTTCAGAAGTACCTAGATAGTAGAGTGTTGTGTGCTAAGACCAGCAAGAGAGCCACTTTGTCTGGTCACAGAAAGGGGAGCATTATATCACAAGTTTGGAAAGGTAAGATGAAACCTGTTTGTAAATAGTTTTAAAAGCCAAAGAGAGGTAGGGGGAAGGGAGAGATAAAAGAAGAATTGGTAAGTCAGTCATTGCACATATCCTACCATACCTAATTATATCTGGGCCCAGACCCCAGACCATGCTTATGTCCCACCAAACTGCATACCTGTAGGTAATCTCTTTGTTTCTAATCTTGTGTAAGTACACACCATCCTGCCTCCTGCCCCTCTGTTGCTTTGAGAGTAGTAATAAAATCATTATTTCTAGAAAAAGTACTTACCATCTCTGCAACTTTTTAAAGCAGAAAACCTTTCTCTAGCCTCTGTTCTCACATATGTGTTGTCTTATCCAACGTGTATTGCAAATTCCTGGACTGAATTTATTTTCTTGTATTTCTGTATCCTCAGTAATTAGCACAGTACTTAATACATAATAGGATCTTATTAAATGTTTTTTATTCATTGAGGCAAAATGACTATTTAGGAGGTTATTGTGATAGTCTGGTAAGAGGTTATATGGACTTGGACTAGGGTAGAAAGAAGGGGATGGGATTGGGAGATGTGGTGGTAGAAATGAGTTGGCAATCGATTAGATATGTGTGAAGGACAGTAAGGATCTTAATGACTGGGAGGATATTGTTTCTCCTAATAGATACAGGGATATTAAGAAGAGGAGTAGGTTCAGGAGTAAGAATAAAGAGTTCTGTTTTGGATGTGTTGAATTTGAGATGCCTATGAGGCATTTAATTTGAAATATCCTATAGACAGAGATTTAGGACTGAAAGAGGTAAGGAGGCTAGATATATAGATTAGTCATTTGCTTAGAGATGATAATTAAACCTATTGAGACTGATGTGGTCACCCACTGAAATATTGTGGATAGACAAGAGAGAACAGGACAGAGACCTGGGATACAACCAGATTAACGGGAACATGATAGAAATGATGTGCAAGAAAAGTGACTCAGAAGGAGCCATCAGACAGGTAGCAGGAAAACCAAGAGAGAGCAGTGTCATTAAAAATCTAGATAGGAAAGAGTATCTGAGAGAGTGTGATCAATATTGTCAGATGCTGCAGAGAGGTTGAGAAGAATGAATGAGAAAAGGTCATCAGATGTGACATTGGCAGCTTTGAAAAGAGAATTTCAGTTGAATGATGAGGTCAGAAGACAGATGACAAAGGGATGAGAAGTGAACAGAGAGAGGTAAAGTGAAGCAACAAGTTCATACTTCAACAATGACTTTGATAGTGAAAGGGAGGAAAAACAGGATGAGAACTTGTGGGAATGATAGGATTTAGAGGTTTTTTATTTCAGGATTAAGAGGACATGGATGTATTTGTGGGCAGCAATAGAGGAAGCAACACATAGAGAAATATTGAAGATTAGAAAGAGAAGGTATGATTGAAGAGATAATCCTTAATATAAAAATAATAATACTTGCATTATTGTACAACACAGTTATTGTGAAGAAAAGTCTCTCTTGTAAGCACTGTGAAAATGTGAGTTATTATTATAATTATGACAGAAATTTAATAAATATTGGTTGATCAATGGATTCTTTCTGTAAAATATTCTTTGATTAATATTGGGGAAATAAACCCTTCTCCCCACTAATGTATCCTTAAAGTAAGAAAGATAACATGTCTTGGCTTGCAGAGTTCCTACATTAGTCATACTTTTTAGAAATTCTGAAAATTCTGACATGTCTTTATTTGTTTTTTACCTTGTCTGCTATTGTCATAAATTACAGAATACTGTGATAAACTTTTTCATAGAAAAATATCATAAGAATGTCATGAAAACTTAGAAAAAACTGTAGCAGCTAACTAAATTTGGCCCTTACCCAAGGATGTCTTCAGGGTTTATTACTATATATCATCCTACATAAACATTTCTGGAAGCTTGTGTTAAAGCATTCTGAAACAGATTATAAAACTTAATTATTACTGCTATTTAAAATGTCAGTATTTGCATGCATATTTAATCTCATTGATGTGGATATCTAGCTAATAAATCAAAAGCCATTGAAACCTTATATTGGATGACTCTTGTCCATATAGACATAAAATTCTCCATAGAAGGTTCATCCAACACTAGGAGCTCCTATTCAATTCTGGGTGCAATTCATTGACCATAGATAATTTTTTGCCTTAGGGTACTGATACGCCAATTCTCTGTGAATGTCCAACTATATATCATATAGTTGGGAATCTTTGTCCACTTAGTTTTTCATGGGTAGATAGTGAGGTTGTGGTGTAGGGTGAGTTCAGGGAAAACTAGTACTTCTGGTGTGAGGGCTGCTGAGAACTTTTCACCGCTGGTTTCCTCCTTTGGTGTCCACCTGATCCACTTAACTCTGACCACTGGCTCCAAGAAGCTGTAGCATGCACAGAGGCCACAACCTGCTAAACCATTTTGGCAGACAGGCTAAACCAGATTGAGGGTAACCAAAGGGTCTCAAATCCATCACTGAGTTAGGAGGGCGTCTATCCCAAGCATGTGAAGACTTCTGGTGGAATGGGCAGATGAGAACAATTTGTTGCAATGGCCGTGAAGGCAGCTGAAGCAGACACTGTGGAGCATTTATAGCTTGATTAGACATCACAGACATGAAAGTCATCCACTGCATCTTGAGTCATCACCAGTCATTTTGACTCTGTTCTGCCACTGGATTGTGATGACTCTGCAAGAGAGAGTGAGGCTGATGACTTTGTGCAACTCTGCCTCACTTAAATCCAATTTATGCATGAATCAAATCACCTATACAATTTTACCATTTTTACCTATCTCAAAAGTCCTGTAGCAACAGGCAAGTGACAAAGCAGCAGGTACCTGCCTATGTGCAGTGTTGTGACTACACTGAGAGCTTTAGTCACAACCCTGCACATGGGCAGCCCAAGACATAGTGCATCTTCTCACTAGAAGCAGCAGTGGGAATTAGCAGCCCCCTGCATTTCTGAGCAACCTTTTATTTTTTTCAGCCCTTATTTTTTTTCCAATTACATGTAAAGATAGTTTTCAATAGTCATCTTTGTCAAATCTTGAGTTCCAAATTTTTTTCTTTTCTTTTTTTTCTTTTTGGTGAGGCAACTGGGGTTAAGTGACTTGCCCAGGGTCACACGGCTAGTGAATATCATATGGCTTAGGCCAGATTTGAACTCAGGTCCTCCTGATTCCAGGGCCAGTGCTCTATCCACTGTGCCACCTACCTGCCCCCCAAATATTTTTCTTCCCCCCCTTTTCCTTCCCCTCCCCAAGATGGCAAGTAATCTGATATAGGCTATACATGTACAATCATATTAAACATATTTCCACATTAGTCATGTTGTGAAAAAAGAATCAGGACAAAAGGGAAAAACCATGAGAAAGGGAAAAAAACAAAAAAAGTGAAAACAGTATGCTTTCAATCTACATTCAGACTCCATAGTTCTCTCTCTGGATGTGGATAGCATTTTCCATCATGAGTCTTTTGAAATTGTCTTAGATCATTGTATTGTTGAGAAAAAGCTAAACTTATAATAGTTGATCATTGCACAATGTTTCTGTTGATGTGTACAGTGTTCCCTGGTTCTGTTCACTTTTTTATAGCCCTTTGGGCATAGTTCAAAATTACTCTCCAGAATGGTTGGATTTCACAACTTCACCAACAATGCGTTAATGTTCCAATTTTCCCACATCTTCTCCAACACTTATCATTTTTCTTTTTTGTCATATTAGCCAATCTGATAGGTGTGAGGTGGTACCTCAGAGGTGTTTTAATTTGCATTTCTCTAATCAATAGTGATTTAGCACATTTTATCATATGACTATAGATAGTTTTAATTTCTTCTTCTGAAAACTGCCTGTTCATATCCTTTGACAATTTATTAATTGAGGAATGACTTGTATTCTTATAAATTTGATTCAATTCCCTATGTATTTGAGAAATGAGTCCTTTATCAGAAACACTGGCTGTAAAAATTCTTTCCCAGCTTTCTGCTTTCCTTCTAATCTTGGTTGCATTGGCTTTGTTTGCATAAAGCCTTTTTAATTTAATGTAATAAAAAATAACTGATTTGCATTTCACAATGTTCTCTATCTTTTGTTTGGTTATAAATTCTTCCCTTCTCCATATATCTCCATTCATACTATTCCTTGTTCTCTTAATTTGCTTATGATATCATCCCTTATGTCTAAATCATGTGCCCATTTTGTCCTTATCTTGGTATAGGATGTGAGTGTTTTTGCCATACCATTTTTCAGTTTTCCAAGCAGTTTTTGTCAAATAGTGAGTCCTTATCCCAGAAGCTGGAATCTTTGAGTTTATCATACAGTAGATTACTATAGTCATTTACTACTGTGTCTTTTGTACCTAACCTATTTCACTGATCCACCATTCTATTTCTTAGCCAGTACCAAAGAGTTTTGGTGATTGCTGCTTTATAATAAAATTTTAGATCTGGTACAGCTACTTCACCTTCTTCTGCATTTTTTTCATTGATTGTCTTGATATTCTTGACCTTCTATTCCTCCAGATTAATTTTGTTATTATTTTTTCTATCTCTATAAAATAAATTTTTGGTAGTTTGATTGCTATGGCACTGAATAAGTAAATTAGCTGTGACAGAATTGTCATTTTTATTATATTGGCTTGGCCTACCCATGAGCAAGTGATATTTTTCCAGTTGTTTAGCTATGACTTTATTTGTTTGAAAAGTGTTTTGTAATTGTATTCATATAGTTCCTGGGTTTGTCTTGGCAGTAGACTCTCAAATATTTTATATTGTCTACAGTTATTTTAAGTGGAATTTCTCTTTCTATCTCTTGCTGCTGGGCCTTTTTAGTGATGTCTACAAATGCTTATTTATGTGGGTTTATTTTATATCCTGCAATTTTGCTAAAGTTCTGAATTATTTTAAGTTTTTTTTTAGTTGATTCTCTAGGGATTCTCTAAGTATACCATCATATCATCTGCAAAGAGTGATAGTTTTATTTCCTCATTGTCTATTCTAATTTCTTCAATTTCTTTTTCTTCTCTTATTGCTAAAGTTAACATTTCTAATACAGTATTGAATAATAGTGGTGATAATGGGTATCCTAGTTTCTTCCCTAATCTTATTGGGAATGCTTATTGCTTATTCCCATTGCATATAATACTTGTTGATGGTTTTAGCTAGATACTACTGAGCATTTTAAGAAAAACTCCATTTATTTCTATGCTTTCTAGTGTTTTTAATAGAAATGAGTTCTGTATTTTGTCAAAAGCTTTTTTCTGTATCTACTGAGATAATCATATGATTTCTGTTAGTTGTGTTATACATATGGTTAATTATTCTATTAGTTTTCCCAAAATTGAACAAGTGCTGAATTCCTGGTATAAATCTCACCTGGTCATAGTGTATTATCTTCTTGATAAATTGCTTTAATCTCTTTGCTAATATTTTATTTACCATTTTTGCATCAATATTCATTAGGGAAATTGGTTTAAAATTTTAGTGAACTGTTTTGGTTCTTCCAGATTTAGGTATCAGCACCATATTTGTGTCATAAAAATAATTTGATAGACTCCTTTTTTTACCTATTTTCCCAAATAGTTTATATAGTATTGGAATTAATTGTTCTTTAAATGTTTGATAGAAATCACTTGCAAATACATCTGGCTCTGGGAATTTTTTTTAGAGAGTTCATTGATGGCTTGTTCAATTTCTTTTTCTAAAATGGGATTGTGAGGGGCAGCTAGGTGGCTCAGTGGATAGAGCACCGGCCCTGGATTCAGGACTACTTGAGTTCAAATCTGACCTCAGACACATAACACTTACTAGCTGTGTGACCCTGGGCAAGTCATTTAACCCCATTGCCTAACCAAAAAAATAAGTAAATAAAAATAAAATGGGGTTGTCAGTATTTTTTTCCTCTTCTATTAATTTGAGCAATATATATATATATACACATATATATATAATATTAATCCATTTCATTTCTATTGTCAGATTTATTGGCATACAGTTGGGCAAAATAGTTCCTAATTATCACTTTAATTTCCTCTTCATTGGTTGTGAATTTACCCTATTCATTTTTGATACTGGTAATTTGGTTTTCTTCTTTCTTTTTTAAAATCAAATTAACCAAAGATTTCTCTATTTTGATGTTTTTTCATAAAATCAACTTAGTTTTATTGTATTATTTATTTATAATAGTTTTCTTACTTTCAATTTTATTAATCTCTCCTTTGATTTTCAGAATTTCTAATTTATTATTTCATTAGGGATTTTTCTGAGCAGCCTTTTGAACATCATACTGTTCACCTCCTTTTCTAAGAAAGGAGCTAGAATAGGGGCCCTAAAAATCATCTGCTTATCCAACCTTGGTCTGATTACTGTGGCAGGTGGGGACATTACCCTGTGGTTGAAACACAGAAAGTACAAAAACTTCTGCAAAGATTATTCCACTCATCATTGGTACATGGAATGTGTACACACTTACAGACAACACAAAATCCAGTAGACCTAAAAGACAAATAGCTCTTGTGAGAGAACTCAGCAGGTATCATATCCAAATAATAGCCCTGAGTGAAACAAGACTGGCAAGTGAAAGCCAGTTGACTGAAGTCAGAGCTGGATACACATTTTTGTGGTGGCCACAATGAAAGGGAGTGCCATGAAGCTGGTATAGGTTTTGCAATCAAAACTAATCTAATCAACAAGCTTGAATGCCTACCAAAAGGAGTGAACAACAGGCTCATGACAATGCAATTGCCACTTGTAGGAAAACATCATGCCACCATCATCAGTGCCTATGCTCCTACCGTGATGAACCCTGATGAGGTCAAAGAAAAATTTTATGAAGACCTGGATACCCTTATCATCAATGTGCCAAAAGAGGACAAGTTTAAAATTCTGGGTGACTCTAATGCTAGAGTTGGCTCAGACTACCAGACATGTCAGGGAGTCTTTAGGAGGAATGGAGTTGGAAATAGCAACAGTAATGGTCACTTACTATTGAAGACTTGTGCATCTCATGACCTCATCACTAACACTCTCTTCTGTTTACCTAAAAGCAATAAAACTTCATGGATACACCCTCACAACAAACATTAACATTTAATAAACTATGTGATTGTAAGGAGAAGAGACATATAGGATATGAGAATGATGAAGGCAATATGATTATAAACTTATCCTCTCTAAGATTCACATTTAAGAAAAGTGGCAGCCCTAAGGAAAAATGACTACCAGAAGAATTATTGTCAACAGATTAGAAAGCTTCTCTGAGAAGGAACAGTTTGTTGCTAACTTGGAGGGAAAGTTGAGCCAACACACAGTTGGCAACAGTGGAGCAGAAAAGGAGCATGCACCTTTCAGAGATTTTGTGTACAGAACTACATTTGCCCATCTGAGTCAGCACACTTGCAAACATCAAGACTGTGTTGACAAAAAAGATGGGGATTTTCAGAAGCATTTAAATGAAAAGTGAGAACTCCACAGGGTTCGTTTATCTCTAAGAAGGTAGCATTTAATTCAGAGATTCCCAAAGTGGGTATACTGCCCCCTGCAGGGTGCTGGAATGATCTAGGGACTGGTAATTGCCTCCAATGAAGTTGGGGGGTATTGAATAAAAATAAGGGGGTGGTGGAAGCATAAGGAAAGAAGAAAATATAAGAAAATTTTGAAAAACCATTCTTATATGTCTCATCTGTTGTATAACAAAGTTAACTTCATAGTGATTATGTTATTTTCCTAATAAATACAAAAATACAAGTTATAACTGATCAGTGGTCAAGTCTGCTGACAGGTCTTAATAATGCAAGTGTTGGCAGGTGAGCATGTTGTGCATGTAATGAAATATGTATGTGTGCTGATTGTTTACAATATGATACTATATGGTTAGATGATGCAATATTGTGTCATCAAAATTTCAATGCAGGAAAAACCCCACAAATTTACAATAAACTATTACATTTAAGATGCATCATTTAAAAAAAAATCCATATATATATATATATATATATATTTGAAATGATTCACATTTTTAAAAAAACCACTAAAGGGTTAAAGACAGTAGATTTCCAGGGGGGCACTGAGTAATTTTTTTTAAAAGGGGGTAGTAGGCCAAATAAGTTTGGGAACTTCTTATTTAATTCCACCAAAACTAAAGTATAAGTGAAGCTTAGAGAAATGCAGGATTCTTGGCTTAGTAAGAAGGCAGATGAAATTCAGTTTTATGCTGATAGTAATAATCCAAAATGCTTTTATGATACCCTGAAGGCTATTTATGGGCCAAAGACCTATGGTGAATCTCAGCTATTCAGTGCTGATGGAGCTACGTTGATTAGTGATAAGGACATCATCCTAGAGAGATGTGCTGAACATTTCCATAGTATTCTCAAGAGACTGTCATCAATCAATGCTGAAGCCATCAATTGTTTATCTCAGGTTGAAGTCAATCCTTCCCTAACTGAAGTTCCAATTGAAGAAGAGATTTTGAATGCCATTAAGCTCCCTTTTATGTAGCAAAGCACCTGGTGCTGATTCTATTCAAGCTGAGATTTACAAGGTATGTGTGTGGGGGTCCATTGCTCATATAAAAGCTAACTAGAATTTTCCAGGTTATATTGCAAGAGGAGGTTATCCTTTAGTAGGTCAAGGACTCCTCCATTGTCCAGCTTTATAAGGGTAAAGGAAATAAATTTTCCTGTGACAATTATAGGGGGAAGTCTCTCAGTCATTGTTGGCAAGATTCTTGCCAGAGTCCTCCTTAATATGCAGTTCCTTCACCTGGAAGATGGTCATCTACTTGAGAGTCCTACAACTCCAGGAGAAATGCCAGGAGCAGAACAGAGGTCTGTACACAATGTTTGTAGATCTGACCAAGGCCTTTGGTACTATCAGTTACAGGGGCTTATGGAAAATTATTTCAGAATTTGGTTGCCCAGAGAAGTTCATCAAGTATTGTACATCAATTTCGTGGTGACATGCTTGCCCAGACTCCTTGATCTATTTTCAAGATCAGTTGTTTTTCTGATGAGATAGTTCACATTATAATTTTTTTTTTCATTCTTTTGTTTCATTTATTGTTTCTTGATGTCTCATGGAGTCATTAGCTTCCACTTTCCTAATTCTAATTTTTAAGGTGATGCAGGGTGACTAGATGGTGCAGTGGATGGGGTTCCAGTCCTGGTGTCAAAAAGACCTGAGTTTGAATTGGGTATGGAAATCTATCTTAGCCTACAGGAAAGTAGGTGGTAAGGGGATAAGAGAGGGAGGAGTGATAGAAGGGAGGGCAGATTGGGGGAAGGGGTAATCAAAAGCAAACACTTTTGAGGAGGGATAGGGATAAAGGAGAGAATAGAATAAATGAGGGGCGGGATAGCATGGAGGGAAATATAGTTAGTCTTTCACAGCATGACTATTAGGGAAGTGTCTTGCGTGACTACACATGTATAACCTATATTGAATTGCTTGCCTTCTCAGTGAGGGTGGGTGGGGAGACAGGAGGGGAGAGAATTTGGAACTCAGTTTTAAAAGTGAATTTTAAAAATTCTTTCTACATTCCACTGAGAAATAAGATACACAGGCAATGGGGTATAGAAATCTATCTTACCCTACAAGAAAATAGAAGGGGAAAAGGATAAGAGAAGTGGGGGTGATAGAAGGGAGGGCAGATTGGGGGAAGGGGTAATCAGAATGCACACTGTCATGGGGTAGGGGGAGGGGAGAGATATAGAGAAAATTTGGAACTCAAAATCTTGTGGAAGTGAATGTTGAAAACCAAAAATAAATAAATAAATTGAAAAAAAAGAGTGTTCGAATTGGAGTCCAGAGACCTAGAATCGAGCATCTTCTTTGAAATTAGCTAGCCTCACTTAACTGAACTACCTCCCTCACAGGATCATTGGGGAAAAGAAAGACCTGAGTTCAAATCCAGCCTCAGAAACTTATTATTTGTGTGACCCTGGACAGGTCACTAAATCCTGTTTGCCTCAGTTCCTCATCTGTGGAATGAGTTGGAGGAGGAAATGGCAAAACACTCCACTAAGAAAACCCTAGATGGGGTCATGAAGAGTTAGATGACTGAAATGACTGAAAAACAAAATACAAATTTTAAGAAATTGTTTTTTTGAGTGAACTTTTGTACCTCTTTTTCCAATTCTGTTTTTTAAGGATTTCTTTTCTTCAGGGAATTTTTGTACCTCCTTTTTGATTTGATTCATAGTGCTTTGTGAGGAGTTCTTTTTTTTTTTTCAGTGAATTTTTGTACATCTTTTACCATTAGGCCAATTCTGTTTCTAATGTGTCATTTTCTTCGGTTTTTTTTTTTTTTAGTGCCTCTCTTACCAAACTTAATTTTCTTTCATAATTTTCTAGCAGTGCTCTCATTTCTTTCCCCAATTTTTCCTCTACCACTCTTATCTCTTTCTTGAACTGTCTCAAGAATTCTTATTGGACTTGGGTCCAATTTGCATTTTTCTTTGAGTCTTTGTAGCTGTTTTCACATTTCACATTCACATTCTTCTTCTTAGTTTATGTCTTGGTCTTCCCTGTTACTGTAGTAGCTTTTTAAGGTCAAGTTCTTTTTTTGTTTGTTTGTTCATTTCCCCAGCCTATTTCTTGACTTTGAACTTTATGTTAAAGTTGGGTTTTATTCACCTGTGGGTAGGAGGCACTATCCCAAGTTTCAGGCTGTTTTATGCTGCTGTTTTCAGACTGAGTTCTAAGGGTCTACAAGTTTTTTTAATCACACCTTAGGGTGGTGCGATCCTGGGTGAGGTATAATTACTGCTCTCCTGGTATGTACTCTGGTCTTTAGCCAGAAAGGGCTCCTCATCCTCTATAGCCACAAATACTAGCTCTCTTTTTGCCTGGGAACTACAACCACAGGGCCTCTATTCCCTTGTAGACTGACCTCAGCACTACTCTCTGCTGTGGAACTGTGATCTAGAACTGCATATGGGCAATTGAGGTGCCAATTAGTTCCAGCTGTACCCAATGCCAGCAAAAGGGTACTTTATAATCTCTTATTGACCAATTGTTTGACTACCTTACAGACTCTGGGCTGAGAGTTCTCAAAGCTTTTGTAGCTATTGCTGGTGCTGCTGCTGCTGGTGCTACATGTGTGGGCTCCACATATGTGGAATGGTGTTACAAACTTCTCTTGCCAACCTCCTAAGTTTTCTTAGTCCAGAAAAATGTCTCACCCTGACTTTTTGTTGGCTCTGCCATTCCAAAATTTGATTTGAGGCATTATTTTAAAGTTGTTTGTAGGGGCATGTTGAGAGAGTTCAGCTGAATTGTCTCTAATCTGCTGTCTTGTCTCTGCTCTGCCCTTTACATATAGGCTCTTAATACTTGCTTGTTCAATTGAATTAAAGAATTGTGCTTTCAGTTCTTTGAATCAAAGTCTATTGCCTAATCTACAGAGACAAGTCCTTTGAAGATATGAACATAAGTGAGAGAATTTGACTGTTCCTATAGGAAAATTAAAAAAAAATGTCGATTCCTTCAATGGAATTCTAACATTCTACAAAGGAATTTGTATTTGAAACTGATATTACCCTGTGGCTATTTGACAAGATCAAATGATTGCTTTCTAGAGTAGATTTTTTTTTATCTTTTTAGTATGCAGAATGATTTGCATGTTAAACTTTTAAAAATTCTTATAATTTGTGTCAACATTCATTTCTCCTTCAGTTTTTAATTTTATAGCATCAATAACTTGCTTAAATAGGTTGTATTGGAGTTATTTTAGTTGGGCATCATATCTTTTTCTTATTTTTTTCTTTCTTATAGTTTTGCATTTACTATTTCTATCTCAAGGATATAGAACAGAAGAATGAGATTACATTTAAACAGTTTTTTTATGTAAAGTATTTCTTCATATGTTATTTCATCTGTCTCAGAAACATTGCTATTAGGAAGGGCAGATGTTATCTATAAAGAAATGTATTGAGGTATAATGACAGTGGGTCACTAGCATAACTAACAAGCTAAGGCATAATAATAATAAAAATAAAAGTAATAATAGCTAATATTTATGTAGCATTTACTTAGTACCATATACTGCATTAAGTGTTTTACAGTTATTATCTTGTTGCATCCTCACAACAACCCTGGGAGATAGGTGCCATTATTATCCTCATTTTATAGATATGGAAACTGAGGCAAATAGGGATTAAGTGACTTGGTCAGGGTCAGACAACTAGTAAGTGCCTGAGGTCACATTTGAACTCATGTCTTCCTGACTCCAGGCCTAGTGTTGAGACTTGATCCTTTGGCTTCCAACTTCCAGGTAGGTTTTCTTTATTGCCTCCCCTTGTTGGTGGATGATGCTAACAAACATATTTTCCAAATTAATGATTGATGTTGACAGACTTGATGATAGCCACTGTATTTTGGGGAGGTATATGTGTTGGATGCATTTAAAATGCAGGGTGAATGGTGAGCATAAAACTGAGCTCTTTGTGTCAGATAACTAAGAAAGGACAAATTGAATGATGAGATCTTTAGAAATTATCTAGGGAATGCTCACAAGCTGTTCATTTTTTTGAGAAGAGATTCCCTTGGCACTCTGAATTAATGTTTATATCTTTATTGTTATTATCATAATCACCATTGTCAGTAGCATCAATTAACATTAGCTGAACACGGGCTGAAAGCATAGAATTGTATAAGGCATTATTATTCTTCCATTTTCTTCTTAGCTAACTTTATTAGAATGTACAATATACTAGAACTGCCATCAGAGACTGCAGTGCAGACTTTTAAATATCATCTATGGTGGCAAATCACTTTTGGATGCCCACTTGGGAGAGAGTGAGAAAAATAGTGATGCTGGAGTCAGTGTGCCTAGATTTTAATCACTGTTTTGCATTGTATTACTTTTGTGACTTTGGGTTAAGTCATTTAACTTCCTTTGTCCTCAGTCTCCTTACATGTAAAATAAAAACATCAGACTAGATTACTTCTAAGGTCCCATCCAGCTCTAAATCTACAATTCTATGAATTTGATTTTGGAAATAGCGAAAAGTAACTGAAAGCCAAGTCTAGTGAGTAAGAAGGTAATACTATTCCTAGATAACAAATAAAATTAAAAAAAAATCTCCTAAATGAGGTCCTTAAAGAAACTAAAGAGATTGGCTTAACTATCTATGAAGTAAAAAGTAAGGAGATAATGAAGGTCTATTGTGCAGATTGTGCTTTGTACTTGGATGAACAGTCTACAGAGCTTGTCCGTATGTATGTATGTGCATACATACACATATGTATATGTGTTTGTATGTATGTATATATATACGTGTGTGTGTGTGTGTGTGTGTAAGTATGTATGTATTCAGTAGTTAAAGGCTAAGTAAGAATTGAGATAAAAGATGACCTACTTTGCCATTACAAAAGAATCAGTCAGGGAGGGAAGGCCCTTGGAGTTTCTGGCCAGAACAGAAACAATTGTTATTTGTAGTCATTCTGAGCCATCAAAACCAGAACAATGAGCAAGTGAGACCTGGGCCTGGGCCTATCTATTGGTCAATCAGTGAGAGTCAGAGTGATTTCGGTTTAAAAGCATAGTCAAGTAGCTCCACTTTGCACATCTCTGACTCACTTAAATCCAACTCACTTGCAAGTCAAGACATCACCCTCTGGATGTCATCGATCCTCTCCAAGAATGAAGGATGAACAATAAACAAGCAAACAACAAACTATACACACACACACATATGTATATGTGTATATACATGTATATATGTGTATACAAACATACATACACATATACATACATACATGCATATATGACACTTCAGAGAGTGAGTTGGTCTCAGGATTGAATAGGAAAAGAGTAGGTTATATTGCCTTTGGGGCATTATGTAGTTCTAACTGGGGTAAAAAGAGGTTTATCATTTTAATGCCAATATTCATACTAATATTCTTCTGGCAATGTGAGATCATGCCACTGCATAAACATACAACAATTCTAGCCTCATTCACCACTGTCCTGAAGAGACATGTCCCTCGCAGATGTTTTCTAACATTTGGTAGTCCTTCTGTATGCAACACTTTCTGTGCTAGCTACTCTTTTCATAATCAGTAGAGTAGCACACAAAACAGTTTTCTCTTCTCTCTCTCTGGCTTTGCAATCTTTCAGAAGCGATATGTCAAGCCTTCATTCATTTGTGATTTAAGGTTTTGTGTTCCAAAAATAACCAGCTTCCTTCTTTCCATGAATTATTGTGGATAAGGAACTTCAACAAAAACTGAACTATAATTTTGTAGCTATGGTAATGTTTATAGTAATATTTGTCTGGGAAGACAATGAGATCAGAAAATGCAAATGTGACCTCCTGCCACCTAAATAAATTTGACATGGGCACTGGTGTTTAAGAAACAAAGCCTTTGAAAAACTTGGAAGTTTCTTTTTAGAACTTGTGGTTTCAGAGGTGGATAAATAAATAAACTCTAAAAGGTAGGAAAGACTTAGAGGAGCCCTGAGATTGTGTGATTTAATGAAGAGCACCCCCAAATATTAAGACTTAAGGGAAGCCAGGCCATTCTTGTACCATACACTGACACATAAAGGAAACAGGTAATTTTGAAGGTGAGCCTGGGAAATCATGGTGAAGGGACCATCCCATTGAGGGACTTTGGGGTACCTTAGGAGCCATGGAATAAGGGTTCAGAGACTTCTAAAAGAAGAGTAAATAAAAGAAAAAATGGGAATGTGCCAATGACAAACTTTGCGTACTTTAGTTTTGGTCAGGGCAGGTTTCGTGCCCTAGAAAGGACAAGGAAATGTTTCTTGCTTCAAGATGAATTTGGCTGCTGCTGTCTCTCTTCCAGGTTCCACAAAAAATGGGGAGTATCCTAGTAGGGTAAATGTGAGTCAAAATGATATCTGGACTGTCATTAGCACCTTTCCATCATGTTGCTCATCCTGTCTTTAAGTGTTTGGATACCATTGTGATAGAATCAAGATGGAAACATTTTGTTACCTTTTTATGTGGGCATGTCATGTAAAGTCCCTGTACAGAGTATGCTTAGGGATGTCCTTCCAGCATCTGCATTACCTCCCTTCTCCCAAAACTCTAGATTAATGG
Source organism: Vombatus ursinus (assembly GCF_900497805.2). Classification (NCBI taxonomy): domain Eukaryota; kingdom Metazoa; phylum Chordata; class Mammalia; order Diprotodontia; family Vombatidae; genus Vombatus; species Vombatus ursinus. The sequence continues at coordinate 12,828,803 of NW_020949351.1, forward strand.
CTTTAACCTCTCTACTGTTACTGGAGAAGCTGCCTCGATTGCACATTTAATTTAAAAAAATACCAATGCCAAAAAAATTACTGATCTGTAATTACCTTTCCTGCCTTCTTTTCTTGAGCCTGCTGGAAATTTCTAAAGTGACAGTTTCCTCTGCTACACTGAATATATATGCTGAAAGAAACTTGTCTCCAGGTTGTGTGTGGTAGATTAAAAGGAAATAGATAGAGTTTTTGACCTCAGTGACAGTTCCTTTCTTTTCTGACTCAATTTGTCAGCTTACATTTGTCTTTTTTTCCCCTCCAACTTCAAGTAAAGAATCTAGTGAAAATGTTGTTTTGTTTTAGAATAAACTTGTCATTCATTTGGATAAGACTATCTGTAGTAGCCTCTGAACTGGTCTCTGCCTCCAGTGTTTCCTGAGAAACCTCTGTTTTCACTCCTAAAGTCAGAAGTTTTTGAGGTAAGAACCTTTCATCATAATGGAAGCTAAACTGCACAGGGAATAGGACCCACTGGCTGTGAAAGCAGCCTGTTGAAATATTTGTATTGATCTAGTTGTTAGGAAATTTTTCCTACCATAAAACTGGACTATGTCTCTTTGCAACAGATACCCATTGCTCTAAGTCAGATCTGTACGACTTGGCAGTAGGTAGGGGCCGAAATTAAAATAGGCTAAACTTCTTCAGGCCACAGATAGCTTTTTAGTGGCTTACTTTCCAAGTAAAGGTATAATTAATGATTAAACTATTTTGCAAATAAACCATATTAAGAAAAGGGAAATTTCAATTAATATCAATTAATTATACTTATTACTTAAGCTTTTTATTTATCATGAAATCACATTAATGTCAAAAAAATTACTTTGCTAAGTGATACAAGTTTTAATACATTTTTCAGGTTTTCTTAGTAATGATCAAAAACACAGCAAAAAGATCTGACTCTCGCTCCTCTCAGTTTAGAGACAGACTGACCATAGCTGGTTGCCGCAGGTCACATGACAAACAGGAGAGAGTGCACAGTGGCAACCCACCCTCCAAGTTACATGACAGGCACAGTAGGGACTAGTGGAAGGTGGGTTAAGTGGGGCACAGACAAAGCACTCAATACACCTTTTCTTTCTTTTACATCTTCTACATTTTTCTTGGGCTGCCCAAAATCCTTTGGTGGGCTGCAAATGGCCTGTGGGCTGTACGTTGTGCAGGCCTGCTCTAAGTACTACCCTATGAAGCCAAGTAAATCAGGTCTAGTCTCACTTCCACGTAACAGTTTTTCAAATTTATAGTGAAGTCTATTGCACCCATGTTGTCTTTTCTTAACAAGGTTACATAAACACCTGGAGTACAACCGAACTCAGACCTCAGGAGATGTCTACCCCGGGTTCAAAATACCTATTGTATGTCTGCATTACCTAACACAATAGCTCTCAAGCCTTTATTGATATATTTACTCTTTATAGGCAGCTGTAGGGAATAATTAGTTCAAAGCAAAGTCATTTAGTAAAATGGAGTTGTAGGAGAAGTAGCAGCAAATTGTTTCAATAATCCCAGTGGGGAGTCAAAGGACATTTTGCAGTGGTTACCACTGAGTGTGTGATACTGTATTTATGCTATGGCTGAATGAATGACTGTTGCCCATATTCCAAATGTAGGATGATCCTTCTGGAGGAGAATGTGAAGGGATTTGAAGAATGTGTCTCCATACTCTAAGTTGTTAGGGACAGTAAAGTGTTCCTAAAGGAAAAAAAAATGAGACTGCATTGGAGGTAGAGGGATGGGGAAGGGATGTAAAGTAGAGGAGGGGAGTTGGCCCTTGTTGAGAGGCTGAGGTGTTTATACAGAGATTGTTATACAGAGGAAGAAGGAAAACAAAAAGACAGCTGTGCATTTAGAGCTAAAAACAAAACAAAACAAAGCAGATTATTGGTTCTTCCTTAAAAAGATGGTACTGGATGCTTTGAAAAGGAAATTTCTCATCCTCCATAGACTGCTAGTAAAGCCACAGAATCTATCAGAAGAAATTTTCCAATTAGAGTCAAAAGGGTCAAAGGAATAAGTTTTCTTTTTAAATTTTTATTGGTATGTTTTATTTTTCCATTAAAATCATTTCCAGATTACCACCTTTCCATGAAAGATCTCTCAAAAACAATTAAAAAATTAGGCAAAACTAAGAGTACAGCTACTTCATCCAAAACTTCATGCAACTTCAACATCTGTAGTACCTCCCTGAACTCACTTCTTTAATCCATTAAAGGTCAAGGTCAAAGTGAAGAGTAGTGATAGTTGGTAATTAAGAGCGGCTCTACTTAAGTTTCACTATTGGAAGACTACCTTTTTGCCTTTTTTTTTTAAAAAAGAGCTATATTGATGGATTCTTGGCATTTGTTTAAATCAAACTCTGGAGCAACACCACAAATATTTGATGAATTAATTACTGCATGGCCAAAAAAATGGCAGTTTCTCGACAAAACACTGTTAAATCATAAATGAACTGAAGAAGAAAAGACTGGGGATCACGCGTGAGAAGAAAGAAAAAAGAACTGATCCTTTGGTTTCACAGATATATTAAAATAGTTCCACAAGTGATTAGTTTCTTGTGCCCTTATAGCATTCATTTATGTATTGGAGATTCTGACAGATTTTACCATTTTGGAAAGGCTTCAAGTACTTATGAGATGATGAACTGCATATTTGCTAGTTAAGGACAAGTTTTAGAGAAGCCACTGGATGAGGAGCCTCACAGCTGTAGAAGTCTGGTACAGGTGGTGGGGAAGGATGATCGTTAAGGCCTTGGTGAGAGGCAAGGATTCCGGAGCAGAAGCTTAGGAGATCACCATCCTGTGTGAGCAGCAGGAAAAAGGAAAAGGAAAAAGCTGGTTGTGTTCCAGTGAATCTAGCCATAATACCTTGGCAAGGGTAGTTCAAAGTTATATAGCTTGGTGCCCAGCAAGTGCAGCTGCCTGAAATGGTTGGGAGGGATGGGGTAGTCTGATGGTGGCCTAGGATATCTCCCTCTTTCCTCCTCTGACTTCTTCCCACTTCATTGGGGCAAAGTCCTGGGTGCCAGCATGGCAGCTGGTGCTGCTAGGAGGCTTCCAGAAGCTGTGCAGCTGTAACATGTCATTTCCAGAGGTGGTATTTGTAGCTGGGGTTTAGCATGGTTATATGTAAGTATAACATACATGTAACGTATAACACACACATGATTCCCATGTAATAAATGACATTTATTATACGTGAAAACTATATAATATACTTGTGACATAAGTGACATATTGTAATAAAGAGCTTATAAATTATATGATTATGTATAGGTAACATATGTATACCTATATATAATTTATGATATGTAACACAACAAAACATAATATGATGCTGTAACTTATTGGGTTGTCCAATCTAATCACTAATGTTCAAAGGCCTTGCCAAAGTTTACACCAAATATACTATATGGGTGGGGGAGCAGGAAGAGTTGCAGAGGGGAGGCACTAGGTTTGAAAAATTTGAAAGGAAGCCAAAATTTTACTGCATTTATTCTGCCTATTAGAATACAGGATCCATGTGGATGGGAACCATGTCTTTTTATTTCCCCCAGTGCTTAACACAGTGCAATCACTGCACTGAATAATAAATAAATTCTTTTAAAAAATAAGTTTTTATTGATGGATTTTGTTTTATTGTTTTTTTTTTTTTTTTTTTTTTTTTTTTTTTTTTTTTTTTTTTTTTTTAGGCAATTGGGGTTAAGTGACTTGCCCGGGGTCACACAGCTAGTAAGTGTGAAGTGTTTGGTCTGAGGCCGAATTCGAACTCAGGTCCTCCTGACTTCAGGGCCAGTGCTCTATACACTGCGCCACCTAGCTGCCCCAGGATGTATTTTGTTTTATATATCAGTTTTTCCCAGTTCCCTTCCCCATCTCTTTGCCAGTGAGCTATTCACATAAAAATATTATTTTATAAGATAAATAAAAAAGAAAAAGAAGTAGAAAAAAATCAGCACAATAGATTAATATGTTGAAAAAAGTCCAAAAAGACATGCAATGTACATCTATAGATCTTCTACCTCCACAATAGGGTAGTTGAGCCTATTGTCCTCTCATATCTCTTCTTTCCAGTCATCCTTGATCATAATGTTACTATATCTATTTATTTTTTATTTTTTGTATGTTTTTTAAATTACATTGTTTTCATTGTGCATATTGATTACTTGGCTCTACTAATTTCACTCTGCATAAGTCAGTTAATTTATGTCTCTCCATGCTCCTCTGTATTCATCTCATTCATCATTTCTTAGAGCATACTATTACATTTATGTCCCACAATTTGTTTAGCCATTCCTCCAAACAATAAGGAATTGTCTCCTATTCTTTGCTATCCCAAAATATATTGCTACAGATATTTTGGTGTATATGGGAACTTTCTTCTTCTCAATGGCTTCCCTGAGGTATAAGACCAGTAATAAAATCTCTGAGCCAAATGGTATAGACACTTTACTCCTTTAATTTGCATAATTCCAAATCATTTTCCAAAATGGTCTACAAGTCACAGTTCCACCAACAATATGTTAGTATACCTATTATCCTACAGTTCCTTCTACATTGACTATTAACATTTTTTGTCACTTACCAATTTTGCAGGGTGTGAAGTAAATTTTAGGATTGTTTTGGATTTGGCTTTCTCTTATTATTAGTGATTTGGATCATTCCTTCATGTGGCTGTGAAGAAATTCTTTTGAGTACTATTTGATCATATCATTTGACTAGTCATTTGTTGGGAAATGTCTATTAGTCATACACATATATTTGTTTATTTTTACAAATCTTAGAAACAAAACTCTTATTACAGAAATTTGATACTAAGCTTTTTTCCATTTCCCATTTGAGTACTTCTTATTTTAGGTTCATTAATTTTGTCCATTCAGAAAACTTAAGTTTCATATAATTAAAATTGTCTATTTTATTTTTTGTAATTGCCTTCATCCCTTATTTGATTGAGAATACATCTTCTGCTCTAAACTGTGAGAAGTATTTGATCTATTTCTAATTTTTGAATAGTATGATCTTTAATATTAAGGTTAGCATTTAGCATCCATTGTGGAATATGGTGTAAGGTGTTAGTCTAAGTCCAAGCAATGGTGGGGTTAAAAGCATAGAAATAAAGTTGAAAGTAGAAAAGTAAATAAAATAGAAATAAAGTAGAAAGTCAGTTCCAGATCATAGTCCAGTATGAAGCTTGCAGTGGAATAACCGCGATGGGAATTCCAGACTAAAGAGAGCCCTGAATTTCTATCACTGAGCCAGCAAAGCTTCCCAGCAATCTGATTGTGTCTGATCCTAGTAGAAGTCTAATGTTGCTCAGACCCAAACCCATCTCAGGAACCTGCAGAGGTCAAACCAAGAGGCAGCAAAAAGACTTCACCCTCAATTACATCATTTTGGGTACACTGAAAGTTTGCAGTTCTCCAGGCTGAGAGCCTGGAATAATGCTACTCTCAATACTCCAACAAAATGGCAATAGGACTGGCTCAGACCTTCCCTCCAGAAATTCTCCAAGTTTGCCTCTAACATCAGGTCTAAAGTCAGTAAGTAGTATGGAAAAATAAGCAAACAGCAACAAAAATCCCACCATAAAAAGCTATTGTGGTGACAGAGAATCTAAAGACACAAACTCAAAAGAAGGGAATGATTCCAAAACATCTACAATCCAAGCCTCGGAGAAGAACACAGCCTGGTCATAAATTCTACTAGAATTCCAGGAAGAGATAAAACTGGAGTTAAAAAATAATACTTATTTTTTTTCTCAAAGAAAGAGTGCTTCTGTTATATTTTGACCCAAGAATACCCTAGAGGAGTAAGGGAAAGGAAGGTTAGGGAAAATTATATTACACATAATCAGTGTATGCAAGTAAACATCTATGCAAAAAGAAGGAGGAGGGAATGGGGGGAATAGTTGACACTTGAATGTCACACTCGCCTGAATTAGTCAAAAGAATGAAGAATACACACATACTCAGTTGTGTAGAGAAATACATTTTACTCAACATGAAAAAAAGAGGAAAAAGGGAGAAGGAAGAAGAGGAAATTAGAAGGGGATTGGTCTTAAGCAAAATGAGTTAACTAAGGGTATACAAAAATAGTTTTATCTCTTTTTGAGGTGGCAGAGAATATAAATCTGAAGGTCTGCCAATAAATTGGGGAATAGCTGAACAATAGCTGACATATAAATGTCAGTCGTAAATAAGCATTTATTAAGCACCCACTTACTATGTGCCAGACACTATGCTAAGTGTGGAGGATATGAAGAAAGGCAAAGAATTAGCTCCTGTCCTCCACAATCTAATGGGGAAGACAAGAAACAAATATGTACAAAAAAGTTATATACAGGATAAATAGGAACTAAAAAACTGAGAGAAGACACTAGAATTAAGAGGGATTGAGAAGGCTTCTTAGAGAAGGTAGGATTTTGCCTAGGACTTGAAGGAAGCCAGGCAAGCCAGGAAGTGGAAATGAAGGAGCACATTCCAGGCTTGGGGAACAGCCAGAGAAAATGTCCAGAACTGAGAGATGGTATATTTTGTTCAAGGAATAGCAAGGAGACCAGTGTTACAGGATCAGAGTACACGTGTAGTGTGAAAAATATAAAAAGACCAAAAAGATTTGTGTGGGAGACTAGTTTATGTAGGCCTTGAACACCAAGCAGTTGATTTTACATTTGATTCTGGAAGTGATAAGTAGCTGTTGGAGCTTACTGAATAAGGTGAGAGAAATGATTACTTTTCTCTCATATTAATAACCAATTAATATCAGAGAGATCCAGGTTTTCTTCTCTTTGTATTTCCTCATTCAAAGCCTAGTCCTGGTGAAGCACATTGCTAATAGAAGAAATTGCCCAAATCCTCTGAGGTCATGCTTCTCACCCCACCCAACAAGAACACCCTTACAAAGAGAATCAATTCACGATGAATTCTGTCCCATTGTGTTCTACTCAGGCAGGACTGGATGGATCCCTTTTATCTAGTATTAGAATGCAAGGAAGAGATAGAAAGCCAATAGATTATGATAAGATAAGGGAATTTCAGAGTTCATGAATATGGAGGTGGTGCATTTATGGATGATGGCAAGATTGAGGGTATTGCCAGCTTTGTTGTGTGACTGAGGTGGGATAGAGGAGTAGGTCATGTGAAATGAATAGATTGAGGAATTGGGATATTAGGGTATTTGAAGGAGTACAATATGTGTGCTGAAGTCTGCTAGGATGAGGGCAGATGTTTGAGAGGAGAGAAAGATTGTGAGCCATCTACTAGACTGATTGAGGAAGGAAGGAGAATGTCCTAAAGTTCTGTAGACAACAGTTACCAGGAATTTGATTGGGTGGTGGTGATGGGGTGCTCAGACCTCAGCTCTAAGACCCTAGCCCCTTCTCTCCCATATCTTTCCCCAGCCCAATGACTTTATCTTTGGCAATAACTCATGAGTGGGTCCCAGTGAGGCTAACTATCTCTCCCAGTTACAAGAACAAGCTGACTTCTGTAGAACTTCCCTTGTATGAACAGGACTGTCTTGTAAAGCAGAAATATCATGTACTGATTCCATATACAATCCAAAGGTCATACAATACAATTGTATATAGTTACCATATACAATCCAGAGGTCAAGCTATAGACATCAACTCCTGAGGCTATCTTGTTATAGATGCCATAGACTGAAAACACAGCCCTTAGAAGCTCCCTCCTTGGGTGTTGCCAGTAGTAAATGATGCCTGTACCCAAGGTACAGAAACTGTATGTTCCTTTAGGAGCTGACCACAACTTGATCCTGCCCCACCCACCACCTAATTAGCATATTTGGCACACAATGCACTAAGTCTTTCCTAGCTTTAGCATCACTCCTGTTAGGCTGCAGATTCCCTAAGGGGCTCTGTTAGTGTTACAATAAACTTTTGCCACTTGAATGTAAGACTACTTGAGTGAATTTGTTCCAGACAACTCTGCCCTGAACCTTGGTATTTTGGGTTCCCTGTACCTCTAAATCACATCAGTAGATGTGGATTTTGTATTCCTTAAGGGAACAGAAGTTACTGAGAGATAGTGGTAGAGGAAGAACCTGAAAGTGGTAATGAGGAGCAGGAAATATTCCAACTCTCTTGACTAAACCATTGGATCAAAAGGAATGATTTAAAGTGTAGCCACTTCTGGAAAGGGTGGCAGGGATGTTGTGTCATCCAGAGCAAGTCAAATCTCAGTAAGAACCAGAGGATTAAAAAAAAAAAAAGGAAAGAAAAAAAATTAGATTAAAGCAAGTTTGCTCCCATGCAGAAGGTATTCCAGAGGGGCATTATAGAATGGATGGACTGAGTTTGGTTGAGATTTGGAAGGGGGAGGTTAGGTTGATAGGAATAGAAATAATGAATCAAGTAATGGGATTTAGGGAATGGAGTCTATGTGATGACCTGCAAGTTTTCAGAATCACTGGGTTATGAGAGTTATGACCAGGACTTTGTTAAGTATTAAGTGAAAAACTTAGAGAGATTTTAAAGTCAGTATTATGTCCTGAGTCTGGAGTCTTTTGAGAGCGTTGGGTAGTTCAAGCAAGGTTGCAAGAACTTAGAACAGAAGGAATATTGATATTCTTCCCCAAGGCAGGATTTCAGGCTTCAAACTTCATGAAATCATGTCCTCTCCCCATATCTTAGCTATGGTTGACTGTTATTATGGAATGACACTTTTCTTCCTACAGGAGGCTAGAAATCAGGCAGGAGAAGCATGGTACAAAGTAGAAGTCATCCACCTCTTCCGTCCTCTCCTCTTCCTTCTGGAGGATCCTGGAGTTTAGACAGAAGATTTATGATGCAGAATGAAATGCTATTTTGCTTAAGAAATGTCAAAATAGTTTTAAAGAAGCATGGGGAGACATATGAATTGATAGAAATTGAAGTGAATAGAACCAGGGGAACAATTTATATAATGTCAACAATAAAAACCAAAGAACAACTTTGAAAGAATTAGGGACATTACTTAACGTAATGCCTAATCACAATTTGAGAAGACTAGTGATGAATTATGCTACCTACCTCCTTTTAAAGAGGTGAAGGACTCAGGATGTGGAATTTTTGGTTTTTTTTTTTGAACATGGACAATGTGGAAATTTATTTTGCTTGTTTATAACTGTTTGTAATAGGGTTTTAGTTTTCTTTTCATTTTTAGGTGGAGGAGAATTGGATTGAATGAATAAAAATCAGAATTTGATTGATTTAAAATAGTAAAATAAAAGACTTAGGAAGGTGCAAATATATGAGAGAAGCTGGCTCTTCAATACGATTTTGATTTCCTTGATAACTTCCTAGAGACTTTGGAGAGGAAATTTCTCCTTTAGTGAGATCAAGGTCACCCTCTTGGTTTGAACTGACACCTTATCACACTCTTAGCAGAAGAGCTTATTCACTCTTGTGTATCTTCTGATATATTTTAATTTGTGTAATTTTGGTGATTTCTGTTTGGTTTCACTGTATATTCAAAATTTTCAATGGTCTTTAGTGTTACAACATTTGGTAGGAAGTGGCCAAGCTGGTGAGTATAAACTAAGGTCTACTTTCCCCTTTAAGAACCACCAGGGAAGAGAATTTTGTTTTGAACTTATTGTATCCATAGACCAGAAACATTTGAGAAGGGCATGCATGTCTTATCTGATACCCCTCTTAGAGATAGTAGAGGGGAGGAGCAAGCACCCAGCCATCCCTTTTCTCCTTCTGTCTTCAAGGCAGAAATATGGTCTTCCTTGGAGAGGAATAAGACAGATTGAGGAGATATATGCAACCCAGGAGCCACATCTGTACATTTAAACAATTGACGTGGACATACCTAACTTATAAATATTCAGTATAAGATCCTGTGCTAAGAGTTGGCAGGGTACAACAACAAAAATAAAACCTTTGTTGACCTCAATTAGCTTACATTCTCTTGTATACAGAGAGGGAAAAATGCAAAAAACAAAAAAAAATCAATGAGAACATCCTTACTCTTTATTTATTTTCCATCTTTGGTCTAAGCTTAATTTATTATGTCTTCATAATTGGCCTATTTTATGACAAATAATTTTTTTCCCCGAAGTAATGGAATCTTGTCCAATTAACTAGGATATCTATGCAATACCTAGTAGAGGTATTTTGTAAAAGGTAAGCACATAATGAAGCATGGCCTTAACTTGTAATAGAATAAATCCATTATGTGTTCCATGCATTCTATTTGTTTTCCTTTGCAATTTTTTTTCTAAGGGAATTTCCTATTTAGCTACTCTCAAATCTGGAGAGATACATAATGGGATAAATCCATGCTGATAAGCAAGCAAGTGCCCCAGGAAAAGAATAATGGGGCCAAGTTGACTTACAAGAGAATGATATTGGTAGGCACAGTAAAACTTTGAATTTTAGATATGCATAAATGCTATTAAATAATGGAAGGGACAAGACTAGTTAGTCTTTTATAGGTTCTGTTTTCCTTTGTTTTTTAATTGGTTGAATACAAATAAAGAGCAGAAAATTTGCTCTCCAGGCATCTTTTTTCTATTTGCCAGAGGCATTTCTAATACTTGAGAAATCTGTATATTACTTATATAATACCAGAATTGTTAATATTTATGTTCAGTTATCAACTGCTACCTGCCCTAGGAAATCTTGAATTAATTTTTAGAGCATGACAGCAAGGTACTTAGTAAAAATAAATACATTTCCTGATACTGTTTTAGACATGACCTCATAAACTTTTCTTCCATTAACCTCCTTCCCAGATCCATCAATTCTCAACAGTCAAAGGATGTTTTATCATTCATGTAAGTGTACTTTCTTGGCTAAAATAGCTTACTGCTTCAGGAAAACATTTGTGTTTAGTGGCATTTTCTCATCTTTTCGTGATTACTTAGTTTTAAAGAAAAAAAATCTTGTGAAACGAGCTATGTTTTGGCATATTTGCACTAGTGTTTCCACTTTGATCAAAGGATATTGATGTTAATTTCACTCACATACTATGTTAATGTACTTAATACATTAAGATTTAGGCTCTTGATTTTTGTAGTTTACCCTGAATTATGCAATATAAAGATCATAGTGACTATTGGGAAGTATTGGATTCTGAGCCCTTTCTACTCATAGACCATTAAAGAAGTTAGGGCAATTGATCTACTCAAATTCAAGGAACCTTTATTAAGCACCTAATATGTATAATATATTATGCTCAGTGATGTGAATAAAGAAGAAAAGCATGACAGTTTTTGTCCTTTAAGGAATTTAAAGTTTAGGGAGAAAGATAAGCCAAATACACACATAACTATGATGCAAGTTACAATAGGATAAGCACATAGTAGAGGTCCAATATGAGTATTATTTGAAAGATTTGAGAAGGATGAGAACACTTAGAGCTGTAACTTTAAGGTCAGGGAAATGATTTCATGGTGGAGTTGGCACCTGGATTGGGAAAGGAAGGAATACAAATATTCCTGGAAAGTGTAACATGAAAAACTAGTATATATGCGGGGTATTTTTGATTTGTTTTTTTTGTTTTTTGGTGAGGCAATGGGGATAAGTGACTTGCCCCGGGTCACACAGTTAGTAAGTGTTATGTGTCTAAAGCTGGATTTGAGCTCAGGTACTCCTGAATCTAGGGCCCGTGCTCTATCCACTGCGCCACCTAGCTGCCCCCATATGCAGGGTTTCTTGAATGGCTTTTCAGAGCCTAGTAACAGTGGCATTACTTGGCACAGGACCATTTCTAAAGTAGTACTTAATAACACTGAGTTTGAATTTCCTCTACAGAAGGAAAAGGGCAAAAGAAAGCATAGGGCAGTGATTCTGAGTTTCAGATGATATGCATTGCTGTGTACCCTAGTGAGGAGGAGTTTCTAGTAGGTCTGCATTGAATTGTGTGAAATTTACAATTACAAGTGTATATGGGAATCTTCTTACTCTCTTCTAGTATGTCCCTATTCTTCACCACAATACTGTGAAGTAATAATACTGACCTGTGAGCAACAACAGCAAAAAACGAGGGCCACAAGTAGAGAAGGTCAGGTTTGCATTTGGGAAAAGGGTGTAGGACTGAATGAGAAGAAAAAGGTTCAGAAAGGAAAGGAGATGGACTATTTTGTTCATATCTCAGTGTTGCTTAAGGAATGTCCTGAACTCATAGTTGATAATTGACAGCTAACTTTAAAATCAAATGAAAAAAGGGATAGGAATGTTGCTTAGATCTCAGGGAGATTGGATCAAAGAAACTCACTCCCCATGCTTGTTTGCTTAGCAGCTGTCCTCTAGAAGGAATGGTTTGTTTTTTTATTTAGGCTAAGCATTGTGGTGCTCAGGAAAGCCTAAAAGAGATTATGGGGTGATATCTCATTGGCTGAATTTATTAGGCCTTATCAGTTATTGTGCAGCTCTCACTGTGGCAAGATTTTGAGTTGAAAACAGTAGAAGCTAATGAACTCATGTAGCAATTTCTGCTCAGCTAAATGAACACTTAGGATTATATCAGTGCATTGGAATCTACAAAATTCAATCTTTGAAATGGTAGGTGACCAAGGCTGTCAAATGAAGGCAAAGTAATAATCCTAATGTTTCAGAATTGGTGGTTTCAACTGTGTAGCTGACTAAGACTTGTTTTTGGAAAGACAAGAAGCCAAGTTCACTCTTGAGCTGGTTAGCAAAGCTGCTTAGTTCTATATTGCATATACACACATACATAATATGTATACATATATGTGTACACATATATACATGTATACATATAGATTTATATTTACATGGTATAATTATATATAATTACAGTCACACATATGTATATATATGTAAACCTTATATGTCTTATTAATATGTTCTAGTTCTATTATGGTCAGTTTTTAATTTTAATTTTTTAAAATACAAAAGCACCAGAAACTCCTCATATTATTTCCAGTCACAGCAACTGAAAGGAGATGTATTATGTTTCTATCCTGCGAAGTCTGTAAAGTTATTAGTACTATTGATGGAATTCCCCTCATTCCTAATTTTTTTAAAAAAAGATATTATTATCCATAGGTTTTTGGGCTCTGGGTAAATGTCATTCCTATCTGTTTTTTTTTCCTTTTTTTAGGCAATTGGGGTTAAGTGACTTGCCCAGGGTCACACAGTTAGTAAGTGTCAAGTGTTTCATCTGAGGCCAGATTTGAACTCAGGTCCTCCTATAAATCTATATGTATACATGTGTGTATGTGTACACATATATGTATATATATATTATGTATGTGTGTAGGGCTGGTGCTCTATCTACTGTGTCACCTAGTTGCCCCCTGTTTTTTTTTTTAAAGCTTTTTTCCTAAAAGGGAATCTGATACCTAAGGAGCCATGTTTAATAATTAATGTGGTCACTGAGCCTCAATCAGTGCCAGTTAGCACATGACAATCTCATGGACTAATCTATTATCACATAGACAAGGTGGTTGTATTCCTATTACTTTCAATGTCAATATATATTCCCACCTTCAGAACTTAAGGAAATTAATTTTGGTTTTCATCCTTTGTGGTACTGAGCAAATTTTATGGTCTGCTCTTTTTATTACGTGTAACACAAGTTCGTCGACTGACAAAAGCAAAAACTTGATTTTGAACCCTCTACCTTTGCAAAGATTTTCCACTCGGGACTTTCTCTTCAATCATTTTTCCTTATGTACTTTTTCCTAATGTACTTAAATAGGCCTGATAAAAATCTCTTTCTGTCTCTGTCTCTGTCTCTCTCTGCCTTCTCCTTCTCTCTCATCTCCTCTCTCTTTTCTTTCCCCTTCCCCCCACACACTTCTCCATCCTCCTCTGCCCTCCTCTTTGACTGTCTCTCCCTTCTTCCCCCATTTCTACTCATCTGTCCTAACCTCTCTCACTGTCTCTCTCTTGCTCTTGCATGTAGATAATTCTCTTTCTCTTTGGTTATATATATGCATACATACATATATACATATATATATATATAATATCACACACATACATACACATATACACAATTTTAGATGCTTGTAGTTCAGTGTGTTTGTGTGAATTAAAATAATAATCATCAGCATAATCTACAGAAGACCATTAAATTTATTTTGGAATGGTAAACTACTGCAACTAGTTCATTCCTTCCAGCAGAATTGTAATATAAAAGTAATAAAAGCTCACAACAAAATACACTTTTAATGGTTTATAAAGGTCAATAGGACTAAATAGGGGGGTAGTTTTATATTCTAGAAACCAATTAATCAACAAGTATTTATTGAGTATCTACTCTGCCTTGTACTGTGGGGAATACAAATTCTTTTTATTATGTTTTGTGGTTTCATTTATATGGCAGTAGAATACAAATAAATGGATGACTTCAGAGAGAATAGATTTCAAGCTAATGAGGAGTGAGGAAAGGGCACTAGCTTTAGAGCCCAAGATCTTTTGTTTAAATCCTAGCTTTGATAGCAACTGTGTCATATGTACAGTAATGTCATTGACCTTGGCCTCTAAATTTCCTTTCAGTTCTAGAGCTTATGTAACAATAACTATAGTTAGTATTACTATGTGGTATTGGGTAGTAGACTGAGAACTGGTATTCCAGTTAGGGAGACATTGGTTCAATTCCTACATCTCATAAATACTTGCCGTGAGACTCTGGGAAAGTAACTTAACTTTTCAGTGCTCCAGGAAGCTCTATAAGTGGCAAAGAAGTTTCTGATCTTCTAACTTAGACGAAGACCAGAGTATCCCTACACTGATGAAATTGTATCTAGTTAAAGATCAAAACACAATCAAGCAAAACATTTCTTTAAAGTTAACTTATTTTTTCAATTTATCCAAAGTCTTATGGAACCCACACTCACTAGATAGTCTATCTAGGTAAGAATAAGCATTGTGTTTCCCTACAGTTGGTATTTTATTGAATGTTTTACGGTAGAGGTATCTTTGGCCAATCTTGCTCTGGTAGCTGCAGACTGAGAGATCTACCCCTCTATTTGAGGCAGTTAGGCTGCACAGTGGATGGAGAACTAGGCCTGGAGTCAGGAAGTCCTGAGGTACAATCTAGCCTCAGGTGCTAACTAGTTATGTGACCCTGGGTGTCACATCCTCTGCCTCAATTTCTTCAACTGTAAAATGGGGATAATAACAGCATCTACCTCACAGACTTGTAAGAATCAATTGAAACAGTATTTATAAAAGCACTTTGCACAGTGCTTGACACATAGTGGGTGCCATATATATGCTTATTCGCTTCTCTTCTAACCTCTGTCATATTCTCATTTATTTATGGAGGTGGAGATGTTAAAGTAAAAGGAACACAGTGCCGGGAGAGAAGAAACACAGGACTAAGAGACTGAAGATGTAGTTCTGGATCTTCTGCCAACTGCCACTCACTAGTTATGTGATTTTGGGCAAGCCAGTTCATCTGTCTGGTTTTCAGGTTTCTCATCTGAAAATGAGGGGCTGGGATGGCATAATGATTAATCAATCAGTTACCAGTCAATGAATATGTATTTATTTAATTACCTACAATATGGCAATATGTTAGATGCTGTGATACAAAGACAAAAAATGAAATAGTTCCTTCTTTTAAGGATCTTGCCTTCTATCATGGGAGGCAATATGTACATGTATAAGTATAATCAGAAAAAACAAAAAGGAGTTGAGTACAGATTATTTATAAAGTTGGAGAGATCAGGAAAGGTTTCATGTAGAATATGGTACCTGAATTAAATCTTGAAGGGATTTTAAGGAATTTAAAGAATTTTTGAGGTGAGAATGAGGATTGAATGCCTTACAATCATGGAGGATGGCCTGTGCAACCATTTGGAGATAGGAGATAGAGTATGTGAGGAGCAAAGAGAAAGCCAGCTTGGCTTCATGGGAAGTGATATATAAAGAGGCTGGAAAGATAGACTAGGGCTAGTAGTGAAGGGCAGCTTTGATTTTATGATGGATTTTATGATTTCTCTAAGGAGGTTAGACTAGACAATATCAGAGTTCTCGTTGACATCTGTCATTCTGCAATATTCTAGAAAATGTAGAAAACAGTAATTTTCCAAAAAAAAAAAATCCACATGCTGAATGGCCAGATCATGTTAATCAGGAGAAAAGAGTAGAAAAAAGAGGTTGATAATATTTTAGAATATTGGAATGGGTTTAAAGACTGCCTTGGTTGTTCATTTTGCAAAATGAATATTGTCATAATTAACTGCCTTAGAGAGGGGCCACAAGTGTTTCCCTCAACTCTCACTCTGATGTTTGTCTGTCTATTGTCTGTCTTCAACTCATATTAGAAAAAAACTATTTGTCCATGTGAAAGAGAGTTAGGATAAAGTGTAATATGGGCAGCTAGGTGGTACAGTGGATGGAGTGCCAGGCCTGGAGTCAGGAAGACTCATTTTCTTGAGTTCAAATCTAGCTTCAGATATTTACTAGCTGTGTGACCCTGGGCAAGTCACTTAACCCTGTTTGCTTCAGTTTCCACATCTGCAAAATGAACTAGAGAAGGAAATGACAAACCACTTCAGTATTTTTGCCAAGGAAAACCCCAAATGGGGTCACAAGGAATCAGACACAACAGAAAATGATGGAAAAAGGTACAATATTCTGCTTATGGTGATACCATTTGTGGTCTTTCAAGTTGGTGGTATTAATGTAAACAAACTTACTGCAGCTGTCTCCTGGGGATACCC
This sequence comes from Vombatus ursinus, assembly GCF_900497805.2. NCBI lineage: Eukaryota > Metazoa > Chordata > Mammalia > Diprotodontia > Vombatidae > Vombatus > Vombatus ursinus. Next base: position 12,845,487 of record NW_020949351.1, read on the forward strand.
TAATCTGAAGCCTCTTACCTGTCTACTTTGATAAGTTAGTTCTGTTACATGCTTCAGAGCAGATGAAATTTTCCTCAGGCTATTTTTTAGGGTGGATAGTTACTCATTTCATCATCTTTTCAAGTTACCTTCTGTCTTCATTGTAAGATTTTGCTGGAAATTAACTGCGAAAATAGTGGTATTTATTTTATTCTTTTAAACACAGTCCACTCAACAATTCAATTAAATAAACATCAATTTAGTACCTGTAAGGAAATATTATAAGAGGTGAGATGACATCAAGAATAAAGGGCTAGTCTTAGAGGCTGAAAGACTTGGTTTTGAATCCTACTACTGACACATATTGTCTTTGTGACTATAGATAAATCACTTAATCTTTTGGTATCCTAGCTAACTGTCTATGACCAAGAAGTTGAAAGTTAATTTCTAATCTATACTGGTGGAAGATATTTCCACATCACTGAAATCACAGTAACACACACACCCCTACATACATACAAAGGCATGGACAATCCTTACTCTTAATGAGCTTACATTCTAATGGCAGAGACAACCACCTCCCCCCACAAAGAATTTAAACACAAAGTGGTTTGGAGGAAGGACATTAGCAGTTAGAAGGCTCAGGAAAGGCTTCATGTTGATAGAAAAAGCTGACAACACTGATCCAACCCACAAGAAGCTTATTTTTTAGTAGGACAAAAGACATACATAAACAAGGATGATAAAAAGACAATGTAATTAATACCAAGAAATCCAAAGTGCTATAAGAACTTTGAGGGAAGAGTTCATTTTGTCTGAAGAAGTGGGGAAAAAAAAGCTTCAGAAATGAAAAGGTCCATGAGGTAGATAGGCCTTCAAAGAAGAAAATTACAATAGGTGGAGATGTGTAACAAATCCATTCAAGACATGAGGGATACCTGTGCACAAGCAGAAATATGAGAGAAGCCAGAACAAGATGGAGGAATGTAAACAAATCTGGATAGAACAAAGAGCTCATGAAAGGGAAAATTGTGAAGTTAGGTGACCCAGTGGGTAGTGGGCTGAACCTGGAGTCAGAAATACTTGCGTTCAAGCCTCAACTCAGGCATTTACTAGCTGTGTGACCTGAGGCAAGTTAATTAACTTCTCAGGTTTGTCATCTGTAAGATGGGAAGAGTAATAACACAAACCTCCCAGGGTTGTTGTGAAGGTCAAATGAGATATTTGTATAGTGCTTTGCAAATCTGAAAGCTCCATGTTAATGCCAGATATTATTGTTATTGTTATTATTGTCACTGTTATTGAAGATAGGTTGTTGTTTTTGTTCAGTTATGTCTCACTTTTTGGTGACCTTATATGGGATTTTCCCTGGCAAAGATACTGGAGTGGTTTGCTATTTTCTTCTCCAGTTCATTTTACAGATGAGGAAACTGAAGCAAAAAGGGTTAAGTGACTTGCCCAGGGTTACACGGTGAGTAAGTATTTGAGTCTGGATTTAAATTCAAGTCTTCCTGACTCCAGTTCCAGTGCTCTATCCACCGTGCCACCTAGCTACCTAAAGATAGGTTGGAGTCAGAAAATAATGTCTTGAAAGGTAGGCTGAGGAGTTTTCATTTTATCCTGTAAACAGTACGTAGCCACTGAAAGACTTTGAGAAGTCGCAGTGTAATGATGTGATCAAACCTATAAATTAGGAAGATTACTAAACCAGCGGTAGGAAGGATAGATTATAGAAGGCAGATAATGGAGAGAGTGAAACCATGTTGGAGAGGATTATAACAATCTAGATTAATAATGCTGAGGGGCTATAGTTGATGGGAGGTAATATTTGAAACAGAATTTGCTGATATGGATTTATTTTGTGTAGTAAAATTTTATTATTTCAATTTATTTTTGGTTGACTCTTTAGGATTCTCAGATAGACCATCATATCATCTGTAGAAATCAATCCTTTTTTTTTCTTTTTTGTTAATTTTTTTTATTCATTTAATTTCTTTTTCTTGTCCCACTGCCATAGCTAGACTTTCTGGCACTGTTAAAAGTAGTTGTGATATTAAACATCTTTTCTTTAGTCCTGATCTTATTAGAAAGGCATCTAACTTTTCTCTATTAACTATATGATTTGCTCTTGGTTCTAGATGGATACTACTTACCATATTAAGGGAAAGTCCATTTATTTCCACGTTTTCTGATCTTTTTTAAAAAAAGAAATGGGCATTAGATTTAATTTTTTTTTGCATCTATTAATATAATCATGTGGCTTTTTAAATTTTTATAATTAATAATGTCTGTGTTTATAGTTTTTCTTTTGTTGACCAAACCCTTGATATAAATGCAACTAAAACATTGCATCATCCTTTTAAATATGTTGTTATAACCCATTTGACAATATTTTTTTGTGTGTGTGTATCAATGTTTATCAGAGAATTGACCCTAATTTGTTTTCTTTCTCTGCTATGTCTTTTGCTGGCTTAGATACTAAGACATATGTGCATCCTAAGAAAAGACTGGCAAGTTCCCTTCTTTCCCTTTTGTTGCAGTTTATGTAATGTTGGAATTGGTTCTTTGAGTGTTTGATAAAATTTATTTGTAAATCCATATTGTCCTGGAATTTTTTTTTCTTTTGAAGTTCATTTATGGCTTATTCAATTTATTTTTCTGATATTGAATTATTTAAATAATGTATCATTTTGTTAATCTGCATATTTTGTATTAATATATATAATATGTTTATGCTGTCAGTTTTGTTGGTGTGTAATGGGGCAAAATAATTTCTAATAGTTTCCTTTATTTCTTTTTCAATTGTTATAAATTATCCTATTTCAATTTTGATATAAATAACTTGGTTTTCCTTTCTCTTTTAAAATCAGATTAGCCGATAATCTATATTATGATTTATTAAAAAAAACTCCTATTTTCATTTACCTTTTTTTGTTTTTAGATTTTTAATTTCTTTTTGGATTTTTGGAATGTCTCTTTTTTGATTGTTGGGAATTATTTTATTTCTTTTGGTTCTTGTTTTTAAAGAAGTTTAATGACTAATTAATTGATTTGTTTATTCTCTCTTTTATTGATGAAAACATTCATGTATCAATATTTCTCCTTAGTAACTACTTTAGTGAATCCTATGTTTTGGTATGTTGTCTCATTTTCATTTTCTTAGATGAAATTTTCCAATAGTTCTTAAGGGTTAAATTCTTTAATCTGATTAATTTTTAATTCTTTCCTTAAAGACACTATTGAACATAATTTTTATTGGATTGTGATTAGTATATGATGTTTAGTATTTGTGTTTTTCTGTATTTTGAAAAGGCTTTCTGTATTTTGAAAAAAAACAATTTTTTTTAAAAGGGTGTGTTTGGGGAAATCAGAAGTTCTCATGGTCCAAATACACTGTCATCTAATGATGTTTTCTTATCTTGTACAACTCTTACTGATGTCTTAATTTATATCCTTCACAAAGTGTCCACCCAACTTCTTAAACTTGCTTGTCTGAATATCTTGCCATTGTATGGGTATCAATGGAGCAAGTGGGTACTACATCACATATATTATACTTTCACTTTGCGGTTGGCAGACCTTCTTTCCTAGTTATATGTGTCTCCAATGACATCATTTACACTTCTGTGTATTTCTGTTTCAGTAGTATTCTGTAGCCCATTCTCACCAGGTGACTCTTTATTGTTGTTGTTTTTTTCATGACCAGCAAGCAGTCCTTCAGGGACTGTGAAATTCCATGACTTGAAGGCTATCACAAAAATAATATATGGAAGAGCTTTATGCAATTTGATACAATTGACATAGTTTTGAGAATGCTGAAGAATTCTTAAGATAACTGAAAAGAGAATATAAAATCCTTATAAAACCATGCATCTTATTATATGTACCAAAAATGTCTGTAAAATAGACAAAAGAATATCTGTAACTATTGACTCATGTGACTACCTGTTGATTTCCACTGAAATTTTTTTAACATAATATGCACATGAAGATGGTATCATTCATAATGGTATGAGAAGGAATAGGTAGATTTTTGGGAAAAAAAGTCTTCAGTAAACCACATCTGTATGATCACATAACTTATTGAAAATATAGAGAATACAATATTTGTGTTCCGCTTATTATATTTTGACTTTTTTAAAAACACATTCTCTCAACAATGCTTTCATTGTATATTCTAATATCATATAGGAGTTTCTCAGAAGATGTAAAAATAGAGGTAACTTTGTTCAGTCACCCTCCCTCTGATTAATATCAAACAAGGCACAAAATACTAGTCAAATGTTCATTAAAAATTTTTTTTACACTTCATGGATGAATATAGAATGCAAATGTTAGAGTTTTGTAGTACATTTTATCTCCTAAAAATGCTCCGGTTTGCAATAAAATTGTGACGATTGCAATAAGCCACAGAATATTACAGTCTCCTAAAAAGATCCAAAATTACTCCAAAGAACTTGGCCTTAGTGTTCACAAAGGAAAAATTAAGTATATAAAAACACCTATTTTCAGACTGTGATAGATAGTTGGATGGACTGCCAAAAAAGCCAATAAATCAATATGTAAGTCTTGGACAGATAGCATAGATGGACAGTAGACTAATAGTGAGCTAGATTGCATTTAGGAGATAGATAAATAGAGATAAATAGAGAGTGCCTTTATTAAATCATAAAATGGTCTTGGCATAGTGCTAAATAAACATTATTTCAAGATAGGTCCATTATGTCTGAAACTCCTTATTGGACTATACTCACCTATCACTCACCACAGTTATATAAGTTATTCTTAAAGTGGTCCTGGAAAAGACATTGTTTCTTGCTAATGTACTCCAAAGTAACACTTTCACACAATAATAATAATAATAACTCATAATTTTTTATTTTCATAGGTTTTTATTTTTGTAAATTTTAAATATTTTATTTTTTTCCAATTGCATGTAAAGACAATTTTAAACATTCATTTTTTTTAAAAAAAATTGAGTTCCAAATTCTCTCTTTCCCTCTCTCACCTCTGAGATGGTAAGCAGTTTGATATAGGTTATACACATGCAATAGTGCAAAACGTATTTCCACATTAGTCATGTTGTGACAGAAGACACAGCCCCGAATGAAAAAAAATACCATGAAAAAAATAAAGTGAAAAATTAACATGCTTTAATCTACATTCAGATTCCATCAGTTCTATCTCTGGATCTCATCATGAGTCCTTTGGAATTGTCTTGGATCATTGTATTATTGGGAAGAACTAAGTAATTCACAATTGATCTTTATAAAATATTGCTTTTACTGTGTAGAATGCTCTCCTGGTCCTGCTAATTTCACTTTGAGTCTTTCCAAGTTTTTCTGAAATCAGCCTACTTGTCATTTCTTATAAGACAATAGGATTTCATGACAATCATATACTACAACTTATTCATCCTTTCCCCAATTGATGGGCATCCTCTCAATTTCCAATTTTTTGCTGCTACAAAAAGAGCAACTATAAATAATTGTGTACAAATAGGTCCTTTCCTCCCCCCTCCTTTTTTTTTTTTTCTGTCTCTTTGGGATACAGAACAAGAAGTGATATTGCTAGATTCAAAGGTATGCACAGCTTTATAGCCTTTTGGGCAAAGATCCAAATTCTTCTTCATAATGGTTGGATCAATTCATAACTCCATCAACAATGCATTAGTGTCCCAATTTTCCTACATACTTTCCAACGTTTATCACTTTCCTCTTCTTCCATATTAGCCAATCCGATAGGCATGATATGGTACCTTAAAATTGTTTTAATTTACATTTCTCTAATCAATAGTGATTTGGAAAATTTTTTGTATGACTACAGATAGCTTTGATTTCTTCATCTGAAAATTGCCTGTTCATATCCTTTGACCATTTATCAATTGGGGAATGACTTGTGTTCTTATTCATTTAACTCAGTTCTCTATATATTTGAGAAATGAGGCCTTTATCAGAGACACTTGTGAAAATAGTTTCCCAGCTTTCTGCTTTCCTTCTAGTCTTGGTTGCATTGGTTTTGGTTGTGCAAAACCTTTTTAATTTAAAATAATCAAATTATCCATTTTACATCTAGTAGTGCTCTTTCTCTCTCTTGTTTGGTCCTAAATTCTTTCCTTCTCCATAGATCTAACAAGTAAATTATTCTTTGCTCTCCTAATTTGCTTATAGTATTACCCTTTATGTCTAACTCTTGTAATCATTTTAACTTTATCTTGGTATACAATGTATGTTGTTGGTCTATACCTGGTTTCTGCTATACTGTTTTCCAGTTTCCCTAGCAGCTTTTGTTAAATAGTGATAACTCACATTTCTTTAACAATCCCCAATTTACAAAGTGTTTTCCTCTCAGCAACCCCATGATGATATGATATAGAAGGAAAAGAGTGTTTTTTTTTTTAGGTCATGGCCCCCAAAACAACAAAATTACATATTATGGTCAAGCAATTGGAAATATCACATAAACAATACTTAGGTAGTGCGGTGTAAAGAAGAGTAGGCTTGGAGTCATAAAGACCTGAGTTCAAGTATGGCCTCAGACACTTACTAGCTGTGGGTCCCTGGGAAAGTCACTTAATCTCTATTTGCCTCAGTCTCCTCATCTGTAAAATGGGTATAATAATAGCACCTTTTCCAAGGGTTGTAGTGAGCCTCAAATGAAATAATAATTGTAAAATGATTCACACATTGCCTGGCATATAGTTAAGTCTATATAAATATTAACTTTTATTACTAACTTGTGAATAGCTGTGTAGTTTGAGATATCTGATTCTTCCACAATAGTGAGAGCACATCTCTGGTCAGATTTGAGGATAGAAAGCATTTTAGATGCAAAAGAAGTACTCTGAGGCCAAATATAGAAACAAATTCAATAACATACAATGCCCGCATAAATTGTTACCTATTCAGATTAAGGTGGTAGATTGTCATGTAAGTTTCCATTAAGTTCATTTCCAAGTTCCATTCTGACGTTCTTCTGCATGGCTCACTTTAGTCATGCACTTCCTTGTGTTTCGTAGAGGTTCTACTTCTGACTATTCTTGTAATTCACCCAAATAGTGTATTAAAGAAGGTAATATTCGCTTCCTTGTCCAAGGAGAACAGTCATGCCACAAAGTTTAAATGACTAGTAAACAGTCATTTAGCATGCCATACATTGGTCTGGGTAGTGTAATTCAGGTCACTTTCTTCTGATCGTGAATATTAACCACTTAGCCCTGGAAGGTAGGTTGCTTAGTGAGCTCACAGAGCTATTCTAAAGGCATTGTATAATGCTTTCAGCTCTGAGTCCTTCTCTAGCTGGGTCAATGATTGTACTCTTAAGTGCTTAGCTTTAAAATTTTATGTAAATTGGAGATTACTTTTTATCATTAATTTAAAATATTGATTGGAAAGGCCCCGAGCTTCCAAAATCTGCCCATGAATCCTGCTCTTTATGGTTCCTCCCAGAAGGTAATGTAAAGTGGCAAAAATAAATAACTAAAATTTCACACTGTGCTATCCCCTTTAGTGTTGTCTCTCCAGATCTAAATATTGTGATCTATAGGAAGAGAGAGAGTTTACCTCTCCACTTTTGCATTTACTCATATTATTGAAGACATGCAACAGGAGCACTATAATGAGAACACGCGCCTTCAGTTACGCTGACTTTTCCAGTATACTGCTGTGCAGTATCAACTCATAGGGATTCAGGAAGTGAAAAACTTGGAGCAGAACCCAAGAGAACAAAGATAGGTAGCAAAGGGATATGAAATGAAATTAATTGGAATACACAAAGACAATTAAGCCACTCACAGAATTAATTCAATCTGTACCTGAACTAGAAATTCAATTCAACTTAATTAGTTGAACATTTATTAAATGATCATTCCACAAGTATTCATTAAGTACCTCATTTATTCCAGGCCCTGTATTTGGCAGAAGTAAAACAGTACCCATCCTCAAAAAAAATTGCATTCTGACTGGGGAAACCACATGTACACCTGTACAACTATATGAAATAAATACAAGGTAATTTAATTAAGGGGGAAGCATTAGCATTTGTAGAGATAAAGAATGACCTCAGAAAAGTACCAACTATAATATGTGCAGACATATTATGCTAAGTTTTGACAGAGATGTACAAATCAAGTAATGTGGCCCCATCTTCATGGAGATTCGCATTGATTCTAGAATCAGAGGTCCTGGGTTTAAATCTTCCCTCTGACTCTTTCTACTTGTGTATACTTGGGTAAGCTACTTAACTTCTCTGGGCCTCAGTTTTCTCATCTGTAAAATGAGGTGTTTTGACTAGACAGCCTCTGAAGTCTCATCTAACTCTAGATCTATGATTCTGAAATGAACAATAAAATAAAAATATCATGCCAAGGAACTAGCAATAGTTTTCACAATTCACAGTGACAACATGTGCTTTGGAAAAGAAATGGAGAGTGAGGGGTCTACAGGAAAAGAAAGGAGGATATGATCTCAGATCATGAAATTGAATTAATTAAATAATTCAATTAAATAATATTAAATGATATAAAAGTTAATAATATTAGAGATCACTGTTTAAGTTATAGTTAAAAAAATCAGAGTTGGAGCATAGTTTTAAAGTTTGCTTTTTAATTCAAACTTTTATTTGGACACCTGGCCTTTAGGGGTGTACATCCCATACATCCAAGGATGTTCTGTAATGCCACAGCTATACCTTTTGAGCAGGCAAAAGCCATTTATAATAAACCCTCTGCAAATAGCAAGGCTGGCATTTCCAAGCAGTGGGCTGTCACACAAATGTGACTGGGCTATACATTATGTGCCACCATGGAAAGTCCTTGGGCCTGTTAAACATGCACCTTCACTTCCCATGAACATTAATAAGACATGAATGAAAGTGCTTGCCCAGACATCCAAAGTGAGCAGCAGTCACGGTCTAGGACTGCTCTTACAGGCTAATGTATCAGAGTGACAACTGTTACTTTTTCCTTGAGGCAGATTTCTTAGTCATGTGATAGCTTGGCAACAAAGGGAGGAGTCCCTGCTCTACTAGTTTCTTGGAAAGCAATCTTCACTTTTTCCTTTTTTAAACTAAAAAAAATGAATCTGACAACATTATTTTTGATTTAATATGATTTCCAGCCTACAAAATAAGTGACAGTGCATTGTATTCTATAATAATGTGGAACAGTTGAAACAAGGATGCATTGAATAAAATAAGGGATTCATGAATATATGCATTTAAAAACAGTAATATTCAAAATGAACTAGGCTTGTCAGAAAAACAAACAAACGAACTAAACCCAGCCAAGGTTGATGATGTTCATTTCTGGGCCTCTAAACACTATCTTATTAACAATAAACTATCTGACTATGTATGACCTCATGATAGCAGTTTTGTTTTCCTACGACTGCTGACACTCTCTCTACGGAGGGCAGAAGCTGTTTCTCTCATCATTAAATGGTTGACAGATTGCTACTGCATGAATTGTTGTTGTTGTTGTTATTGTTGTTGTTGTTGTTGTTGTTGTTTGTCCATCTTTCTTGAAGAAGACCATGACACCAGGAAGGTGATGCTGTGACTTGCAAATGAACTGGATTTAAGTGAGGGAGGGCTGTGAAAAGTCAGCAGCTTCACTTTCCATTCTGGAGCAACTTGGTTGTAGTAGCAAGTGGTAACTTATTGAAGATAAGCTCATTGCTTGCCTGGGGATGGTGCAGGAGACCAGACATAAAATCATCTTTTTGTTCTCTCATAGATTCTAAGCAGATGATTGCTGAGGTTTCCTGAGAAAGTAACAGTTTACAAATCTGGGAACTAGAGGCAGCCCAATTGCCTCACCAAAAAAGAGAAAAAAAAAAAGAAAAAAACAATTCTGGGAACTTTTGCCGAGATCAAGGGGCACCAACTTCTATGGAGAATGTTTCTTTGCTTTTTTTGAAAGACATTGTCAGGGAGGTAGGTATGTTAAAAAGGAAAGAGAGAAGATATAGGAAATCTATGTCTTGTGGTTGAGTTTACACCATTCCAAATCAATCCATGGGGAAAGAAAAATTCTGTCAACCAAGTAATTGGAAGCATTCTGGTAACAGAATGATTTTTTTCTATTTTTAGAGTATTTAGGGCCATGTATTGGTATGGTGGGATACAGTGAAAAGAACACTGGTTCTAGAATCACTGGGTTCAAATCTTACTGCTGGTATTCACTACCTGTTTGACTTTGCAGAAGTCACAGCCTTCTTGAACTTTGGTTTCTTCTTATGGAAAAGGTGGGGAATGATCTCTGAAGTTCCTTCCAGCTTAATTCTATGACCTTAACATCTATTTTAGGACAGATTGAGAACCTTTTACTCCCATGATACGTTGACTATTATTTGTCAATGTTTTATTGATTTTTTTTTTAAGTGAGGCAATCAGGGTTAAGTGACTTGCTCAGGGTCACACAGCTAATGAGTGTCAAGTGTCTGAGGTCAGATTTGAACTCAGGTCCTCCTGACTCCAAAGTTGGAGCTCTATCCACTGTGCCACCTAGCTGCCCCTGTTTTATTGATTTTTATGACATTCATTTGGAGATATATTAGGACCTAGATGTATTGGACCTACATGAAGCTATGCTTTCTGCTTTTTCTCCTTCATTTCTTCTAAAATGAGCTTTTTGGCTTTGTATGAGGATGTTTGAGATGGGATCCTCCTCTTTTGGGTTTTCACTTCAATGGAAGAGGAGTTCAACACCAATCTTATGACTGAGCTCCAGTTTGTGATTTACAGAATTACAAAATCAGAGAATTTCAGTTTTGGAAGGGATCACAAAGGTCTTCCAGTCCAAACTGTATTGAACAGGAATTTCCAATGACTTGAGAGACACACTTGGATGGCCCACTAAGAACTCAACTCAATTTGTTTAAGTAAGATTTATCAAACCTCACTTTCCAACTTCATTCACCATATCAACCAACTTTAATTTTATGCTTGTCTTTGAATGTTTGACTCTTATATGTGCTTCACATCTAATGAAGTATCAAGTTCTATTGATTTTTCCTTCTAAATGGATCTTGCATTTGCTTTTTTATTCTATGCTCCTCACTTCATTAAAATTCTGACACATCAACTCAGACTTGAATTCAGATCTGGATCTAAGGGTAGGCTACAATAAAGAGTACAATACATGGGCAGGGGGCAACTAGGGACATATTGAAATATTTACTTTTTTAAATATACCTTATTTTAATGTCATAAAAGTCTATTTTCTGGACCTTGTAAACTAATTGTTTTATGATTATTTAAGCTGCATGAGTGGCAATCAAGGCTGAAAGTCTTCAGTGGACTATAACACAAGGTGTAGTGGGGGCAGATTTTATTTTGAAATAAATTTCAAAATTTTCCAAGGCTTGTCCCAAATCTTCATGGATTATCACAATAATTCACTAATAAGTCTCCTTGATTCAGTGCTCTTTTATTATCCATGCTCATATTTCTGTCTGATTAATCTTGAAAAGGAAAAATCTCTAATATCTATCTATCTATCTATCTATCTATCTATCTATCTATCTATCTATCTATCTTTTATTCTATCTAATCACTTTTATCAGCTTATTGAGAAGCAGCTTGGTATAGTATATGGGGTATCTAGATGACACAGTGGGACAAAGCCCTGGTCCTGGAGTCAAGAAGACCAGAATTAAAATCTGTCCTCAGACACTTATTAGCTGTGTGACCTTGGGCAAATTACTTAAACTCTATTTGCCTCAGTTTACTCATCTATAAAACAGGGATAATAATAGCATCCAACTCTCAAGGTAGTTGTGAGGATCAAATGAAATAATTGTAAGGTATTTAGCATAGTGTCTGGCTATAGGAAGTGTCATGTAAATGTTAGGGATGATCATTATTGTCATTGACATAATCATCAACATTATTATTATGATACAGAGTTATCTAGGAAGACCTGGGTTCAAATTCTGCCTCTGTTACTATTAGTTCAGAGAATGTGCCATCTTCATTGGTAGCTAAAGTTTCCTAACCCATACTACTTCCCCAGACAAGGAATGTCAGGGAAATAGTAGTTAAGGAAAATTCATGAATCACAAGGTGGTTATTTGTAGGACAGTTATATGAGAAAAACAGAAATACCAGTTTTGAGAGTGGCTAAAAAAAAGAAAGGGTCATTCATGAGAGTGGCATGTAAGGATTGAGCATTTTCCTATTTTCTCCACTTCTTTGCTTCCCTGGCATATACCACTTGACTAAATTTCTTGTCATCATCTCCCTTTCACAGACTGCTTACGAATATTTCATTGTCTACTTAGATTGTAGATGAGAGTGGTGACTTCTGAAATTCCCACTTCATTACATTTGTAAATCATATCAAATCCTCACATATGCCTTCACCTACATGTCATTTGATTTTTGTGTGTGTGTGTGTGTGTGTATGTGTGTTTGGCTTGTACTGCTTATGACATTGGTTGTAGTAGCAAGTGGTAACTTATTGAAGATAAGCTCATTGCTTGCCTGGGGATGGTGCAGGAGACCAGACATAAAATCATCTTTTTGTTCTCTCATAGATTCTAAGCAGATGATTGCTGAGGTTTCCTGAGAAAGTAACAGTTTACAAATCTGGGAACTAGAGGCAGCCCAATTGCCTCACCAAAAAAGAGAAAAAAAAAAGAAAAAAACAATTCTGGGAACTTTTGCCGAGATCAAGGGGCACCAACTTCTTTGTATTTAGCACAAGAGATGGTGTGACATCTTGAACTACCACTTCCTATCAGAACCCGAGGAAGACAGCCCAGGACCCTGAACTGTAAATTCCAGATCACCAGTCCAGTTTCCATCCTGGACTTATGAAGGCGTTTTAAAGGAGAACAATCTCTGTGTAGAAGGCATTTCTCTATTACAGTATGAGCTCCTTGAAAGCAGGAATTGTTTTACTTTTCTATTAGTATTCTTAGCATTTAGCACAGTGCTTTGCACCCAGTAATCCCTGAATAAATGCTTTTTCTTTCACTGATCTATTCATACTGGAAAAGTTAGTACAATTTAATAAGTTTTTACATCTTATCCTCAGGTACCCTCTTTCCCCTCAAATGGAAATATCTACTAGGTTTGCTTTTTTAAGTTTCCTCTGATGGCTAGGAGAACACTTTGAATATGAATCTCAAACAGCATCCTCACCTTTCAAAAACACGTCTAGCAGCTTAGGAAATTAAGGCTGCAGGATTCCCCTGGACAAAAGTAGCACCCTACCCTCCTGCTGCTGTGACAGCTATGGCAGCCTATCAAAGCAGTTATCTCTCAGGTTACTATGGTGAGACTGAGTCTTTATTGTTTAAAGGACATTAATGGAATGCTTCTGCATTTCAAGATTCTAACTTATTTGATGTACCCCACCCCGTGCCTTTTAAGATAATGTGACTGTATTAAACTCGTGCATAAGCTTTGTGTAAGGAATGATGGAGCTGGTCTTTGAGGAGAGCAGGTATTTCTCCAATCACTTATCTAAAATCTGTATGTACAGTAAATGTGCCATGCATCATTATCTTATCTCTAGTACATGCTTTCAAGTACTTCTAATAATTTCCAATATTTCTTTGTAAAATATGGATCCTGTGGCCTGACTTGCAAGTATAAAACCAAAGAATTAATGCTACTAGACCACAGAAGCCTTGTTTGTGATGAATAGGGCACTTAGAGTTGACGTACCTTACACTTTCATTTCAAAGCAATGCCTTTGTCCCATAAAACACATGTACTATGCAAAACCAGTTTTTATATCCTGATTTTTCAATGTTATTCTAGGTGGCTATAAACACTAAACAATTTTGGTTTTGCTTCTCCTCTTTCAGTTTCTAGTAATTATTTCACTTGCCATCACCAAAGTGTCCCAGGATAGCTTTTGTGCACTGGATCCTTCTATAACATCATGCCTTTGTGTGTTAACATGAAAAAAAAAGATGCCTACCTTATTCACTAATTATTTCTTCCTCTTTTTTTATGGCATTTGTGAAGTGGAAGAAATGAAAGGGAATGATAACAAAGGTAACATCGAAATGAGCTGAAAGTCTATTGTTCTACAATTGCACCATTACTGGGGACATTGGATTCTATTCTTCCCCCTACCCTCCAGGAACTTATTAGTATGTTGGTTGAAGCAAGAAGGCAAGGGTAGCATGGATCCTCAAGCATTTCTTTTAACCTCTTTATTCCAAAGAGCTAGGGGTCTTTGGCACTTAACAACACTCCTCCTCAATGGAGCAATCATTCTGCAGTGCAGAACTCCCAAGTGTTAAAGATCTGGTTAACTAGCTGTAATGAGAACTGTACGTGAAGGCTCAGCATTTTAGGGAGATTGTATGCTAGTGGTTCAGAGAACTTTAACTGCAAAATTTTATCTTTAGCTATGAACACAGGGAATTATATAATTATCCTGTGACCAAGTCTAACAAAAGTTATAAACACCCTCAGCTTTCATTCTGAGGTTAATTAAAAAAATAAGCAAACAAACAAAAAAAAAACCAAACAAAAAACAAAAAACAAAACACCTGAGTTCAGAGAATCATGTGGAAAAGAGAAATTGAAGAGAAGCCAAAGAAACATTATTGAAAAAGAAGGTCATAAGAAGACTGAACCAGACAAAAACAAAACAGGCAAAGAGCAGAGAGAGAAAGAGGAGCTGAATCATAAAACAGAGAATCAAGATAGCACTACCTGGCTAACACCACACCAAGAAGAAGAAAAAAAAAAGTTGTTGGCCGATAGAATGAATGAAAGAGACCTGGAACCTGGAGAAGACAAAGGAGTGAACCCATACACAGTAAAAACAAGTACACAGAGATCAGAAGGGCTTCTAGTTCCTGCAGTTTCTGCTGGAAGGACATACATATAAGGGAGAAAAGAGTCCACTAAAAGCCAGAATTTCAACTGAAGTTGAAACACTTGAGTTTGTAAAAAGAATGACTTAAAAATATTCTTAGTCAAATTTGAGAAGCCCAAGTCTCAAAGGTAAGAGTTGTTTTCACATTTTTAAATTAAAAACCAACTTCTTGACCCTTGCAACTTAGAAAAAGTGCTAAGAATGAAAGAAAACACTTTCTTAAAGAATAGAAACTGGAGAAAGATGGCTAATCTTGGCAATCAGTGGAAAGGAAACCACTCTTTGGAAAATGGTGTTTTGGATCATGAGAAGTAGACTTCCAGAAGAAGAAATAGTAGACATGCTGAATTTGAATAAAATTTATACAAAATGTCTTAAAGAGTTTGCTACATTTATCTGGGCACTAGTGAGTGAATGTTAATTAGCAAATGAACAATTCTTATATACATAAATAAAACATTATATAATGTATGGTATACAAAGGTAATTCAGTTCAACTAACATTTATTAAGCAAAATATTTAATCTGTCAGAGCTGAGAAGTAGTGTGGTATATTTGACTGAGTACCTAGCTTAGAATCAGGATGAACTAAGTTTAAATTCTTTCTTTGATATTTGCTGCATGACCTTGGTCAAATACTTTAATCTTAGATGTGCCTTAGGTAACTTCCTGTAATTCATCTATTAAATCATAGATGCTTTCTGTCATGGTGAAGAGACTCAACATATGTGGAATTCCTCATACAGCTGAAATCACAATCCTTTTTAAATTTTTGCTTATGTACAATGCACTGTTGGGTGCCAGAGATACAAAGACAAAAATAAACCATTCTCTTCCCTAAAGAAGTTCATATTCTAATCAGGGAATAAAGCACATACACAGATGAATAAATGCAAGGCAATTTGAAGAGGAAAACATTAACACCTGGAAGGATGTGGAAAATTTCTTGGAGGAGCTGCCACCTGAGCTGAGGAAAATTGCATCTCAGGCATACAGGATGGCTTATGCAAAAGCATAGAGGCAGGATATGTAGGTGAAGAAATTCCATCAATTAATGCATGTTTTGTGCTTTTTTTTTTTCAATTTTTAGTCTTAGAGAGTTGAGTTGCCTAAAGAACGGAGAGACTGTCACTTGCCTGGGGTCACATAGCCAGTATATCTTGAAGGATTTGGATCCAGGTCATGACTTTGAGGACAAACCTTTTTCCATTACATAATACCATCATGTCATTTCATAAAGCGCAGAAGATCCAGGATAGAGAGGGCTGATACAATAGAATTTTCCAGATATAAACAGGTAGTTCCCAGAAGATCATGGGAATGTCAAACCACAGAGACCAGACCAGAACTGGAGGCTAAATGGTCACTGATGAACATAGTGGTACTATTGCCTGAGTGATACAAGAACAATCCCTCCTTCCTACTAGAGCCTTAAAGGCTAATATGAAGAATTATACCAATTTTTGCCACATTGGTATCATGAAAATAAATAAGAGCAGGCATGAGAATCCTATGACTGATGCTTGTGTGACATTTGAGGGTGATAAGGGAGAAGTGATGTTTTTAAGCATTATGGGAATGGAAAGAGAGAGAGAGATAACTTAATTAGTATCATGTTCTACATCCAGGAGACAAAGGGAATTCAGACTATTTATTTAGCATGCTTATTATCCATAGATTTGCTGAAGCATGGTAAGTTCAACAAAGTACTAGTATATCCACTAGATGGTACTGTATAATAATTTAACTATTCCAAGGTTTGGAGGTTTAGGTAGAAAGTGAAAGTGAAAAGAATTCCATCTTCTGACTTTCCTTCTTAGAAATATGGGCAGTACAGATTCTTTCTAGACCGTGCTTTTCTTTTCCCATTGGATAGCCCATTCTTTTTGTCCATATCTGTATTCCACCCTTCAGTCCAAGGGCCAGAAACTTCACTGAGACATTTGGCACTCTATGCCATTTTAATCTTTTTTTTTTTTTTTTTTTTTTTTTTAAGGATAGGCAATGGGGTTAAGTGACTTGCCCAGGGTCACACAGCTAGTAAGTGTTATGTGTCTGAGGCCAGTTTTAAACTCAGGTCCTCCTGAATCCAGGACCAGTGCTCTATCCACTGTGCCACCTAGCTGCCGCTATCCCATTTGAATCTTAATTTTCACTTATTAGTCTATGGGCAAATGGTACCAAGTCACATGATTTATCTAGTTCTATTAGGAACTTATGAATGACTAATAAAAAAGACCAAAATATAAAATCTGATAATAACTCAGATTTTCCCTAAGGCAGAATGAAACCCTAACTATTTTAAACTGAGGTCTAAACCTCTGTCCTTTTTAGTTCTGTGTTTCCAAGGTATCTACTGCTTGATTTCATTTCAATTTCTTTGTATATAATTAATTAACAGACATGAATCAGAGAAGTTATGACTGGTTGTAGTTTTACAGGAAACACAAAACTGAACCTTCCCTATCTCAATTTTTCTAATCATACACTTGCTTAGTGAGTTTGAATAGATTTAGCTGTATTGACTCTGTAGTTTTAGTCTATTAAAATCAGCTGCTAGATTATTGTTCTCTCTACAACCATCAGTGCTAGCCTACTACAGTTCTACTGATGCCATTTTCCCTTAGAATCTGCTGTAGTGAGCCTCTCCTTCTTTAGCCCTCATACTTCTTCCTCTCCAGATGAGATCTTTTTTTTTTGTTGTTGTTGGTTAGGCAATGCAGTTAAGTGATTTGTCCAGGGTCACACAGCTAGTAAGTGTTATGTGTCTGAGGCTGAATTTGAACTCAGGTCCTCCTGACTCCAGGGCCGATGCCCTATCCACTGCACCCCCTAGCTGCCCCTTCCAGATGAGATCTTATGTCACCTTTGTGGCCTACAATACCTAGAAGGCCATTCAGTCACATTCTGGAAACTTAGATATCAATAGGCCTCAAATCCTGGCCACACTAAAATTGATTCAGGTTTCCCATACATTACATTGCCCCAGAAAGTGACAGCAGAGAAAGGTCAGGGAGTAACCCCCAACAAGTGAGCAAACTCTTGTTACCTATACAGGAAGAGATGTGCTACAGTTTTCAATATCTTATTGAGATGTTATGAGGGGCAGGTTTATGTAGAATGAACATGGCTAATTGAGAATTAAACAATCTTCCTGAAGCATAAATTGAATTTGTTAATAAGACTTATGAAACCAATTAATACATTTTTTGAGTAGTCATTTTTGCTGAATCATGAAGGAAATGAATAATATACATTGTAATAGCAATAACAGCTCACATTTCTATAGCATTAATGATCAATAAAGTAAAATTCCCTACCTGCTTCCTACACCTGATCTTTGCCCTCATCAAAGCCTCTGTTCTCTCTGTACCTTAGTCCATTCTCAGATGTTATTCCTGTTCTAACTTTAATTTCTTCCCTCTTCAACCTCAACCAAATAACCATTTCAACTCCACGCTGTCCTCTGCTCTTGAATCTCTTGCCTCCTTGTCCTATGACTGCTCTTGCCAAATCTCAGTCCTGAATCACTACTGCCATATACCTTCTGTGTTTCAACTCAGGAGACTCTGAACAAAGCTAGAAGAAGAAATACTAGAATCATGACAACTTGCCATATTGCAAAATCATGTTATCTAACTTCACTTGGGCCCTTCTTGCAACAAGACAGTCTTTTTTTCTTCTCCAAGTAATTTCTTATCTCACCCCTTCACGGAACTATCACATGCCTTATTATCCTAAGTTCCCCATACATCTTCTTCTCCAACTCCTTCAGTTGAAGTCCTTGCTCCTTACTTTAATGGAAAAAATTGAGAGTATTTAATATGAACTCCTCTCATTCTCTTCATCACAAAACTGCTTGCTTTCTCTCTCTTCCTTTCCTTGAGTTTCTGACAGAGATATCTTCTGTTCTTTACCAAGGTTAACCTCTTTCTCTACAAGTGCACTTGATCCTATGTCTTCTTGCTTTTAAAGCAGAATGTATCCTGAAACAATTCTCCTCTCTTTCAAATTTTCAACCTCCCCTTAAGAACTTGTATTTTTTCCCTATCGTTTTCAGGCATACCTAACTTTCCCTGTCCTTAAAAATACAAAACAAAATCAAACTTCATTATACCTTACAATTCCCTAAAGTTATCATTCTATATCTCTACTCTATTATCTAAACTTCTCAAAAAAGAATTTTATACTTGTTCCTTCCACTTTCCCTCTCATTACTGCTTAATTTTTTTGCAGTATGGCTTCCAACCTCATCATTCAGTTGAAATTGTTCTTTCCAAAATTACCAATGATCTCTTAATTGCCAAATCTAATAGTCTTTTCTCAGTTCTAGTCCTTCTCAATCTATTTGATGCACTTGACACAGTTGATCACCTTCTCCTTCTGGATATTCTCCCCTTTCTGGGTTTTTGTTATGTTTACTGTTTCATGGTTAGACTGATCCCTATCTGAATGTTCCTTCTCATTGTTATTTACTGGGTTATCATCCACATTATGCTTACCAACTGGGTCTTCTTATCTTTTCCCTTTAAACTCTCTCTTTTGGTAACCTCATCACCTCCCATGGATTTAACTATCATCTCAATGCAGGCAATTCCTAGATCTATTATATATCCAGCCCTAGTGTCTCTGGTGAGCTTCAGTCCTTCATTACTAATTAGACATTTCAAACTGGATGCCTCCAGGGACATCTTAAACTCAATATGTTTAAAACTGAGGTTATCTTTTCTCCTCAAACCCTCTCCTCTTCCAAACATCTCTATTTCTTTTGAAGGCACCATTATCTTTTTAGAGTTTCAGGTTTGCAGTCTTGACATTATGCTGGACCCCTCACTCTCTCTCTCTCTCAACCCATACATCCAATCAGTCACCCAATCTTGCCATGTCTATCTCCATGACATCTCTCATTTATGGTTCCTTTCCACTCACTCATCTACTATCTTAGTTCAGGTCTGCAGCCCCCTTTGCCTAGATTTATTGTGACAGTCTCCTAATTTGTCTCCTTTCTTCAAATTTCTCACCATTCAAATTCATCTTACATTGTTGTTAAAGGATCTGAACATGTGACATACTTAATGAACTCCAGTGGTCTCCTATTGCCTGCAGGATAAAATATAAAAACACTCTACTGTTTAGTTTTTAAATACCAACACAATAGCCCTAACTTATCTTTCCAGCCTCATTGGACATTACTTGATCTCTGTTTCTCTGTCTGTGTCTCTCTTCTCTCTATCTCTGTCTGTCTCTCTGTTTCTCTGTTTCTCTCTCTCTCTCTCTCTCTGTCTCACACACACACACACACACATTGATCTATCTTCCATCTTAATGCCTTTGCACTGGTCTTTCCTATTGCCTAGAATGCACTTCTTCCTTCCCTCTGCTTCCCAAACGAGCTTGAATTTACTATCTTGTAAATATATTAATATTTGTTAATTATATATTTATATTATACACATATTTGTACATATAAGTATATATTGATTTGTTGATTTTTGAGAATTGGTCTCCCAAATCTCACTTGGGCTAAAGGTGCTATAGCCACTTGTGGGCCTAATCCCAATGCTGATTGGTATGGAAGTATTGACATATTCTCTTTTTTTTTTTTTTTATTTGGGTCAGTTCTCCCCTTCTAAAGCATCTTTCTGGCCCTCTGCTCCTGTGGCTTAACTATATTAGTAAGGGACTTAACATGGACACTAGATCAGTTTTCCCTTTAATAAAGCTCAGACCTCCTGGACTCAAGAGATATACCAGTCTCAGCTTCCCCCTGTAGGAGTGATTATAATCATGCATGATGATGACTGGCTATATAGATTTTTTGTATGTACTTTTTGTTTCCCCATTAGAAGCTCATTTCTAGAAAGGATAGTTTCATTCTTTGTAATTGTATCCCTAGTGCCTTGCAAAGTGTCTGGCACACAGTAGGTGCTTAATGCCAACTTGTTGATTGACTGATCGAATAACAAGCCTATGAGCATATCACTAGTGATATATAATAAGAGAAGACCTTCATTTATAGTAAAAGAGGATCTTCCTACTCGTAAGGTTCTGTGAAAATCTAAGCTATTATTTGGGATTATATGTAAAATTTTAGATATGTAATATTGCAAGAGGACTAGAATAGTATAAAATATTTATGGGGAAAAAGGCAGGGATGAAACAACTGAGCTAAGGATATAGAAGCCCATGTATTAGTTGAATTATGTTGAAATCCTCATATCTAGGGATTAATAGCTTTTTAGTCATGTTATATTGAAATTAGCTAATTTCAATGAACTTTTATTGAGGACCTACCTACTATTTGCTATACATATAAACAGGAAACAATTCCCATTCTAAAGGAGCTTGTAATTTAAAAGGGGAGATAAGACTTTTACTCACATAATGATGACAGTGCTCTAGAGTGTAAGGAAAAAAAGGCTGAATGAATTTCGGTAAGATTAAAGGAGATGTAATTTTCAGCTAGAAAGGATTCATTGAAGAGATAGCATTTGGGTTGGACCTTGTAGGAAGGAAGAAAGAAGATTCTCAAATGGGACGGGAGTTGGGGTGGAAGGAATAAGGAACAACATTGAGTAAATGTAGAAAAATAATAAGGGATCAGACAGCAGTTTATTAAGAGACTTACTTTCTTAAATCCTATCTGATACTTACTATCCCCAATTTTTATTATCTTTACCAATTTCCAAGGTGTGAGGTAAAACCTCCTATTTGTTAAATTTCAATTTGGATAATCATAATAATTCTCATTTGTATTATACTTTGTCAAATATAAAGTACCTTTCTCACAGAAACCCATATAAAAAGTAGTGTCTTATTATCTGTATATTAGTGATGAGGATGATGCCTAGAGAAATTAAGCTTCTTTATATAAAATCAGGGTCATACAGATAGTAAATGGCAGATCCAGAAATCTATAGAGGCAGTATTATGCAGTGAAAAGCAGACTAGATTTGGAGAGGAACTGGTTTCAAATTTCAGCTGTGACCTTGGATAAGTGATTTGCCTCTCTGAGTCTCTCTTTCTTTTTTTTTTGGGGGGGGTGAGGCAATTGGGGTTAAGTGACTTGCCCAGAGTCACACGGCTAGTGAGTGTTAGGTGTCTGAGGCAGGATTTGAACTCGGGTCCTCCTGACTCCAGGGCCAGTGCTTTATCCACTGCGTCACCTACCTTCCCCACCCCTCCCCGCCTGTGCTGAGTCTCTGTTTCTTCATCTGCACAATGAGAGGATTGGAATGAGTGAATTTTAAGGTACCCTCAAAGCTCTGAACCTATTATACTGTAATCCTAATGTCATACCATCTTCTAAGGAAAGGATGCACATGTCAGAAACTTTGTTAAAATCTGAGGTACTATATGCTGCATCTAATAAGTGTCACAGATTATAACTGTCTAAGAGGAAGAGATTCCTGGAATGGGGAGGTTGAAAAGGCTTTATGGAAGAAATGGGACTTGAGCTTGGTCTTAAAGGGTAGATAAGACAGATAAGTTGAGAGGAGTAGGAGGTTCATTTAGTAGGAGAATGGTATGAAGTGTAAGCACACTTCCAGTGCCTGTTGTTCCCATTACCTTTAATTTGTCACTGATAAAATTAATGTGTCATATTATGGTTTTTAGAAATTCTGAAGGATAGAGGTCAACAATGATATTACTTAGACAACTTACATTGTTGTCCTCTAAAATGATTCAAAGTCTTTTATAATCTAGTGCCAACCCATATTTCCAGGCTTATATCAAAATACTTTGTTTATATATTCCACGACCTAGCTATGTGTGGTTGTGGAAAGAGCATTAGAATTAGAGTCAGAGAATCTGGGTTCAAATCCAACTTCTAAAATCATATGACCATGGGCAAATCACTTTATTACCCTAGACTACAGTTTCCTCATTTTTAATTGAGGAAGTTAGATTAGATGACATCTGAGGTCCCTTCCCGCTCTAAATCTATGATCCTGAGAACTTATGACTTGGGTTTGACACATAAGCATGTCACTTACTACCTGTATGATTTTGGATCTTAACCTTTCTGGGCCCCGGTTCTCTTATTTTTTATAATAAAGATGGTTAGATTTGATAGTTTCAAAGGCTTTTAGACTACATGGAAGCCTCACTCCAATATGTCATGAATATTTTCCTTAAGGAAAAAAAATTAAGGTACTAGATACGGTGAGCATTGAATAATATGCAGAAACAAATTAATTCTACTTTAATGACAAGAAATGATTTAATATTGATGTAGGAATCATTCCTGAATAAGTAGTGTGTATATACTCAGTATAGTCAAAAAGTATAAATTATATTATAAAAATAGTATAAAGTAGTATTAAGACCACCAAAATTAGTATAAAACTTGAAGAAAAATGAAAATGAGAAAAATACATAGTAAGCAATTAAAACAACTTTAATTTGATGTATTTAATCCAGTTATTAATGAAAAAAATGGGATCGTGATGGAGAAGACCCATTAACAGCAATTATAAGTTTTATATGGAAAATTTCATTTGGCTAATACAAATAATCTGACTTAATTAGGGTATCAAAAGAGCCTAGAAATTTCCTCAGGCTTAAAACATGCATTCTCCTTGCCAAGCAGTATAACATGGCAACCAAAGTAATACCAGCTTAGAATGTAAAAATTATTCTATACATCTCTTTATCAGTTCTTTTTCTGGATGCAGATAGTGTCTCTCTTTATTTGTCCATTATTTTTAATTTGTGTATTAATAATAGTCAAAATGACTTAGTAGTAGTTTTTAAAACAATATTGCTGTTACTGTCTACAACATTGTCTTGGTTCTGCTCACTTCACTCTTCATTATTTCCTGTAAGTCTTTCCATGCTTTTCTAAGATCAGTGACTTCAACATTTTTTATAGCACAGTAGTATTCCATCACAGCCATGCAACACAACTTGTTCAGCTATTCCCCAATTGATGTGAATCTTTGCAATTTCCAGTTCTTTGCCACCACAAAGAGAGTTGCTATAAACATCCTATTTACATTCAAAGATATAATTACTATTTGTGAATTTCCCTTCATCATATTTTTATTTACTGTTTTTTTCCTCAGCCTCTCTTTTTACCTTATTCCTCTTATCTTCTCTCCCTACCATCCCAAACCCCACTTCACCCACCACTCCGAGAGTCCCCACTTCAACCACCTCTCCGAGAGTTCACTCATCACTTACCCCTACCTACCAATCTCAATCCACACACCCTTCCAAATTTCCCCCACCCTCCTAAATCCCAATCCACACACACCTCTAAAAGTCCCTCTCCTACCCCAGTTTTCTCACCTCTCTACCTGTTCAGAAGACTTTTACAGCTTTTCAGATGTACACACAGTCTCCTCTTTAACAACGATGAGAATAAGGTTACATTACCAGCTCTCCACCGCCACGTGTTTCCTCTATATTAGTTCTTCCTTTCATGCCTAATTTTTATAATATAATTGTTCCCTTTTACCTTTTCCTACCTAATTTTGCTTTTTAGACTCACCCCATCACATACAACTCAGTCTCAACCTTTCTTTCAAACTACCTTAGTAATGACAACAGTTTTTAAGAATATTGGTAACATTTTCATATATATATATACATATACATACACATATATGTATGTATGTGTATATGTATCTATAAACATATGCATACATACACATATATATACATACATATATGTATATATATAGTTTGACCTCAATGAGTGCCTTATAATTAGTCTTTAATGTTTTCCTTATATTTTTCTGGATCTTTTATATTGAATTTTCCAATGTGTTCTGGCCTTTTTGTTACAAATACCTGAAAGTCATTCAATTCATCAAATAACCATTTTTTTTGTTTAAGATTATTTTCAGCTTTGCTGGGTAAGTCCTTCTTTGACACAATCCCAGCTCTTTTGCTCTTTGAAATACAAGGTTCCAATACCTATTGTATTTTAGAGTGGAAGCTGCTAGGTCTTGTGAAATCCTGACTGTATTCCTGTAGTATTTAAATTGTTTTTTTTCTTGTTGTTTTGCAATATTTTCTCCTTAACCTGGGAGTTTTGAAACTTGGCTATGACATTCCTGTAAGTTTTCTTACTGAGATATATTTCAGGTGGTGAATAGCAGATTTTTTCGATTTCTACTTTACCTTCTTATTCTAGAACTTCAGGGCAATTTTCCTTAATTTCTTATAATATTATATCCACACTCTTTTTAAAAATCATAACTTTCAGGTCATCCAATACTTATTATATTGTCTCTCCTTGATCTGTTCTCCAGATCAGTTGTTTTTCTAATGAGATGTTTTGGATTCTTTTCTAATTTTTCTACTTTTATTATTTCTTTGTGTCTTATAAAGTCATTTCAATTCTTTTTGTCCAATTCTAATTTTCAAGGAGTTATTTTCTTCCTTAGGATTTTGGATCTCTTTTTCCAATTGGTTAACTTTTTTTTCATAATTTTTTTTGTGTTGCTTTTATTTTTTTTCCTAGTTTTTCCTCACTCTCTCTTATTTGATTTTTGAATGAAAGGAAAAGTTTTAAGATGAAAGCAAGTTTGTTATCAAAGGAGATAGCATTCCACAAAACACAGCGAAAAGGGTCAAAAGATTTGGAGTGGGACATTGGGGAATCCAAGTTCAGGGGATGAGAAAAAAGGAGCAGGCATTTGGAACTGGGGAACAGAGTTTATATAATTGCATCCTATGGTTCAGAACTACTGGAATAGGAAGAATCTGAAGAAAAGTATGCATATGCAAATCTTTGAGGAATGATTTCAGGCAGATTATTATCATCTGCAGCAGAACATGCAGCGGTTACGGAGGTGAGGAAGGCCAGAAAGTGAGCCAGTATGGAGAGTAAAGATTATGACTTGGCTTTCTCATGAAATGGAAGTTCCAGACAGGGACTCTCCAATTTTTGTTCCGGCGTCAGAGTGAAACTGTCCCAGGGCATTAGGCATTGGTATGTAGGTGTAAAGAGGTGAGGGTGGGGGAGACTACCCCCATCAGGGCAAATCAACCAGTATGGAGTTAGAGCAGGTTAGAGAATATGTCTAAATTGCTAAAGATATGGTAAATTCAAGCAAGGATACTCCTCCAAAGATCAAGACAACTGGAAGAGAGTTGGAGCAGGCTGAAAAGTATATTGTTAGAATTGATAATACCACTGATTTGGGCAAAGACTCTCCTCCCAAGGGGAAGGAAACTGGAGTTGGAGGAGGTCAGAAAGTGAGTAGACTATAGTAGTCCACATCTTTACTATCACAAAACTGATTGAAAGATTTAGAGAATACAAGTTCCTACAGAGCTCTATTTATTCTAAAATGGCATTAGGTTTGATAGAGCAAAGTGCTACCTTAAAGCTCTCTTCCAACATAAAAGATTTCCAAAAAGATAATAAGAGAGCAAAATAGATAACCTTGGTTATTGTAATGGTATTACTTGTTTAAGAAAAAAACAACATGCTTTGTGTAGTACATACAACATATACACCTCTCAAGAATTTGGTCAATCATCAAAAATATTTATCCTCATACAAAGAAGAGAAAGTTATCTCTTATTTTCAGGTATGCAAGTCCCAGGAATCAGTTCCTTCCAAATCTGCATCTTTTATCTCAAAAGTCACCGGTAACATACTATATTTTAATCCCAAGGGATTATTATTGAACATCACCTTGCATTCAAGTATTCTTCAATGTGTTTCATAAATATTTATTGCATTTGCATGCAGGACTCATTGAGTCTCATTTTCAATTCTTTAATCTAAATCAGTTATAACTTTCCTACCAGGATTTTTAATTTAACCAATTATTCTTCCAAACAGCAGGGATAGGGTAGCATCAGAGAAGTAGCACTCCCTTGAAACATATCCATTTTCCTCATATGACTAGATCTTAAGGGGCTAGATATTGTTCTGAACACTATTGAATGATATGTGGTTTCTAGTTTATGACTGAAGTTGACATACTTTCCATAAATATCAAAGTTGCTCAGATCCAAATTTTTCATAGCACATCAGATATAGATTAGACTTTCTTTGATATAGTTATTCAGTTTGTCCTAAAATTTCCCGCCAACTTGGGACCAGTTTCCAGACATAATATCAGAAGGAGTAAAGGGAGATAGTTTTCAAGGTACTTTAGATATGTTAGACCAAACTCAGGATTCTTAGTATTCTTCATTATACTTATATTCTAGCTCCTCACTCCATGTTTGCCCAAGACTGGTGTCCATGAAGCTTCTTACCATGCAATGCAATAGAGTACTTAGTCTCTGGTTGAATTCAATCTTTTTCTCTTGAACAATGATTCTTACTCTGTGAACTCGTTTATACCCATCCATCCATCCATCTATATTTCAATATAATCATTTTCCTTTCTTATCCTATGTATTTTATTTTATGCCTTAAAACATTCTGAGAGGGGATCTATTGGTTTCACCTGACTCCCGAAGTGGTCCACTATACAAAAAAGTTTAACAATTCTTTTCCCAAAATATTAATTAATATAAATAATTAATATAAGTATATAGCAGTGGAGAGGAGGCTGGGACTGAAGTCAGAAGATTCATTTTCCTGAATTCAAATTTGGCCTCAAACACTTACCAGCTGTGTGACCCTGGGCAAGTCACTTAACCCTGTTTGCCTCAGTTTCCTCATTTGTAAAAATGAGTTGGAGGAGGAAATGACAAAGATACTCCAGTATCTTTACCAAGAAAACCCCAAATGGAGTCATGAATTGGACATGACTGAAAAATACATTCACATATAAACATAAATGTAAGTTTATACACTTTTCTTCTTCCTGACTCTTTATGTAAAAATAATAATCATATTTTAAACCCTGACTTTAAAAAATTAGGAAGCTCTTTAAAATCATTTTATACTAATGACAATCCTGCAACGTAGGTAATTTGGATATTATTGACCCTATTTAATGACAAAACTATGGGGCATAGATTTTTTTTTTTGGTAAGGCAATTGGGGTTAAGTGACTTGCCCAAGGTCACACAGCTAGTATGTGTCAAGCGTTTGGTCTGAGGCCAGATTTGAACTCAGGGCCTCCTGACTTCAGGGCCAGTGCTCTATCCACTGTGCCACCTAGCTGCCCCAGGCAGAGACTTTAAATGGCTTGACTGTAATCATGTAATCCATGAATGAAATATCCCAGGTTTGAATGATTTTTAAACTCCATATTCAGTGTTCTTTCCACTATGCAATGGTACACATTGAATTTATTTATCTAGTCAAATAAGTTAAGTAAAATGTAATATCTAAGTGCCTCAAAGGAAACACAAAGTAAAAATTACTCTCATTAATAATAATAATAATATAGCTAATATTAGTGTAATGCTTCAAGTTTTACAAAATGCTTTATACATATTAACTCATTTGATTATTAAACTAACAAGTGTTTATTTTTAACATTACTTTTGAAGTATATGAAACACACATAGTTATTCTTTCAATATCTCAATTCCCTGAACTGTAAAGTGGGGATAATAATACCTACACTGCCTCACAGGGTTTTTTTTTTTTTTTTTTTTGGTAAGGAAAGCACTTTGTCAAGTTTTAGGCATTAAATAATGATGAATTATTATGATTGTAATTATAATTTCTTGAATTTGTTGAATAAATCAACAGCTCTGTTAAGGTAATTCAAATATGGCGCATTATAGAGAGTGAAGCTTGGCTGATTTGAACCCTTCATTAAATTTTTTTTTTTAAAAGTAATCTGTTCTTTAACAAAGATGATAGACACACATAGGGCTTATTACTTACTCTGTTCCAGTTACCTTATCAGAATCTTTGAGAATAAAATATGATTTATTGTAATGTTATGAAGATAGCATTATATCTTTGCTAAAGTTTAGAATCTTGAGAGGGAGAGAGTATTTTGAAAATTTACTTATATTTATACAATTCTTACCATCTCTGAGCATGAACTCTTTATTCCTGCTTTAATAAGCCCATTAAAAAGTAAGTGTTTAGGGGCAGGTAGGTGATGCAGTGGATGGAGCACCAGCCCTGAAGTCAGGAGGACCTGAGTTTAAATCTGGCCTCAGACCAAACACTTGATACTTATTAGCTGTGTGACCCTGGGCAAGTCACTTAACCCCAATTGCCTTAAAAAAAATAAAAAAGTCAGTGTTTACATGTGAGTACATTTTTTTTTTTTTTGTTTAGAAAATCTGGCATTCCTTGAAAGCAGGGATGTGGTAGTAAATGGTTAACAATTGGGTCTCTGGAAAAAAAAAGGTATGCATGATACACAAGTTCAATCTGCATTCTTAACATTTTCTTTATCACTTTAAGTCTAGACAATGAACAAAGCAATAAAATCATGCCATGATTTTTTTTTTTTTTAGCATTTGCTGATTTCTAAAGTGCAAATGTTTCCTCTGAAAATTTAATACAGGCTCTCACTAACCAGTGCAAGTTGTCCTCAGCAAACCCCTGCTTGAAAATCTTATTCAATATAATTACAGTTGTCAGGATAATTATAACTAACCTTTATAGAATGTTTTAAAGTTTATAAATTGCTTTCTTCACAACAGTTTTGTGAGGTAAAGAGTAGAAATATAATTATCCCTTTTCACATGTGAGAAAATTGAGGCACTGAGGGACTAAATTACTTGTCTAAATTCACACAACTAGAAAATATTGGATCTGGGACTTGAACCATCCATTTCTCACTTGATTCTATGTTACTACTGAATATTTGCTACTTGGCCTACTCCTATTTCTTCAAAATGCATGATGTCAAATAGCAGAGATGATAATGGTTATCCTTGCTTTACCTTTAATGTTATTGGAAAGGCCTACAACCTTTTTCCATATAATGTTTATTCTGGGTTTTAGATAGATAATGTTTATTAAATGGTCCATGTGTTTTCATGATTTATAAATAGAAATGGGTGTTGGATTTAGAAAAATACTATTCAGAATCTATATATAATAATTTGGTTTTTATTTTTATATTATCTTTTATTATATCTATAGTCTTCCTTAGGTTGAATAACTCCTTCCTTGTGTAAGTCCAACAGTCAAAGTATATACTTTTTTCTAGAATATTATTTTAGTCTCCTTGCTAGTATTTTATTTGAAAATTTTGCATCAATATTCCTTAGAGATATTGGTTAGTAGTTTTCTTTTTCTACTTTGTTGCCCATGTGTTTAGGTATTAAGACCATAATTCTATTATAGAAAGAGATTGGAAAAATGCTTGCTTTATTTTTATCATTACTAACAGTTTATGTTACATTGAAATTAATAATTCTTTGGATGGTTATTAGGATTTTCTTGTAAATCCTTCTTGTCTTGTAATTTTTTGGGGGTGAGGAAGAGTTCATTTATGACTGCTTAGTTTTTTTTTCTGATGTTGGGTTATTTAAATAATTTTTTGAGAAAATTTGTGAATTTCATTTTTTAAATAAATGTTCATATATTTCCTCTTAGTTATCAATTTTGTTAGCATACAATTGGCTTAAAAAGCTTTGATAAATTTCTTTTGCTTCCTCTTTAATTATTGTGAGTTTTGGTTTTTTAGTTTTATTTTTCTTTTAAAAAAAGATCACTTATTTGATCTTTTTATCTATTTTATTTTTTCCCCCAAACCTCCATTTAATTTTTAAATTTAATGACCTTTTTGAATTTTATTAAATGTAAATTTATTTATCATCAGTTTTATTAATCTCTTCTTTAATTTTCAAAAAAATCTACATTTTTACTTGGTTAAAATTTTGATTCCTTGTTCAAGGGTTTTTTTAAATACATCAATTTCACTGATTTATTCTTTATCTTTTTTGTTGATTAAAGTGTTTAGGGATACAAATTTATACCCCCCACCAAGAACTGACTTAGTTGCATTGTATACATTTTCATTTGTTATTGGTTTATTATACTTTTCTTTGATGGAATTTTCTTATATTCCTATAATTTGTTCTTGACCCACCAGTTCTTTAGGAGTATGATTTTATTTCCAATTACAGTTAATTCTCTCTATATGGGCTTTTATTAAATTTTTTTTATTTCATTGGGATCACCAAATAATGTATGTAGTATTTCTGCATTTCTATATTTTTAGTGAGGTCTATATGAATGAATAAAACATTTACTAAGCACTTGCTATATGCAAACACTGTTCTGAGTTCTAGGGATACAAATAGAAAAATAATGATAGTCCCTCTTCTCAAAGAGCTCACATTCTAATGAGGGTGACAACATATATGGAAGGTTTCAGCTTTAAGTCAGATATAAAGGTTCCATAGTCCATGGGATACAGTGGCAAAGCATTTATTAATATCTTTTCATGAACATCATTTCCACTGATAACAATTATATCAGTTTCTGATGTTCAATCTTTAAGAGTGCCAAGGACTCTGACAAGTCTGTCACCAAACTTTTTTTTCCCTGGATTTTTAGTCTCTTTGTAATACTTTCAGGAACAGTTACCATGCTACATCTTCACAGGGGCTCATTCAGAGGAAGACGTCTGTAGACCCTGGGCTGGAATCATTGCTCTTCACGTAGCTATTGTGTTCGGATGCCTGGGCAAGTCTACATTATGATTTAAGGGGACATTGTTGGCAAGAACTGTTGGGGTCATGGTTTGACTTATCTCACAATGCTGTCTCCCATCTCTCTCAAGGTGACTTGCTGCTTCAGCTAGGCTGCCTTACTTTCTCTTTGAGGGACAGTTGGTTGGCATTTGGTGGGGTTGGTTGGCCCCTTCTCCACAGAAGTTGCTTACCCAAATGGATAAGCTAGAAGTTAGACCAGTAATCTGGGTATTTTTATACCCCAAAACATAAACAATTTTTATAAAGATGTCATATATAGCTAAGAAGTCTGTGAATTCCTTTCTATTCCCATTCAGTAATCACTAGAGAGATACCATTTCTATTTTTTCTAAAGTTCTATTCATGTCCTTAACTTCTTTATTGTTTATCTTTTGGTTAGACCTATGTCTAAAAGGTGTACATTAAGAATGGTTTTACTATATATTCCTCCCTGCAATTGGATTATGTTTTCCTTTAAGTATTTGGATCCTGTATATTTAGGTACACACATACATACACACAGGTATATGTGCATATATTATTTACATTAATTTGTTATCTATGGTGCCCTTAAGCATAATTTTATGTCATTCATGATCTCTTTATCATTTATATTTTTACTGTAGCCTTTTATGAAATTGATTGCTTCCTATGCTTTTGAAAGTTCAGTGAAGAATAATGAATTTTACTCCATTCCCTCATTTTAATTCTATGTGAATCTTTTTGATTCAAGGGTGTTTTCTTCTTCTTCTTCTTCTTTTCTTATTAAGTTGTTTTAATTTATCAACAATCACTTCCATAAGCATTTGAGTTTTAAAATTTTCTCTGCCTCCTTCCCCAAGATGGCATGCAATCTGATGTAGGCTATACATATACATTCCTATTATACATATTTTCACGTTAGTGATGTTGTAAGGAAGAATTACAATTAATAGGAGGAACTGCAAGAAAGAGAAAATAAAACAAAACCGAAGAAAAAAAATAGCAAATAGTATGCTTTGATCTGCATTCAAACTCCATAGTTCTTTCTTTGAATGTAGATAGCATTTTCCATCATGAAACCTTTGGAGATGTCTTAGATCCTTGCATTGCTGAGAAGGGCTAAGTCTATCAATGTTAGTCATCACACAAAGTGGCTGTTATTGTGTACAACATTCTCCTGGTTCTGCTCACTTCACTCAGCATCAGCCCATAAAAGTCTTTCCACGTTTTTCTGAAATCAGCCTGCTCATCATTTCTTACAGCACAATAGTATTCCATTACATTCATATACCACAACTTGTTCAGCCATTCCCCAATTGATGGGCATTCCCTCAATTTCTAATTCCAAAGAAATTGAAGCCATCTATAGTCATATGAAAAAAAATGCTCTAAATCACTATTGATTAGAGAAATGTGAATCAAAACAACTCTGAGGTACAACATCACACCTATTAGATTGGCCAACATGACAAAACAGGAAAATGATAAATGTTGGAGAAGATGTGGGAAAATTGGAACACTAATGCATTGTTGGTGGAGTTGTGAAATGATCCAAGCATTTTGGAGAGCAATTTGTAACTATGCCCAAAGGGCTATAAAAATGTGCATACCCTTTGACCCAGCAATAGCACTTCTAGGGCTGTATCCCAAAGAGATCATACAAATAAGAAAAGGGCCCACATGTACAAAAATATTCATAGCATCTCTGTTTGTGGTGTCAAGGGTGTTTTTATAAAACAAGTTTGTATTTTGTTTTTTAATCCATTCTACTATACTTTTAAATTTTATGATTAAGTCCATTCCATTAACGTTCAAAGTTTTTATAAATTATATATAGATTTCCTTTAATTCTGTCCTTTTATACTTTTAGTGCTCTTTATCCCTTCACCTCTATTAACAATAAGTGCAATATAGTAAAAGAGATGATTGTTTGTCTAACACTTGTGATCTTATAAGTAAAATAGCCTGTTTCCTGAATGTTGCAGCCCTTAATGTTGTAGCTCTTTTCTTCCCCTTTCCCTGATCCTAGCTATTTTTACTTTCTTACTTTCCTTTTAATCCTGCCTCACATTCCTCCTTCCAATATTTGAGTTTGTTTTGCTTATGACTATTCCCTTACCTGCCCTGCAGCTCCAACTTAGACCCTTCTCTCTTGTCATTGTACCCTCCTATTTCTCTTTTGAGTATAACCAAAATCTATATGTGAGTGTGTGCATGTGGGTGCACACATATGATTGCATTCAATCTTCTTTTTCTGGTTTGGATAAAAGTGGGGTTTATGGAATGTCTGTTTCCTGACTCCTTCCTCCATGACTGTATATTAATTTTGATGAATATATAATCTTATGAATATATACTCATCTATTATGCAAGTGATTTCCTTTCTTCTTCTTCCTTTAATTCTCAGAATAGTCCCCGTAACTTATCCATTTTCTTCTTCTAAGATCAAAATAGGTTAAAACTATCCATAGATCCTCTATTATTTTTGTCTTTCTCTCTGACCCTTAAAGTTATGATTCTGAGAAGGCATTTGTTTTTTATCTCCCTATTAACTTGTAAACAATTCCCACCCACATATTCCATTTTAATTGAACAAATACGTGTACATTTTAACCTTTCTCTTAGTATCTGTATTTCCATTTAAAATGTCTACTTAGCTCTAACATATCATCAGACATGCTTGGAAATCAACTATTGCTTTCAAGGTCCACTTTTTTCCCCTTTAGGAGTATACTTATTTTTGTCAGATAAGTTATATTGAATTTTAAGCAGTTTTCTCTTTCATTTGTCTTGCTTATTCTAAGCTCTTCTCTTCTTTATACTGGCAGCTATTAAGTCTTGTGTGATTATTATTTTTGTTTCTTGTTACCAGAGCTCCTTATTTTTGACTACTTATATATTTTCTTTGACATGATAGTTCTGGATTTTATCTATGATATTACTGAGAATTTTCATTTTGGTGTTTCCAGAGGTGACTGATGGATTTTTTCTCTTTTCACCTTACCCCCTGATTCTCTGATTTCTGGACAGTTTTCTTTCTTTCTTTTTTAAAAAAATTATGATTTTCTGATAGTCTAAGTATTCTTAGGTAATATTTCAGCCTATTTTCCTGGTCAGTTTTTGATATTATACACTATATGCTTTCTTTGGCCTTTTCAAAAAATATTTTGCTTTTAATGTTTATTATTCTCTTAACAAGTTATTTTTTCTTCTATCTGGCCCATTACATATTTTCATGGCGTTTAGTGCTTTTTTGAGATTTTTCCTCCTTTGATCTAAGGTGCTAATTTTCATTGTCATTTTTTCCACTCTAGTTTTCCATTCTGGATTTCTTGGATCATTTCTTCCAGGTATTTCTGTAGCCCCCATGGCAAGGGTATTTTATATTTTTACATGGACTCATGTTGAGGTTACTCTCCTTCTCATAGTTTACCACCTGAGCATCTATCAAACAAAAGTATTTCTTCATCATATTTCTAGTTTTCCTTAGGTTTTTCATCTTATCCACTTCAGTATTTAGTTAGGGGTTCAGAGGAGCACTACACTTGGGTCTACAAGCTTAGTAGCTGAACGGTGTGGGCAAGGGCTGCCTTGTTCTGAGTTTAGTGTCTTAGGTTAGACCCTACTTTTTTTTTTTGCTTTTTTTTGGTGAGGCAATAGGGGTTAAGTGACTTGCCCAGGGTCGCTCAACTAGTAAGTGCCAAGTGTCTGAGGCCACATTTGAACTCAGGCCCAAGTTCAGACTCCAAGGCCAGAGCTCTATCCACTGTGCCTCCTAGCTGCCCCTAGGCCCTACTTTCAAGGAACTTACAGACTACTTTGTTGCTGAGCTTTGCCTTTGGGGCTCTGTCTTGCCGCAGGACTTGGGCACCTTCCCTACCCCCCTTCCCCAGGCCCTTATAGGCTGTGCTGGGGTCCTTTCCCCCAGGGAAATCTGATAGGTATGGGGCCTTCTCCTGTGTTCGGTTCCCAATCCTTGCTTTAGGGGCTACTCAGTCTATATTTTGTTTAAGGTATTTCTCCCCCAGCTAGACTTGGGCCACTAGTGGTATATTGGACCCACACAGAGTGCCTTAAGTTTTCCCCTTTTCTGGGCCTTTATAGCCACAGGATTAGGGAAGTCATACATATTTTAAGCACTTGTTCGCCATCTGGTCTATACTGGATAGGCACTGAGAATACAAAAATAGAAGAAACAGTACCTTCCCGTAAAGAACCTATGTTCTAGGGATACAATATGCACATATGCAGATATATATGTTATTCAAAATATAACTCATCTTGCCACATAATTCCTTAATTCCTGTGAGATAATAATAATTTTAAAAAAAGACCAAGATGAATTTCAGGGAATCATAGGAGAATTATAAATCAATTGGCAAACTGTTGATTGGAAACTTATTCATATATTGACAAAATCCTTTTATTCATTGATCATTTTGAAATTATAGGTAGGATACAGTTTTTTGGAGAATTTTTAAATTTTTAATGATTGATATCACTTGCCCAATGGTTTGGATTTGATATACCAGTCCCATTTTTAGCTGAATTTCGTTTTCAAAGTAGGATAATAAAAGTATTGGCCATATACTTTGGGCGACTCTAGGGCATACAAATGAGGGAGGGAGGGCTCTTCAGTTGGAAGCAATATTTCATGGAAATCAGATGACCTAGGTTATGATTTCCCCTCTTCTGGTAATTTGTTATGTGATTGTGGGCAAATCACTTCACTGCCCTAGGTTTTGGTTTCCTTATGTTTAAAATGAGGTGATTGAACTGAAAGGTTTCTTAGGTTCCCTTGTAGATGTTTGCTTCTGTTGAACATTACCATATTGGTCTGATTATAGTTTATACCTATTTCCCAAACATGGCTAGTTCAAAACTTCACCAATAATTTTTTAGAATCTAAATTTCTACTATTTTCTTTTCAAAGAGATCTTATTCTAGGGGTACAATCCATTTTTGAGAGTGTTTTATATTTCTCTTGAATTATTTTTTCACCAATAAGACAAAATTTTTCAATGGAACAAGTTGTAGTATGTCTTTCTGTTGTATCTAAAGGAAGCTGGGCTCAAATTTTATCCTATTTATAGTTATATATACTTTCCAGGTGTATTTGCATTTTAACAGAATCAGAGAAATCAAACTAAGGAATGGATTCATAAGATAGAATTTCAGGCAAGTGAATAGGTTGGGGAGACATTGTTTTTAAAAATAGGATAGGGAAAGTATTTTCAATGGACCTGAATTCATGCTGAAGCAGTGGTATCTTTCCTGGTCCCTGCCAACTGCTAAAGCCTTCCCCTCCAAGATTATCTTATATCTGTTTTATATGTGTTTTGTATACTCACATATTTATTTTAATGTATAGCTATATATGTGCATATTGTATCCCCCTGAGAATGTGTTCTTTAAGGGAATGTACTATTTCTTTTGTTTTTGTGTTCTCAGTGCCTACCTAGCATGGTCCTGATACAAAGATGTACTTAATACATGCATTCCTGCTTGATTAATTTGTAAGAGGAACCAGTTCTATAAGACCAGTTGCTGGTCCCTTGTACAAAATATAACTAAGGAAAATACACATGATCATAGTGTTAAAATGAAGTAAAGTGAGCATTAGTTTTGCAAGGCCCTTTAAAACTGCATCAGCAAGACAAAAGAGTCAACATATGAAGAAGCTTCCAATCAGCAGTTTTTCCAATTGCTTTAGAATTCTCCTGTGATTCCCCGAAATTCATCTTGTTTTATTTTTTTGTATTGCTATCTCACAGGAATTAAGGAACCACATGTTGGGATGAGTAATATTTTTAATAAGCAGTGATTTTAGGCTCAAGTCAAAATTGCAAATAGAAGAGAGACAATAATAGAAATCTCCTGTCTAATATCTGCTCTTAGTTTTTTTATTTTTTGTTGTTGTCATGCTCATTAGACTTTGATTATATGAGTCCATGTCTTTTTAAAATGAGTGTTTTAATAATATTTAAATGTATTTTCTACTTAAGGACCAAGTCAGTGTCATGCCTGTTAGGGAATGAGTAAAGATAATTCTTGATTGCTTATCATACCAAATGGAAAATAATCAAATCAAAATATTGAAACATCAATAATAGATTTCAGTAGGGAATTATTTTAAATATTTATAGAAATTATAGAGAAAACACACAGGAATATTTTTTGGAGTTACTTAAAATGGTTCTGGAATAATCACAGGCATTACACAAATCCTGACTCATCCTCCTTCCTATAGATATTCTTTAAAAAAAAAACCTGATTGAATTCCATAGTTGAACTGTTCCAGTAATATATTCTTAAGAGGTCATACTATTCTTTTCATAGTATCCTTTTTGTCCATGGTACATTCTGAAATTATAGATATTTATACATTATAGTCAAACTGTGAAAAAGCCCTAGGCATTCCACGGCTGGCTGAAAGTCAAAAGATGTATATGTATTTTTTTCGCTGTGAGCAAAGGTAAAAGGCAGAATTGCTCCTAAATAGAGCAGGATAGTTTTTACTAGACTTGTTCAAGAGCTGCTTTACCATTTTGATTGAGATTATTTTTTTCAAGCTGGGAATTCCCTTGTTTTGGAGGGCTTGCTTGTATTAGAAGATGACTCATGTGGAGTTTCTAAAAAAAATGACTTTAGTTTCTGAACAAGTAAGTCTGTCACAGGGATACAACACAGTTGGATGAAAGCAGCAGGTACAGACCTCTTTTTCTTGTTCTTATAGTGGATAATGATTGGCTAAGCTTTTGGACTTCCAACAATGCCCTTTATCCACTGGATTCTGGATAGTTCTGTTGGGTGAATGAAAGGGTTTCTAGGAATCTATTTTAAGAAACATTTATTCTACATTTCAAACTAAGTTCAGATTGGTACAATATCAGAGTAGATAATTTTCTATTTTAGAATAGTTTCAGTTTTAGTCTACCAAAGAAATTTAATCTACCAAATTTCTTTCCATCTTAATGATAACTCAAATTTATATAAGATTTTTAGGCTTATGAAACATGTTCCATAGCAACCTTATGAGGGATATAGGGCAAACATCATCATCTTTCTTTCTAGAAGAGGAAACAGAATTTGGGAGATGTTAAGTGGCTCACTTGGGGTGACATAGGAAGTATCAGAATCTCTGATCTTCATACTTTAAGATCTGGATTCTCAATGGCACTGCACTGATTATCATTATTTGTTTGTTTTTTTGTTTTGTTTTGTTTTGTTTTTTAGTGAGGCAGTTGGGGTTAAGTGACTTGCCCAGAGTCACACAACTAGGAAGTGTTATGTGTCTGAGGCCAGATTTGAACTGATTCTCATTATTTGCCCAGAGGCTCGATTTGCTTCTGTGAGATTTAGAGGGCTTCCCTCTTTACCCATTACTGGATTTGGATAGCTCCAAAAATAAAAGCAGATTGGCTTTTGTAGATAGGGGATAAGGAGAGTTAGAATGGATACTCCTGATGCTACTGACAGTTACTACTCTCCACATCAACCAAAAGTGAGGCAAAACATAAACCATTCCAGGAAGCAGATGAGAGGTTGGCACCTGTTGTAGGTCCATTCAGTATTTGTTGTGGTTAGTATCATGTAGCAGTGACACAAATAGAAGTAATTTTAGAGATTATCTAGTCTAATCCCCTCCTCACTCAACTTTATATAGGATCTCTGATTATTTTACTTTTTTGTATACGCTATCTCCTTTTAATTATAATGTAAATAATTTTTTCATGAAGACTTAAATGGAAAGAACAGGCAGGAGAATCATAAAATCATTTTATATTACAGTTAAGGAAACTGCACCTAGAGAGGTAAAATGACTTTTCCAGGGTCACACAGCTAAATGTCTGAAGCTGGATTTGAACCCAACTCTTCTTGACTTCAATTTCATCACACTGTTTATATCATCTCACCTCTCAAAATATGTTTTCTGGATAATCTTACCTCAATCATATATTTTACAACATTTTCACTAAAATGTGTAAATCAAATATGTAGAATTTATCATATTTCTTAATGTTATTGCAAGTAGTTTCATATTTGAAGACATTTTTTAGACTTTTAAAGGTAATATGGCTTTATTTCTTTTCCTTTTGTTACCTTCAATGTTTCATAAAAATTATCACACAAGTATATGTGTAAATACTATAATAATGGCTAATTTGGTAGCTACACAGGTACTTTTAAAGTGATTTCCTTCCTAAACAACCTACCTTGTCTCAAAGATGATTTCTGTTAAGGTACTGAATAAAACACCTTGGAGAGGCCTGGTACTAAAGAGGTGGTAGAATTCAAATACTCTCTGTCACTAGCTATGTAATCATGGGCACATCACTTAACTTCTATTTTTTTTTTAATTTTGGAGACAATGGGGGTTAAGTGACTTGCCCAGGGTCACACAGCTAGCTAGTAAGTGTCTGAGACTGGATTATGAACTCAGGTCCTCCTGCCTCCAGGATTGGTGTGCTTTGTCCACTGTGCCACCTAGCTGCCCACACTTAACCTCTTAACGGTGAGTCTTAACAGTCTCACTTTCTTCATCTGTTAAATAGAAACAATATTATATGTGTTAATTGTCTGACAGGATTTTCCAAAGGATCAAATGAGATGATGCTTGTAAAGTATGTTACAAACTTTAGAGCCCTTAGAGCTATTATTATTTCAACCAAATGATTTCTTATTATTTCTTTGCAAATAATCAGTATGGCTGGTAGCCTAGCCATTTTCTAGTAAATATTAATGATTTAAACAACTTTTCAAACTCGCAAAATGAACATGAAATAGAAGAATGTTTAAAGCAGGGGTAGGGAACCTGTGGCTTTGAGGCCACACATGGCCCTCTAGGTCCTCAAGTACTGCCTTTTGACTGAATCCAAACTTCACAGAAGAGTGGTTAGGAGATACATTAGGGCTGGATATAGAGACCTGGGAATTATCTGATGGAGATGATAATTGAGCTAATGGGAGATGATGAGATTACCAGGTGAGATAGCAGAGAGGGAAAAGAGAAAAATATGGGAGCAGTGCCTTGGAAGATACCCAAAGTTAGAAAGTATGACTTGATTGAATGTACTGCAAAGAAGACAGAGAAGGAGCAGTTAGATTAGTAGGGGATGAATTCAGAAAGAGAAGTTTCATGCAGACTTAGAGAGGAGAAAGTTGTCAAAGTCTATAGAGAGGTCAACAATGTTGAGGACTGAGAAAAAGCCATTAAATTTGGCAATTAATACATTACTGTTACCTTTGGAGAGTGCAATTTCAGTTTAATGATGTGGTCAGAAGCCAGATTGCAAAGGTTTTAGAATAAAAAGGGACCTCAGGTTGAGAGAGTGCACAGAATCAGCAGCAGAGTTTCTTGGATGATGAAAGATGAAAACAGAGCAGGGTAAATTTATTTCTCTCTAGGTTAGCCTCAAAAAATGGAACAGGGAGCATATATGGCCTTGAAAGTAGAGCATAGAAAGCTGTTTTTTTTTTCTATTTTATGGGGCTAGAGAAATCTTAATTCTGAAAAGGGATTGCCTGTTTTGCGTGAATTAAAATCTAATCCTATGATGGAGTCATTAAGATCAAGAGAGAGAACAAAGCCCTTTTATGTGATATGAGACTGTGGAAGACATTTGTTTTATTTAAACAAAGGTTCTCGACATATCTTGGGTTCAGGAGGCAAAACTGTGAATAGCGATGGATTTTTCAGTTATCAGTTTCTGTATTGACTTTGCAATGAGCTTTATTAAAGATGAGAGAGAGAGCGAGAGAGAGAGAGAGAAAGAGAGAGAGAATGAATGGGATTTCCTAGAATTGATTTCTACCTTTCTTAAATATTGGCATTATAGAAATGAACTGAGATATCTCTTCATAAAATATTTTTGGTAAAAGATGTTGATTTCAGGATATAATGACAACAGTTTGAAGGAACTAGAGATGTTAAGCCTGGTGAAGAGAAGATTAGAGGAGGGAGACACGATAGCCACCTTTAAGTAACTGAAAGTTTGTCACATAAAAGGAGGCTTAGCCTTGGTCTGTTTGGCCCCAGAGGGGAGAACTAGGAATAATGGGTAGAGACTTTAAAAAGACAACTTTAGGATTTATTCAAGGAAAAAGATGAGCTGTTCACATGGTGAGAGTGAGGAACATCCAGTGGACAACTTGTATGCTTCCCTACAATATCAAAAGAACTTGAAGAATGTCTCTAGTACATTGGGTAGACCCTAGTGTTAAATTTATGTAAGTACGTGGACAAGAATCATACCTATTGGGAAGGCATGGATAAGTTGTGATTTCTGTTTCTGGAGGCAATATCCACATAGTTGAGATTATAGATCCATTGTAGTATATTAGAGTCAAGAAAAACTTCCTAACAAGTAGAACTACCTCGAAGTGAAGTGGGCTGCTGTAGGAAGTAGTAAGGTTTCTCCTCACTGAAAATTTTTTTTAAACATTTATTAATTTATTTATTTTTAGTTTTCAACATTCACTTCCACAAGATTTTGAGTTCCAAATTTTCTCCCCATCTCCCCCATCCCCCACCCAAGATAGCATGCATTGTGAATACCCCTTCCCCTAACCTGCCCTCCCTTCTATCACTACCACTCCCCCTTATCTTATTCTTTCCCTCTTTTTTTCCTCTAGAGCAGGATAGATTTCTATACCCCATTTCCTGTATTTATTTCCCAGTTGCATGTGAAAACAATTTTTAACATTTGTTTATAAAACTTTGGGTTCCAAATTCTCTCCCTTCCTCCCTCCCCACCCACCCTCATTGAGAAGGCAAGCAACTCGATACTGGTTATAATGTGTAGTCATGCAAAACACTTCCATTGTAGTCATGTTGTGAAAAACTAACTATATTTTCCTTCATCCTATCTCACCCCTATTCATTCTATTCTCTCTTTTAACCATGTCCCTCCTCAGAAGTGTTTGCATCTGATTACCCCCTCCATTAATCTGCCCTTCCTTCTATTATCCTCCCACACTCTTATCCCTTTCCCCCCTATTTTCCTGTATGGTAAGATGGATTTCCATACCCAATTGAGTGTGTGTATTATTCTCTCCTTAAGCCAAATCTGATGAGAATATGATTCATTTATTTCCTCTCACCTTGCCCCACTTCTCCTCCACTGTAAAAACTTTTTTTGTCTGTTTTATGTGAGATAATTTACCCCATTTTACCTCTCCCTTTCTCCTTCTCCCAGTATAATCCTCTCTCACCCCTTAATTTTATTTTTTAGATATAACCCCTTTATCTTCAACTCATACTGTGCCTTCTATCTATCTATCTATCTATCTATCTATCTATCTATCTATCTATCTATCT